>NW_009259177.1:1813572-1832271 GCF_000687185.1 Egretta garzetta | reverse complement strand
CACTGGCATTTCCTTCCTGCCCCCCTGCTTGGAGATGCTCCAGAAAGGAGCAGGGACTCTCCCCACTGGTTTGACCAGTTTGGGGAAACAAGACTGGATGGATCAGCTCTTTATAAAGAGGGAATGGAAAGCATATCTTTTCACGCAACAAATAAACGTAATTCTGATGTCATTTATTTAAAGAAATTTACAGCCAAAACCTCAAATTTTTGGAAATTGTTGTCTGGCTTGCAAGTTATCCTCTGACGCGTTGAGTGCTGGGCGCTACTTTCCAGTGAAGGCAGGAAGGAGGCATTGGTACCTGGCTGGAGGAGTGAGCAAAGCAGCTTCACACCAAACTGCTGCTGTCCCGATAGGTGCAAATGTACAAAAATAAAGCACAGAAATCCATTTTGCACTGCGAGTGTGTGGCTGTACCCACAGCTCCCATCAGTGTAGGTGTACTGACAGCACAGAAGTGAAGGTGTGAAGCTGCCTCAGCTGTTTTAATGGATACGTCATCTAATACGTAGTAAGAGAGCAATTTCATGGCTATTCAATAGTCCAGCGAGGTCCTGGAGAGGACACTGCAGAATAAAACGTAAAGCAGATGTCTAAAAACATTCTGAAAAGAGTTTACCAGCTAATCAGCAAAGCACCATAATTATGCCAGATGACAAAGCATTTCAGGAGTATGAGTTTCTCCACTGGCAGGGCTCAAAACAACATGAAGCCTCATAACTTTTTAAATTCCAGTCAGATCCCGCATGCTCTCCCCACCGGCTTCCAGCTGACTCATCCTTTTCAGAATATTTCTTTTCATTACTGTGTTTGTAGGCTGCACATCCCGGAGCTGGAGCCAGATCAAGCTGGTACTAGCCAGTGCGGTGAACCAGCATTTCTCCATGGTGGTCTCATCAGTTTCTGCTGAATTTCAGCTTTCACTGAAAAGGAAAGGAAAGGCAAAAAAAAAGAAGCCGAGCTCTCTAGGAACAAGGAGCAAGCTTTGCGACTGTGACCCCACAGAGGGCTGCTTCACCGGCATGGTAGGGAAGGAGAAACAATGGGAAAGTGTGATTGAACGGCAGAGGGGACCTGCTTGAAACATAGAGGGGACCTGTGGCAGGTCCCAATGGCAGAGTCACCTGTGGGAGCTGCAGGTGTCTCCCCATTCCCGCCCACACGACTGGGGCACACGGCATGGAGACGCTGGAGAGGAGATGACCTGCACATGTTTATAAATCAGACTGCTGCAAGGGTGAAGCAACCTGGTGCAAACCCCATGCCGGTGTCCCTGCCCTGGGGTCCCCTGGCAAAGGACCCCATCGGGCACATCGGTGCCATCGCCGCGAGGCTGCTGTCCCTGTGCCTGCCCTGCCCAGCACAGCCACTCCGCACCAAATGGCCCTTTCTCCACGTGAGAACCAAAGGGCAAACGATGCTCATCAGCCAGAAAAGCACCATGTAAGCAGAAATGGAAGATTTCCAGTTCCTAAAGAGCTACCAGTGAGCATTTTCAAAGTGGCGTTAAAGAACTCTTTGAAGTACAGCCCGTGAGTTAAAAAAATGTGTTTGGGGGATAAATCCATATCATGTTCCAAAGATACAAACTAAGCTTCATTTTACTAAATATAGACATGTAAGGCACGGCAAAATTAATCAAAACTCTCAATCATATCTTCCAAAGAGATGTGTTGTGACAGGAGACCAGCAACCCCATGAAAATAAGGGCTCGGTATTCCAGTACTTACACGCACGAGTTACCTCTATAATGTAAGCAAAGCCACTGGATCAAACGTTTGCAGGATTACACCCCTCACGTTGGCAGCTTACGCCAGGTCACTTGGCAGAATCTCTCCCACCGGGCAGTGGCTCATGCTCTGGCCAGGCCCCCGGCACCTCCTCCGTGCTGATGGTGAGTCTCTAGAGCTTAGCTTTTCCACCATCAGAGATCAAGTAGAAAAGTAATGTTAAAAAAAAAGCTTTATTGATTCGGTTATACGAAATGATCCCCTTTGCAGCACGGTTTACACTAAGCTTCCAAATCTGACATCTCTTTGAAAGCCCTCTTAATATATCCAATTATAGATTTTCAGCAACTTTGTGGAATGTCGGCTTTCCCGGCGACTGACCCCGGAAAACACCATTGAAATCAGGAGGGATTTTGCTATTGAGCTCAGTGGGGGAGGATCAGGTCCTACATAATTTTATTGTCAGCAATGATGACCTCTCTTCACAAATGAAGAATACCCATCCTGAACCATGCCCTTCGGAACGTAAACCATTTATTTTTATAGCTGGATCCTTCCCCAAGTGGGATATTTTGTGCATGGTTAACTTATCCCAGGGCTTTAAATGCTTGCCAAGTGGCTTTAATAGCAGGATGTTGTTTAAAAAGATTGGGAAGGATTGTGGGCAGTAATAGAGATAATTGCCAAGGAGAGATAAATGAATCTTCAATCTCAAACCAACTTGGCTTTATCATTGGGTCAGGAGGGAAGATCCAGAAAAATCCCCTGTCTAAGACTAAATGCATAATGATAGTTTGGGATTTAGGGAAGTTGGCAGCTGTCGAGATTTTTTGATAAAAACATCTTTTGAGGCTTAATACAGGTTTGCAATTCCATATAAAGGCATGAAAGTCCCTTTTCACTCCAGGGATTTGGCATCGGGGAATAAAAAAGCTGGAGGTGAATTTTTGGGAGAGGAGCAGACAGCAAATGACATCCTGAACTGGGAGTTCTGCGGGCTGCGCCGGGGTGGTGAAACTACATGTGAAGGGGCTGAGGGCAGAGCCAAGCAGGTAAGGAGTGTTTTGCAAGACACAGGGAACCTGCAATGGAACGGGTGCCCCTTGGCCAAACCCTTGATCGATCACCTCTTGGCCACCCCTCGGCCACCCCTCAGCTGCCCCTTGGCCCCCAGAGTGGCTGGGAGAGGGCAGTGAATGCCAGACCCAAAACTTTCCTTTCTGTTTTGCAAATAGCAGAGAGCGCATTTCCAGAACATATTCAAGCGCATTTATTTGTTTATTCATTCACCGGGGAGGGGAGGAGGTCAACAGCCAACCATTTTAATGAGAAATTATCTTACCTTATCATGCAGAATAAGGTACTGCATGACACAGCGACTTTTTGGGTCAACCTTTTTAAAAATGAGTTGCCAAATAAAGACTGCTGAAAAAAGAAAAAACAAAGACTGACCTCAGACAGGTCTCCCCTGCTAGGATTTGAGGGGATTGAGTGGAGTTTCAGCTTTTCTCCCTCCGGTACATCCTCTCGCCCCTTGCCTGCTGTCAGACAGCACCCCACAGCACCCCAGGCAGCAGGACCCTCGCTGCTCTCTGTGCTCCAGGCCACCCGGCGTGACTTCTGCAAACACTCACCGGGCTTTTAGAAGAGTGGGGGAAAGCATTTTAGGGGGACATGACTTTTTTTTTTTTCAGCAGAGGCCTTAACCAGCCAGCGGTGGGGGTGGGGGGTACTTCTGGGATATGATCAGTGAATGTGGAGCACTCCCAGAGCTTCCACAAGAGTGGAAAAGGCATTTCAGCAAATTCTAACTTATTTTTCAGCAAAGAACTTTTCCATCTCAGGGTGAGGCTTTCCCCAGTTTTCTTCTTACCAGACTACTTTTTTTCCATTCTAGACCCTATATTCTCAGCTATAGGGAATAACATGGAGGAAACCTAGAAGCCCAGTACAGGGGGAGGCCTGACAAAACGATTTCTCTCTGTACGATCTGAAAAGGAAACCGTGACCCATTTTTCCAAAAGCAATATTTAAAAAGGCAGAGCAACGTGACATGAGCAATACAAAATGGGCCACCTTTGGATTAAAGAGTCACTTTTCAAACCTCCCAGCCTCTTCCCATGCTTGCAAATGCCCCTGAGAGGCTGACAAAAGCTCTGAAGGAGGTGCGTGGTTTGGCGTGATAAATCCTTCTCTGTACACAGGGCCCAGGAGGAGTGTGGTTCTTGCAGGGTTTACAAAAACAAAGAGGTTGAAAACAAGCTATGAAATAAAACTGGGATAAAACCATCCCAATACATGAAAAAAAAAATCCCTTGCCAGTGAGCACAGCTCCACGTTACCCAGAAGGAGAGCTTTCCCGCCGGCGTGTGAATTACAGCCCATTCCCAGCTCAGGGATCTGCATTTTCAGACAGGCTTAGCCCCTCTCTGGGGAAGGGTGCAGCCTCCCCAGCCGGCGGGCCATGGGCTAAACTCACCACTGCCTCGGGCTCCTGTTCACAGCCCGCTTGCCTTTAATATTGACATGCTCACACTTGGCGGTATTATTCGGAGCTTTGGGTCTGATGATCATATTTATATGGCTGACACCCAGACCTACTTGCCTATTCCTGCAGATTCCCGTGAAGTGCTGTCATGGCTTATTACCTGTCTATCTGCGCTTCAAGCCTGGGTGACTTTTCATTTTTTGAAGCTTAATGCTGGGAAAACAGAATCGCTTCAGATTGGTTCAGTTCACCTCCTGGATGTACGGATTTATGATATATAATACTGTATCACACACAGCTCGGGAGCTGGTTTCACTGCTAGGCTCTTAAAAATGGCCTTATTTTATCTGAAATAAACCTTTGCAGCAGCGTATCAGCAAGAGGAGAGAAGGGAAAAAATCTTCATCAGATTTCGAAAACTTGTGCGGCTTTTGTCGCATGTTGCTTGTCAGGCTGAGGAGCCCTCGTTCATGCCTCAGTCTAATCCAGAGTTGTGTATCGTAGCTCAGTGATAATTGGAAACTCTTCTCACTCCAGCATTTTCAGCTGTTGTAAAAGTCTGCAGCTAATGTCATAACAAGAATTAAACTGTCTCATCATATTACACCCGTCTTAGCTGACTTCACTGGCTATTAAGGTGACAGCGCATTGATTTAAAATTTGTGTTAATTGTTTACCCCTTCTTGCAGAGGCTTTCTTGGGGTTTTTGTAGCAACCTGCAGGCTTTCTGGAGCTGTGGATTATCTTCACATTCAGCTTTATATGGACTTACAAAAAAATATCCTCTTTGCCTGGATCACACCACGTAATACCCTCAGCTCGTGGATTTCTTTGGCACTTATATTCCCTGCATGGGTCACTTTTAAAAATAAGCTAGTGGAGAGGGCATGGCTGGCTTTGATATTACAAGACTTTAAGAAGCTTTTTTCCCTCTCTGATTTTTATTTGCATTTGTTGCCTTCAGTTTTTCTGGCTACTAATAAGGGTGTTGTTTCAGAGAAACAAATGCAGGTGCTCTGCCTACAAAACCTTTTGCTTTATATGTTTAACAAGGAAAGCTGCCTGTACCCCCCTCCCCAAAAGAGACCTTACAGCCCATCATCCTCAGACTCCCACTTTTGGGGTGAATAAATGCTTCCCCGTGTAAGGCCGTGGTAACAAACTTTTTACCTGGAGTTGAGAATGAAAATTGCTCTGTGCCATATGCTCTCTCTCTGGCACAAAATGAGCATCCCCTCTATGGGAGTTTGGCATGCTCCATCTTTGCAAGGCTGGTAAATAGGGGGCATTTTCTTTTTTTTCCCATAATCTAGCTCTCCAAGTCCATAAACAAGATATTTCTCCACAGATATTAGAAAAAAAAAATCCTTTATTGTCTCTGAGCCTATGAGTTTTATTCATCCCCTTCACTGAGGGCAGAAACATTTTTCACCTTCTGCTCCACTTTATTGTGCTTTCTCTCGCTGGAGCAATTACTAGAATGGGGAATGGGAAGACGTCAACTTGTCTTCACAAAAAAATCCTCCAGTTTAAGGGAAAGAAGCAAGTAATCAAGTAAGTAATAAATATTTATTTGTGAGTTTAAAAGTCTAGTGAAATCACCAACTAGTTTTTGTCTCTGATGCCAGGGACTTTGGATCAGATCTCAGGCTCGTTCTTGGGATGTGACCTCAGATAACGGACTTCTTCCAAAGGAGACCCGCTCTGGCCTCCCTGGGCAAGAAACGCCAGTCATATAACCAAGCCCTTCCTCACCCCATCTCCCACTCGTTCTTTTTTTCGCTTTTTAGTAAAAAAAAAGAGTTTGTGCATGAGCTGCGACCGGATTTTAAAATTCTCTAGCGGCCAGTACATTTTACACAGCTTATAGCTTATAAACATGATTGTAAATTGCAAAACTATTACTAGTTATTTGAGTTCCCAGTGTTTATACCTGGGGAAAAGCAAAGTTTCCCAACCGTCATTAGCGAGCACTTCATTAGAAAACAACATTCACTATTTATATTTTGAGCAGAAAAGCGCCACTCACTTGTATGAATAAAGCATGCGCTTTCCCAGGCCGCTGCTGCCTGCTCCCCGCACACCGGTAGCCCCAGCCAGCTCCAGCACCCACGCATGATAGAGCCTCGAAACGGAGAGGGATTTGCTGTAATAGCTCCAGCGACAAGTACAGCTGCCGGATGGCGCTGAGGGCGCCTGGGTGCCCTTGCCATTGCAGCAGTGCCAGTAAGGTAGTCTATATTTAACGTGAACTTTTCTGCCTTTGAAAAGCATTGCTTGGTGCACAATAATCGCCCTTTAAAAGCCTTTTGTTTCATTCCTGTTTTGATGAACTTCTTTCCCTTTGATGTTCATCTGGAGTTTAATCGCGATAAAACGCGCACAATGGTTAGATTGTGGAAGAGAAAAAGGTGCTGGGAGAGCACAATACAGCACATTATCCACTGTCTCCCCTGTGCTGCTCTCTTGGCAGGCGGCAGCGAGTGCTGCAGCGAGAGTGAACCCGGGTGACCGCTGCTGCCTGCAGCCTCCCTGCTGCTGCTGCTGGTGGCCATGACATTGCAGGTCTACAGGGTCAGTCCCAGTTTGGGGCATCCTTTCTGAAGACCTCCCCAGCCTCAGGGAGCACTGGCCAGCCTCAGAATGTGGCATTACATGGGCAGGATGCATCCCAGCTCCCTCACTATGCATCAGAATCCCACATCAGCATCTCCCATATCTGCCTCTAGAACAGGAACGTAGAAGTTTGAGGAAATCCCCTCTGAAGCACTGGGATGCTCCCGGCACAGGGTAGTGCTCCAGCACAAATGCCAGCCTCTTCCCAAGCTGCTGGTTTTCAGGAGCTGTGTGGAACTGCTGTTGGGGGTCTGGCTGCCAGGGTCAGGCTCATCTGTGAGCGGCTGGGGTTTTGTTTGGAGATACACTTTCAGTCCATCTGACTGGGGAGGAAACCTCAAAAAGCAGGAGGCAGAGGGAACCCCTAAAGGTGCTGGTTTTATAGTCCTTCCACAATCTTAAGAAAGGGCACTGCCTAATCATTTCAGAAGGCAAGGTGGGGCCACAGCGGCTATGGCTGGTCTAAGCAGCATTGTGCCCACAGGCCAGCGCTCGCCTGGGTGCATTTCTCCCTGCCCAGACCCTCTGTGGGTTTGAATCACCTCCCTCATGGTATAAGTCTCCTTACGAATTATTTGTGCATATTAATTCCTGGTGTTACAGGTTTGTCCCCCAGCCGGGGACATCTCCAGGCAGCCGGGGCTGATGTCGCCTGCCCGCATGCTGCCTTGCAGCAGTGCCCCATGGTGCCCAGGAGCTCCTGTGGAAAGGGCAGTGCCCAGGCTGCACCCGCATGCCCGCTGGGGCCGACAGACTGAGGTGACACCCCTGTGACGCAGGTATCGCCCTTGCCCGGTCCTGGGCCCAGCCCTGCCCCTGGGCAGTTGCTGCTCTCAACCACGTCACAGTACACACCAGCCTGGGTCACATCACAGAACATGTCATCCCTGGTCACATCTCGGGACTTGCCTAGCCCTGTCACACCCTGTCCCCGCTGCGGGCAGCGCCACGAGGCTGGGGTGCAAACCCTGCACCCTCCCAGGCTGGGCACATCCCCAGCACTGTCTTGCACCCCAGCCCCTGTTTCAACCTCCATCATCCCAGACCCCTGAGGACAGGCACAGTATCTATTTGGGATATTTTTGTGCAGCACCAATGCAATATGTCATTTTCTGTGAAGCTCCTTATAGCATTTGGTAGCCTAAATCAGAAACAAGCCCCAAATGCCTTTTCCCGGGGGTGGCTGAGATGGCTCCTGCTGTTCAAGCACAGTTCTGCAGTTCAGGATGGGGACTCGCAAGGACACGTGTCCGTCCTGCCTGACCCACCCCGCCGTCTGCGGGCAACCCCCTGCATGAAATAAGCACAGTCCTCATGAACCCATATATAATCTCATTTCTCCTTAGATGGGCTCTGCCACCAACAACCGTCGCTGAATTGTTTCTTTGGAAGAAAATTGTACTTAGATCTTCCGCAGATATTGCTTCTTACCCAAGAATGGGTTTGAGGGGTATTTTAAGTACTCATTGAGTTGCAGAGTTTGGGGATCACACATTTTCCATATTTTTTTCTTGGATTTTTAACCTTATTTTATGGCATCTGTACTTGCTGCTGGTCTGACCTACTTAGTGAAGTCAACGACGTTGGAGATTAAAATGAAAGATCCAGTTCAGTGCATACTTATAATGTTAAGGTCCTGAAATAATTTGTTAGTTTCTAATAATCATTTCTTTCTATTCAAAAACTAATTGTAACTTTGCATTCAAAAAAATCTTATTTACAAACCAAAATAATTTGGTTTGCCTCAGAAGGTAAACTCTGTAAGCCCAAATAACTGAACTGCACCTAAAAAGTATACCAGGATCTTTATCAACGCTGTTTATTAACCAATGCAAATATCTCCCAGTGTACAGCATGGTGTGCTACAGTCCCTGTAAAATTTAGCTTAACTATGGTGAAAAAATCTTTTTTTTTTTTAGGAATGCTTTCCACTGCATCCCCATTTCGAAACCAGAAAGGAAACAAGTCGTAGCAGACTTTCTCTTGCAAAATGAATTTGTCAAGCTCTGCTGCATTTTGCTGAAGTGTAAGAAACTTAAATAAAAGTGATCCTAAAGTTAAGAAGCTGGCTTCAGGGCAGAGACTGGTGGGGATTTCTGTGAGTATATTTGCTCTTCCTAAAGTTGGAGGTGTGGGTAGGTTTTCCTGTTGCCAGAGGAAATCATTAATGACTCTAAGACCTTCCAAGGCTGCTATTTTCCCTTATCTATTGTACAACGCAGCTAATAGTTTGATAATATTTTGCAGATATGAGTGAAAATAACTTATGAGATCACTTTACAATTTTGAAACAGCATCTGGGCTTTCCTTTATTCCATTACACTTTATGTGCATGTGTGTGTGTGTGTGTGTGTGTGTGTGTGTGAATTTTTCACAGCAAACGAAAAGTGCCAATGCTTAACAGTTTGCAGGAGCGTTCATGCAGGGCCTGATCCAGAGCCTCTCCCCCTGCCCCTGGGATGGATCAGGGGCACAGAGCTTCTGTAAATTAGGCACAAGGGTTTCAGGTGGGTCCTGGAGCATCAATGAACACATTCTTGCCTTGATAAAAAAATACTTGGAGCGTAACAGTGTGTTTTCCTGGTATTTGACGCCTTGGGAGAGTACGGCCACACTATTTAACACTGCATTTTTCTGGCTTTGAATCCATATTATGAACCCATCACCAAAGAGCTTTCCAAAATTATTACATGACCATGACCATGGCGTTAATGTTTCAAAAGCAGTTGCTGTCTGTGTAAGGTTTTTCTGTATTTTTACCGCTTATGTGCAAGCTGGAAGACTTTTTTGCTACATCTGAGCTGCACTGAAGCAGCCTATATAAACTGCTGTTAATATTCAGCGGGCTTATGCTGCCATGTGGGAGCTTGCACATCGAGTTTTCAGTGACCCCTTCAGACACAGGCGCAGACCTGCTCTGCTGCGATACCAGCTCTCTATGTACATGAGGGCATTTGCGGATATGCTTTGCTGGGCAATAAAAATATAATTAAAAATGTGCAAAATTAACGTGTGCAATGTTTTATTCCTGGAGGTAAAATCCACTTAGTAAAACTTCACCATTTTACTGAGTGAGAGATTCGTGCTCAAAAACGCATTTCTGCAGTTTTCGCAATGAATTTCCTCAGGTGATTGATTTATAGATGGCTGAATAGTGGATAAAAGCAGAGTGCAGACAATCAACATAAATTACTAGTATTAAGTAAGTGCCAGATACTGGGAGAGTCTTTATTACTTTGGAGTATCTCATATCAGTAAAATAATTTATTTTCACATAACATGAGACAAAAGTCATTTGCAAAACAATGTATCGAACCTAACTGAGCCCGGTTCATTCCTAAACTCTGTATGTTGCTACAGTAACCACAGATTCATTAAACGTGATATACAAAGATTTTTCTTAACCAAAAAATCAGTTACACCCATGAATGCCACTTTATAATTAAAACCAGACTCCTGAGTCTGTGTACAGTGAGGAAGCTCAGAACCCCAGTGAAATCCCTTGCCAAAGCACATCCAGAATGTTTTTAGGAGCAGGGTCTGTCAAAGCACCCTGCAAGGGCCATCACCATCCTCCAGCAAATGCTGTCTGTCTCAGGGACGAATTACACAGAAATTTGGGTGCCTGGGCCAGCCTTGCGCAGAGGTCACTGCAGGTTTTGTCCCACGCTCTCAGGCTGAGATGTGCAGACAGCACCTCATGTCCAAACCAAACCTAACTGGATCATGGGACCCATGAAGAAGAGCCAGCCCGGGGTACAGGCAGGTGGGCTGTTTGTGGCTTAGAGCTCACTGCTTGCTCCCTTTGCATCCTTTCCTTCTGAGGATTTGGGGGTCCAGAAAGTTTTTGGTGTTAAAGAGAGCTTTTCTTAAGTGCTAGGGGAAGGGCTGTGTTTTTTTTCCCCATCTCCTTCTGCTCTACATAATCTGTCAATATTGGGTTTCCTTTCATTAGAACTTTCCTCTCTCTTAATGTCTGTTCCTCCTCACTGACGGTTCCTCCCTTTACCATGGCTTTTCTCAGTGGTTTGGTTTGATTCAAACTGAAACAGCTACGGCAGTGTCTAGAAGTAACTAATTTGATTATACCTATTTCCTATAAAGCAAACTATTTGTATCAATCAGCTTTGTTCTTTGGATAATGTTTTTAGGGAAAATGTAATACTCCCTTTATTTTAGATCCCTTTTTTGTCTTGCTTCAGGCATAGGCGCCAAGAGATGTGCATGTAACATAGATGTTTAATTTACTCTTCCAAATATACACAGTATATGGCTATGTGCAATAAACATTGCTAAGAGCATGGCTGAAGACAAGAAAAAAAAATCAGTTATAAAGCTGCTGTAAATTCCTTGTTATCTAATAATTTCAACACCTACTGATGAAGCTGAGCCTCCTTTGCACCCTCGTGAATTTAAGAGCCTAGGGGACACGCTTATTCACGAACACAAGCTGCGTGTTTGTGCACAAACTGTACAGCAGATTTTGAAATAACCATCTGAGGATGTTATGGCTGCTAGTCAAAATCCGACAGTAAAGGGAGATTTTTGTTTAAATAGGGGGATTCGGAATGTGACTCAGAAAGAAATCACGCAGGATACAGGGACTTCACGAAAAACCCTTAGAAAAACACATTATTGTCTGGAAAACCTGGACATCCAAGTGTAAAATCTGCAAAATTTGCAATATCTGAGTTATATCTCTTCCCTTTTACTTGCAGATTGTGGATGGAGTAAGTGATGTCTGCAGTGAAACACCGAGCAGCAGACAGGGAAAGGGGAGGGCAAGAGCTAAACTTCCATCGGCCTCAGAGAGACCAAGCTTTCCTCCACACAGCTTTAGCCTCTGGTTTTCACGTCTAGGTGTAAATCTGGCTTTGGGCTATGATGCACACTTCTGCCAGACGTGGTTAGCGTTAATCACGTATTATTTAGATCAATAGGGATCTGTGTTTGATGCATGTAGCAATTGCTCTGTATCCTCTAATGCTTTGTATTCAACAATGTCAGTTCTAAAAAGCAATTTATACCCAGGCTACGACCCCTTTACTCCCCAAAATCCCACCATTACTGGTAATGTAAAGTTCTACTGCTCATAAAAGATAATATAAAATATCACCATCCTGATTTTTTTTAATGTCCTAGTAGTCCCACTGATTTCACTGTTTATGGGATTTTTCGTATCACGCTGTTTAGTATTAACTGGGTATGTGCACCTGGAAAAATCAGTAGTGAAAGAGCAGCATCCAATATTTGAAATGTCCATCTCCATGAACGGCTCCGTCTCCCTGTCCACACACACACATATGTATGTGTCTCTCCATCCCAGTGCTCAAATCAGAAATGTATGGTTGTTATTGCAAAAACTCACGTAGCACAGCGCGACCATAATCCCATGTATGCTCAGACATGTTGCAGGAGGTAGCAGCAATTTACAGCCGCATCAAATGCCATGGCTTCGGCTTCCCTGAGAAGTATTTCTCACACCAGAAAATGTAATTGCCGTTCCACTGTGCCTGCCCACATGGTGATCTGAAACACTTTGGTAAAATGAAGCAACCTGTCAATACTGTATCTATCGCAGATGAGACATCTACAAATACTGATCAGTGTAATCTGGTCATTGATTTTAGGATTCTCAGTCCTCCGAGGACTGTGACAAATCAATACATCGTCCCTGAGTGATGGGGTTGGCTTTTGGATTTCTGATTTCATTGGGGATATCGTGTAAAAGTTCATGTAAGCGGAGGGCGCTCTGCTGCTGCCCAGCTGAGGAGGCTCCGGACCACGTGTGGGTCCTTCAAAAACCCGACAGTGGTGCACACCATTAATTAACAGCCAGGTACAGCGCAGACAGACCAACATCGCTCTCTTGTTTAGGACATGAAAAGGAGAACTGTTTCAGTATTTGCGAAAGTTCCTGCTTCGCCCCAGACTTGCCTTGTTGTGGAACCCACTTGCATTGTACAAGCGTCGGTACCATCCTAGTGGGGTTTGGTGAGGTGGTGATGTGAAGGAAGCATTTGGCTCTCGGTGCGGCTCAGTAAATCTTCTTTGTAAGAATGAAGATACAGAAAAAACACTGTCCTGCTGTATCTGTCTGCAGCTTGCACGTGCAGTGTTATCCCTCTGACATACTTGCTCCCTAACAGATCGTATTCAGATAAAAGTGTGCTTGTAAAAAAAAGAGATATTCTCCTTCTGAGAGACCCAGGAAACTGCGGGCCCACATCTGTAGGTTTCTGAATGCACACACACACCCCACACACAGAAAGACCTCCAAACATACACACTTACACAATCTTTTATGTAACTGGACTTCAATGCAATGCAAATGTTTACAAAAAACGGTTTGCAACTCACTGGCTAAGGAGGATTGAATAATTTGCTGAAGAAAGCAGGGAAAAGTTCCTAACAACATCTCCAACTCTTCAATTTCAAATTAATCAGAAAAAGTAAAAAATGTATGAAGAAATGTTTAGATTTCAGTTAATCTTTAAGATCTAATTCACACACAGGCAAGGTATTTGGGTACTGCACTGAAAAGCCATGTAATAAATATACCGTGGAATTACTAGGAATTCCCACAAATACCCTGGATATTGTCCCCGGGGCCTGTTCCTATCATTCCAAACACCACAGCAGCTTCCAGTTTTCCTCACTTACTCTAAGATGAATATATCAATATATATTCTTTCTTTACCCAAATTGTAAGCTGTTCTCAAACCTAACTGGAAGGAACATGCTGGCAGAGGCACAGAACGGGCAGTTTTCCCATCTCCATGTAAAGCCTGCAACATCAGACCCGCTACAGATGAAGTCGCTACCACTGAGCAAGGTACAGCCCAAATACGATGCCTAATACAAACACCTAACAGGGACTGAACTCCAAAATATTACACCTTAAAAACATGACATCCCTATGCCCTGGAAAGTAATTGTCAGTGCATTTTGGAAGTGTTAAATTCGCTTCTGTTCTGCTTAGAGAGAGTATTTTCTCACCCTTTGTTTGCTATGATAATGTGTTATTGAGACAACCCACCTTTAAAACTGGAGAAAAATTACAACATTCCATCTATACACATGTTTAAAAACATGGCTTTACAGAGCGCATGACAGCCTGACAGAAGGTTTTCTGGTTACTCAGACAGACCCGCAGAGCTGGGGTTTGCCGCTGTGAATCGTGTGGACGTTCCCAACTCATGACCCTCCGCAGACAACATGGGCTCAGAGAAACTCCAGAGAACATGCTTTTCTGCACCAAAAAAGGCTGACGTTATTGCATCTACTCTACAACTCTGAAACTGCTAGTTTATGCACCGTCATTACTGCATGAAATACAATTCACACGTGAATAGCGACCATGGCGAGCCTGAGATACGCTGTTAAAGAGACAGACTCTTCCGCATACTTCATTTGCTGTCTGCTCTCAATCCCTACCCAACGTACTGGGCAGACCCCCAGAACCAGGTAATTCATATATAAGACTGTATATTCTCCACACTAAATAGCTATAAGGACTCTCATTTTTCAAGAAAAAGCTCAGTTTTAGACAGTAATAGAAAAGAAAATGCGCTTAGCATTGATCGTGAAAGAATAGAAATACAACCTGTGGTATTCAGTTACTGATATAAACACCACCGTGCACTGTGCAAGCTGTGATTTCAGCCTAGTGACTGCATCACGTGGACCTGGGAATTTGTCCATCTTGTCAGCAAGCTTTGGATCAGTCCCGTGGAAGCCAGAGCTGTATCTATGGCTTTCACCTTCTGGCTGGCGAGTCTTGCAAACTCAAAGAAAAGCACGCCTCTCTCGCTTACTTGCTCTGTAAACAAGTACAGACCACGTCACCAAAAAGGGTCTGGGATTTACCCAGCAGAGCAGTGAAACATCTGCAGTCTTTCACATATTTCACAAAGAAACATTTGTCCGGTAGCACGTTGCATCGTATCTGAATGGCAACACATGGAACCATAGGCAGAGCAATCGAATCACAAAGAAACTAAGTATGACAGAAATCTAGATTCTATTTCCATATATTCCACATATAATATAAATATATTATACATATGGATTTGTTTAAATATATTTATCTTCCATGCAAAATATAAATACAGAATACACATATATAAATATACAATATAAATATATTTTGGTAAATCTATAGTCTATATCAAATGTGATTTAAAAGCACTATTGCAATTTGGGGCAAAAGTTTTTGTTTGCTGATACGCAAAGACATACAAAATGTTTCTATAAATAAGGAGTCTGAGCTTTTCAGGAAGATCTATAATCTTATATTGACTAGTTGTATTATTTACATGGGTCTTCCTGGATAACATATGTCATTTTCACGGTAACATAATTTTTAAACCTGAAATTATTCTGCATTTCTGATGTGGGATTTTGTCATCAGGGTCACTTTTAGAATGCGGGAAATGATGGCAAAACACAGGGCTAAAATTTGGACAAATAGAGGAGTGTTATGTTTGCTCATTTTAAAAAGAAATGGGAGTCCAGGAGCTGTAATGTAGCGCACGTTGTGTCTATGCAACCATACCTCCTGACACTTGGCAATCATAAATTGCAGTATTCCTGGAAACCCAGAGTCGGCTGATTAAGAAGGCATTTGAAGAGGTCTGGCCAAATAACTACCTTCCTGACACGAGGGCCCCGAGAAGCCAACAGGAGCTGCTCACGTTTCTCCACCGCACGCAAGATGAAATCCAGAAACTGGTACGGAAATGGGTTAGATGCTCACAGGGGTTAGCGCTCCTCAGAAGGGCGAAAATGTGGCGCTATTAACAGAGGGTGTGTGAAAGTGTGAATGTATAGCCGAGGCCGGGTGCGAGGGGTGTGCGTGTGCATTAATCTGCCTTTGGTTTGTGCTGCGGCATCTTCTGGGGCTGCAAGCAGCTGGGCCAGGCCCCGTCGTGCTCAGCTAAGCAGAGGCACGCTGGAAATCATGCCCGAGAAGGGATGGAAGAGCATCACCGCTTGTGTCTGTGTGTGTGAAGGGAGCCAGAGGCGTGATGCGACCAGGCGTGCATCTAGCTTGAGCACTCAGGGTGCCCGTGCACTGCTCCCCCAGTCAGTAAGGTCTCGAGGGGGGCAGGTGCAAGCGTTTGCAGGCAAAAGGGGGAACTCTGAGCAGCCTCACACACCCAGAGTCTCCTGTGTCCAATTTCACCTTTGAGAGACGCCAAAGGCATCGCAGACTGTGTTGCGGCTTGACGGGGAGACAGCCTCACCCCCCATGTTAAGGTGCTGGACGGATTTTTGTTGTGCTTTTCCCACAGAGGTGGAGTTGGGAGAGGGGAAGACGAAACGTCCCAACTTAATATCTTTTTAATGGTCTGATGGAGCGTCTGACATGTGAATCCTCACTGTCCCTGCTCTCCAGCTTGACTTCAATGACTGCTTTTGACAAACAGCCTCCCCCAGACAGGGAAATTCTACTACCTTGCCCAAACCTGCTCAAATACTTTGAGCTCCCAGTTATACATTTAGCACAGGATTTTGGCAAAATGCGGGAGAGGCGCATACTTTGAACTGGAGGTAGACTTGAACAGCCCCTTGATCATCAATGATGTCTTTATCCACTGAACCAGAACTGGGTTTCGTAAACCCTTATGCCCGTAATTTCTTGATCTCCTCCCGATGTGCCAGCCAGCCTCTGCAAACCAGGTCGTTTTAAAAGAGTTCATATGCCTGTATTTCTGCAGCCCTGCAATATGCATTATAAGTAGCTTATCCAGAGCCATCAGTGACCACAGATTAGTGGGGCGATATTCCCTCTGGAAATCTTTGAGCCTGCACTGCCTTCCCTCATTACAGAGGCTATCGGGTCTGCATTGCTTTGCATCCGCTCACCGAGGGGGCTTTACATTAACTCCACTCGGGGGTTTCAGAGTTTTGCCTCTGAGCGGATCATGGGCAAAATGGGATGCTCATTTCCAGCGCATCGCAGGGAAGGGGAGCCCTGCCGCGGCGACTGGGTGCCCCCGTATCCCTGGGCTGGGGCTGGCTCCCAGGGCAGGGTGGGCTCCGGCCGAACACGCCTTTTGTGGGGGTTTTGCTCCTTGTGACTTCTGCCCGCTGCACAAGTCCTAACTGGAAATTAAAAGCCTGTCCCCTCCTAGTCTTCAGGGGTAAATTTCAGAGGCTCCAGCGCTCGATAATTAACAAGTTCTGTCGTTCCCCTCGCTGTTGCACTAGCTGTGGTATTTTTAAAGCTTTTTATTAAAAATTAATTTCTTTATTTTGTTGGAGACCCATCACTCGGTCACGTGGCTCCCTGTCATGTTTCTATCCTTCCTACTCATATTCGAGTTATGCCATCAAGCTAATATATTGTGACTGCTCTTCTCTCTTGTGACAAAGCCTTGCAGCTGCCTCCAAATCAATAGATGTCAAAGAAATATGAAAACAATCATGACAGAGAACTTAAATCCTGGCTAGAGTCTGCATAATAAAAAATGTGCTTCTGTTCTCAAGGCAGCGGATTAATTTATCCTAAAGTTTAGTCAAATTTTATTCCGGTACCTTTTTCCCAGCAGATAGAGCTACATCTGTTGGGTTTGTAATGTAATTTGTAATTACTGCCCTTCATGTGGTCCAATGCCTTGAACCATCTTTAATTAAAAGCATAATTAAGGGAAGATCTAAAGGAAGACAATTACCAGATGGTCTTTTTTTTAGAAACAGTTAGTTTCATTGAGGATGTATCCTGGTCCATTTCTGACTTGGATTAAAAGGCAGGCTGCCTCCCACACAATCTGCGAGGCGAGAGGCCGAAAAGGGGCTTGGGCATCCTGGGCAGCGCCACGGACGATAACTGTGAGGGAGGCTGGGGGGGAGCCAGGGAGGGACCTTGGGGCAGGCGGTCACCCTGGCTGCATTGCATTTCCAGGGGCAGGTGAGCCCTGCTGCCCTCCTCCAACCCAAACCTCTAGCAAAAAAACCCCCAGCCAGCCCCCCCATCACTGGGGACACTCTGCCACTTCTAGGGAGCATTTTCCTAGTGAAAATAGTAATTAATAGTAATAGTAATAAGTGATAGTGATAGTGGTAGTGACAGAGATAATAGCAATAGTAATAAAATAATAAAGGAGGGACTGAGCCCCAGAACAGATTCCAAAAATGAATTATCGCTGCTGCCCCGGTGGGACAGACCCTGGTGGAGGGGACCGTGCCTGCCCAGCCCTCATTCAACACAGCCTGGGTGGAGGTTTCAGCTAAACCTCCTGTCCCGCAACCGCCGGAGGTGAAACCTCCATTCAGGCTGTGGGACAGGGGCATCTCCTCCACCGCCCGGCTGCAGCAGCCACCCTGGCCTCTCTGGGGTTAGTTTTGGGGTCCCTCCTTGCCTCTTGGGGTACTCTCCTTCCAGAAAACAATCCCCCTGCGCCGTGCACCTGGAAGTTTCAGAGAAAACCATTGCTAAAGGAGAAAGGGCAGGAGGGGACGGGAAATAACCCCGAAAAATATGAATAATGCAACAAAGTACAGGAAGCTGGGCATAAGAAAAGGGGAAAAAAAAAAAAAAAAACTGGAAAACCTCGAGCAGTGGTGTAATGTAAATTAAATTTTTGCTGTATTACTAAGATTTCATTATTTGACTGTTCCTACGCAAAGTAAGGCAGCAATGAATTGTAATCATTTCAATTATCTTCAAGATAGTTTCTTTAGGACACAAGTTGTCAAAGATAAAAAAGTACATTCTTGCTGCTCCACGGGTCCATTTTCCAGACGGTTTGTCGTTCTTGCTGCATGATTTAGTCGGGGCTTTTTTGCATACTCCGGCTCTCCCCCACGCCCTCCGCGGGGGCGCGGACCCGCTCCCTCCCCGCGCCGCCGGGCCGCGCA
>NW_009259177.1:1811955-1813493 GCF_000687185.1 Egretta garzetta | reverse complement strand
CGGCCGCGGGGCACCCGGGGCAGGATCCGGCCCCGGCCCCGGCCCCGCAGCCTTCCAAAGGCTGTTTTCTCCCTGCTGATACCGGTTGATTTGCAAGTGGGAGCTGCTCTCCGCCGGGAAGGCGCTTAGGTCTCTTTAAGCGCAAACCAAATAACATTTAAATGCCTTTTTACTGCCGCGGCATTATTTATTTAAGTGGCCGTCGGAAATCACAGCAGCGCGGGTCCCCGGTCCTCCCGGAATATTGTCCTTGCCGTCTGATTAGAGCGACTGCTTTAAAAGAGGCTCTTTCCGAATAAAAGAGCGCGTCTCACCCCATTATTCATATCTAGGGAGTCCCAGGCCTTTACTACATTAAAAAAGCTTCAAAAGGACAATTCGCCATCCACAGATATTATATTTGTGAAATGTCCTTTTGTCGAAGCTTTTAACACCTTCTTATAACGAATCATTTGTTCTTTTCTTTTTAATTTTGATAGACAATTAGCCATCAAATATACACCAGTTGACTGTAACCGAGCATTAAACTAGCCTTTATTTAACGCTAATTTAGCATAGCTGCTTTGTTTAACTTTGCCATACAAGAACCAGGTTTTGTAGCAAAAAATAGGTGTAATTTTATGTGGGGTTTCATTTCTTTTGGCCCTCTACGCAGCAAGCCCTCTCCTCTTTGTAACCCATTCTGCTGGGCAGAAACACCATTTCGGAGTGCCTAGCACCTGGAGTCTGGAAAAAATTAGCATTGATATAGATTTAGTTGAAATGTAATCTCTTAAATCTGTCCAAGATTCGGGGAGATAATTACACTTTCACTGAATTGCCAGGGGTCAGCGTCTCTGTGGACCTGAGGAGTTGATTTACTAACAATAGTGTTACATAAAAAATGGTGTTTGAGATTATAATGTTAATAGATGCAGTCACTGGGGAAAGCAGGCAGGCTACAACTAATTCGATGGAACTTGGGTTTTGCTTTACAAGGATTCAAATCACTTGCAGCATTTAATTTAGAGGAATGAGTTTGGCAGTAATTACAGCAAATGGAAAGGTCGCCTTAGAATATTAGTTATGTTTTTTCCCCCCAAGTTGGGGACTCGGGGTTTTGGGGGGGAGGCTCCTTTTTTTCGCTGCCCCTGGCGATGGCCGGGAGAGCCGCGGTGCTGCAGCCCCTGCACTTGACCGCTCCTCACCTCGGACCCAGCAGAAACCCGCTCAGACAAAAGAAACGGGGATGGAAAATATTTGTATGAGGTCTGGAGCTGCCCCTCGAGTGGGACCCGACAGTTTTCAGGGAGAGTGGGGATCTCCCTCTGCTCCCGGGGGATGCTCGCCGGGCCGGGGCGGGTCAGCACATCCACGGGCAAAACGCACCGCGTCCCGGGTGGAAATGCTCGGCAGTTTCGGTGGCGGTTTTGCGGGGGGAGACGCGACAGGAGCGGGCTGGGGGCGGGGGGAGGTCGGGTCCGTGCCCCGGTGAGCCCGCTCCCGCCTCCCAGCGCAGCGGGGAGGGCAGAGCTTACACAGATATGACCCGGCGGGGG
>NW_009259177.1:1809812-1811287 GCF_000687185.1 Egretta garzetta | reverse complement strand
CAGCTCCGCTGAGCGCCGGCAGCCGGGGCAGCGCCGGGGCCGCAGCCTCCCACGGCCCCCGACGCCCTCCGTCCCTGCCTGTTGATGTCTTAAGTCCACCCGATCTTATATGTAACAGCAATATATATGTTAATTGAAAACTTCTGAATTTAAAAAGGTTGTGACAAGTTATAATTTGTCTTGTCAATGTCTGGAATCCTTGTTTAGCTCTCTAGTTGTGTCTGCTGCTCGTGCCTGTCAGATAACAGCTTGCCTAACGCGCTGCCTTCCTCTCTTATGGCACGGAAATGACAAATGTGCTGTTTTATCCATACAATTTATTTCATTATTGTTGCCAGCACGAAGCATCACAATCAATCATAAGGAAGTCCAGTTGGCAGGTGTCAATCTTGGTATGTTTTTGTACGTCTCAGTCTATATTTAATCCAATTACAAGGGTCATGGAGTAAGTGCAAATCCCCTTGTTACAACTCACATCTTATTCAAGATTTAAAGTAAAAAGTCAACTTGATCACATGGGCGCTTTGGGGGACCTCCGATACCTTTTGATATGTCGTGTTCCCCCCCCCCCCCCCAAATTATGCAGAGACAGCGATTTATTAAAGAGTTATCGCGGGTCGGTTGGGGTTTGGGGATTTTTTTTTTTCCCTGAGTGTTTGTGTGCAAATGAAGTATCTTGTTATTTTGCTAAAGAAGAGGGAGGCTTTAATGATGGGAGATCTTTCCGCTCATTGCCCTTTCAAATACAATTGTAGATCGAACTCAGCCTTGTCACGTTGAGGAAAAGTGAATTTCTAACATCCAGGACGTGCCTGTCGACTTTCAGCGAATTGCATCCAATCACCCCCAGGGAATTCAGCTAATGTCTCAGTCTAAACCGGGATGAGGGGAGAAAAACAAATCAAACATTGTCCGGAGTCACGCTTATTATGAAAATGTTTTAAAGGATAGAGAAGGGAAATAATTCAAGACAGCCCAGAATGAAGTTTTAGACAAATTAATAGCATTAGGAGTCCTCGAGAGAAAAAAAAAATAGAGACAGAAAGCCCAGCTACAAAGTTAAGGTATAAAGAAATGATTTATAGCTGTACGTTTCTTTTTTAAGCAAGAAGTATTTTTTTTTAATCTCGAGTATTTTTTTTCCTTTGGAGGAGAAAACAAGATTACGGCATTGAAAATAAAAGTCTTATTATACAGCCGGCTACAGCGGGGCTCCTCACGAGGGGAAACGCTACCTTCCCGCTAAATTTCTGTCTGTAGGACGCTTCGCCTCACAGAAGTTTCTCGCAGCATCTTAAAGTAAACCCCGCAAACACACGCTCCCGCGCACTAATCCCGCTTCTTACAGCCAGTTTGCAGCTGGCCGGGGCTCACGAACCGGGGTGCCCGGTGCCAGGCGGCTCAGCCCGCTCCCCGCCGGTGCTGGGGGGGGGCTGGGGGCCACCGCTTACCGGCTTTTGGGGGCGGGGCCGCGC
>NW_009259177.1:1809067-1809670 GCF_000687185.1 Egretta garzetta | reverse complement strand
CACAAGACAAAAGGAAAAAAAAAAAAAAAAAAGAAACAAACAAAAAAACCCCAACCCACAACCAAACAACACAAGAGCAAAAATTGCATTTCTGCACCAAGGTTTAAACGCAATCCTGGGGACAAAAGAGAAATGTTAGACAAGCAAAGAAACGTGGGGGGGAAATAAAAAGAAAGTATTTAAAAACACATACCTTGGACAAGGGCAAAATATCCCAGCTAAAATGCTAGCGTCTTTCCTTGAAAGCCAAACCCACGTTTCTATCGCAATATTTTTCCTGTTCTAGAGAGTTTCCTTTGGTTTTTACCGTTTATTGTAGCTAGTCTTGGACCCTGCAGCCTGTGCAATGCCACAGTAAACAAATTGTTCTGATGTGCTTATTATTATTGCTCAAGTTCTGCTTGGATAGAGAATTAAAGCTCATTATTACAGTGTGTGTTGAGAATTGCTCAATCTATGTGAACACGGGGGTTTGGGGCATCCTCGGGAAAAAAAAAACCAACCACCACACAACTTCGTATCGTGGTGTAAATCAAATATGTATAATGCTTATAAATTTGTAACACGTCGCCGTGCCCTTGCTCCTGCTCCTGCCCGGCGCGG
>NW_009259177.1:1804239-1806328 GCF_000687185.1 Egretta garzetta | reverse complement strand
CCGGTCGCCGCGGAGGCTCGGTCGCCCTGCTCGGGCTGGAGAAGGTCCGGTCGCCGAGTGGCGACCGCCGCTTACCCCCCCAAACTGGGGCTTTGCTCCCCAGCCCTGGGTGCCTCTGCTGAATCAGGGCGTTAGTGGGGGAGAAAGAGAACCCCAAGAAGGTCGCTCTTCCTCCGAAATAACACGAAACAAAATAATGGCGTAAAACCTAAAACACCGCTTACCTGTCCTCGAGCAGCTCCAAATATTCCTTATGGTGCGTTAGCGGGAACGCTCCCTGTGTATAACGTACCGGTAAATGGACATTCTCCTTCAGTAATAAATCAAACACCATCTATCTCAGATCCTCCTCCCTAATTAGAGATGTTTATTGGAGATGGTGTTTATCCAGCTGTCATGCCGAGAAAAAGCTGTGACATAATTACCTCTGACCAGATAGTCTTTTATATGCATATCTCGCTGACATATAAAGCAATCGGTTTGCATTAAAAATGACAAGATCAAATGTTGATTTTAGCCGATATAATAATATTTCTGGTCGTTAAATTAATCGAAATTCAACTTTCCAGCTCTCTAAATTATGAATCTTGCGATTTCAACTTTTTTTTTTTTTTAATTAAATGAGCGGCTCCACCAAAAGGATGGGCAGAGGGGAACGCACCCTGCAAACTTGCCGCGATAAATCAAAGACGCCAGCTAAAAGAGAAAGAGCCCTCGACCCCTCCGCCCCATAACGCAGTTGACGTGAATCCGCGGAGTTGCTCCATCGCTTCCTCGTGGTTTGCCAAATTTAGGTTTCGCTGCTAATTCGGGAGGCCGGGTGAGCCCGGGGTGGGGGAGAAGCGAGAGCGGGACCCCCCCTAACCCCCGTGATTTTTAAGCCCGGCACCCCGGCGGGGCCGGCGCGGTGCGATGCGGGTTCGCCTGGTTTCGTGGCATTGGCAGCGCCCGCGGACCCCTCTGCGTGGGGCTGCGAGCGAGCCCTGAGGAGCGCCGAAGGACTCTGTAATTGAAAATATATTTTGGGGAAAGGCTGGTTTTACAAATATCACGGGTGTAGGCTTTTGATCCTTTCTGCTGCCTGTGCTCTCCAGTTGCTAATAAAACTCGCATTGAGCTCCTTAGTGGCTTGATTAACAGGCAGATTAACTGTTACTGGGGTCCCCCCCCCCCTTCTTTTCTGAAGGCTTTTCGAGCGGGTCCGGTTGCATGACACTTTTCCCATCCATATAATCAAAGGCTTTCCCGTACAGAAAGATGTATATTCGTCTTCCAGTTTCAGAGCGACTTCGGCAGGGTCCAGAAAGCCTTTTTCTTTTTTTTTTTCTTTCTTTTCTTTTTTTTTTTATCCTGCCACACAAAGCCGTGCCTTATGCAAAAGGCCAACATAAAAGAGGTTAAATCGATTTCAAACTTTTTGCGGATTGTTTATAAACTAGAAAAGCTCCACTTAACTCAGTGTCCTGTGCATTATAGGTTTCAAACACTGTCTCTACATATACAAATAGGCATTAAGTGTCCTGAAGGCAAAAGCATTGTAGTCTAAGACGTCAGGATTTGTGTATCTCTTCAGTCTTAGACCGAACTGGACAAGAGGACTTTAAGCATTTTTCTGGGTATTAAAAAAGGTAGTTTGCAGCCCAGATATTAATACAACGAGACGATACCGGAGTGTCTAACTCAGCACTTTCTGCTTTCAACACCTAACAAAATACGAGAGGGAAGCAAACGCTTGTGCTTTACACAAATCGATACCCAGGCACGAGATCATGTAAAAAAGTGAAAATTATTTTAATTCGGAAAAACAAGGAAAAAAAAAAAAGCCTTGCCATATATAATAGTTACTTACCTTTTTTTTTAAAAAAAAAAGAAGAACCTATTTTATTACGCCCATTTTTTTTCTTTTTGTTTGGAATAGTTAAAAAAAGAGGGCAGGTGGGAGAGGAAAAAACAAATGCAGAAAAAGGCTAGTTACAATAATCCTGTGCGGATTTTAAAGTAGAAATCTCCAAAGGGTGTCTAAGTCCGTGCCGAGAGCCCGGCCGGGCCCGCGGGGTCCCACGGCGCGCCTCGGGCGGGCGCGGTGCTG
>NW_009259177.1:1799505-1803128 GCF_000687185.1 Egretta garzetta | reverse complement strand
GATTACGGCTGCTTTATTCTGGCGAGGAGGCGTAAGAAGGTGCTAATCCAAGGGGTGGCTAATTGAGAGCTTGTAAAAATGATATTTGCCTGCGATTTCGGACAAAGTGGTTTTACTCTTTTGGCCCTTTAACGCCCCGTGGACGAGAGTAAAAAAAAAAGATAATTAAAAAAAAAATCACTCCTTCGCTAGAGAGTGCAGCAAGAAAAAAACAAAAAGCAAGAGGGGGGAAAAAAACCCCAAAGCAAAGCCCACGGACACGACTGACTTCACTCCAGAAAAAGGACCAGCTCCCAGCTTTTAAACCCCCTTTGGAGCCTCCGAGATTGTGCGAGCCAGCTTACAGACCGCAGCCCCTTTCTCTCGCCTGCAGGATGCGTGCGGCGGGACGCCCGGCCCCGGCCGCCGGCAACTAGGAGGGCAGCGGGGCTCCTGCGCGGGACGGCGCCCCGGGACTCGCCCTGGAGGGGAGACGAGCGGGACATCGGTTCGTACTTTATTTGGGCCCTGGTTTCGGTTCCCTTTCGTCGCTCCGATCGATCTCCTCTGGCGCCCCTGACACGATGTTTGGCCACGGGCACGTTAACTGGGTGGCAGCCGGTGCTCTGGAAAGTTTTGGGGAGGAGGAGGGGAGGGGAGCGCGGGGAGCAGGGGGCTGCCGGGGAGGGGGAGTCCTGCCCGAGCCCCTGGTTTTGGCAGAGCCCCCCTTGGAGTGCCCGGCAGCCCTACGGCCGGGCTCCCCCGCTCCTGCCCTGCCTTACCTCGGGGGAGATCCCATCACAACCAAACGCTCCCGTATGTCCGTCGGGCCCTCTCACAATATTTTAGCACTTCAGAATTAGTTTTCCTCATTGTCCCAGCAACTTTCAATGATGTGACAGGCATGAAAACTCCCAATTAACTTTATATAAGTCCTTCCACTAATTCCAATAAAAATGTAAATCACCATTAACAATTCCTTTGCATGGTTAAATATGAAAAAGGAGAATAGCTCTTCTGTTTTAATAGCCTAGACTGAAAACAAGGGTTTACTATGCTGATCAGAGATTTGAAATAAATGTACCTGCTCTAAAATCTAGGCAGCAGTGCACTGTACAAGTATGATATTTAATCACAGCAGGGTGGTCAGGCTTCTGGGGATATTATAGCTGTGTTAAGACTAAAAATAGACATGAGTTAGTACTAAAGTACCAACCTGCTTTTTCAGCGATGTGTACTCAAATGTTAAGCACCTTAACCCAGTGCCTTAAAGACATGTGGCTTGAATATTTATTACATGCAAAAGGATGAAGACGTCTCAGGTAGTGTTTGCCTCTGGTGCAGCATTAGCTGGAGGTAGAGCTTTTGTATTTTCTCTTATCAAGCTCTTGTTCACACAGAAAAAAACCCCTGTAGATCAATTTGAGCTGGGTTTTATACTCATGCAATCTGCCTGTGCTTGGGTGGGCCCCCAAGCTGTGTGCAGAGCTTGAGGGGCATTTGGGTACTGAGCCAAGACTAGAAGAATGGATGGGAAGCTTGGAAGGAGGGCTGAGGTTGCTTAAGATAATTCCCAAACTTGCTTTTCTTCAGGCATGGAAGAGATAGCTACAATGTGATCTTTGGACTCGCATAGCAACGACCATGTCTTTAGGCTCTCTGATGTGCTTCATGTAGCCATTAGCAGTGTATGCAGCTTTTGGCAGGACCACTGGCTTGTGTGAAGTGCAAGGAAGATGTCCTTATGGGCTGGAACTGATTGCAAAAATAATCCTCCTCCAGGGAGCATAGAACTACCGCTGTCCCACTTGTCTGAGTCAGGATTCAGTCCTCAAACCACTCTGTGCTCTTCTCCACGCCATGGTGGTAGAAAGTTTGGGCTGCCTGACTGCAATTAGTGCTGTCACTATGCTGATACAATGTGAGGAGAAACACTTTGCTGATGGCTCATGAAATTATGTGGGATAGAACAGAGCCACGTAGGTGGTTCTGGCTGGAGCTGCCAGGACCAACTAGCAAAATTACTCTTTCTGCAGGAAAAGGGGAAAGAGGGCTTTATTCCACGTTAAAAACCAAATTTCAACCCCCCTAAATTACACTTTTTGGAGCCCTCATCTTGTACATTCTGCTGAAAACAGAATTATACATGTTCTGGCTAGCAAGAAATAATTTCATCTTACCGCTCTACTGTTTATGAGTGCTGGAGACAGGACCTGGTTTGGGAATATCTGGAGAAAACCACCAGGCCTTGGACATATAAGTCCCCATGTTTATGCAGTGGGAAGACCAAGGAGAGTAAGCAGCTTCTTAGTTAGCAGCTTCTTACATCTTTCCAGAGGCACTGCTGGAGCTTCAGAAGGGTTAATACTACTAAATATTTGTGGGACCTGAGTTCAACACATTTATTAGGAAAAAAAAATTTCTGAATTCACTTTCTCAGTGATGATTCCCCTTTTGTGTTTGCTTTGTCATACATTCTAGCAAATAAGCATATTGCCACTTTGCTACATGGACGGCATTTCTTTCCCAAGTTTATTTGAACTCAATATTGGTATTTAAAAGAGGTATTGTAGTTTTTCTAAGTTATTTTTTAAATTTCTAGCATTTTCAAATAACCACAAATGTATTTAGCCTGAGCCTGAATGTCAGTTTTTCTGCCTGCTCGGCCAGTGGAGCCCCGGCGGGCGGCGGGCGGCCAATGGGCGGCGGGGAGGCGCTGGCGTTGCTTTGCATAAAGCAATATTTTGTGTGGGAGCGAGGGGCGCATTTGCATGTTGGGAGTGATTAGTGGGTTTGAAAAGCCAGCCCCGGCTCGGCCGCATTTCCCGCTCTGGTTCAGGCGCAGGGAGGAAGTGTTTTGCTGGCAGATGATGACAGAGGTCAGGCTTCGCTAATGGGCCAGTGAAGAGCAGTGGAGGCGAGGCAGGGACCGAGGCGCACACGGCATTAACACACTTGAACCGTCACCAATCAGCATAGGTGTGCTCTTGCCTCTCGCTCCCCACTTCGCTCAACGCACCTCTTCGCCCTCGCTCTCCCAGGCACTGACAGCCCATTTCATTGTCAATCTCTGTCTCCTTCCCAGGAATTCAAGATCACACAGCCCGCAGCCTCAGCGGAGAAAAAAAAAAACAAACCAAAACAAAACCAAAAAAAAAAACCAAACTATTTTGCTGGCAACTCTTTTTAAAGCACCATCATTTCCAATCAGGGCGCTCTTAAACTATTGACAGGAGCTTTGACAACAAGACAGGATGCCTCATAAAGGTGAGTCTGCTCATTTCTTCTCCCAACTTCTCCCTCCTTGCATTTTAATATTTAGGCAGGGCTCTCTCTCTCTCCCCTCCTCTCTCTCTCTCTCTCCCCCCTCTCTCTCGCTCATATTCCCATTTGCATTCCGGAGAGCTTCCCAGGGAACTTTCCAGCCCAGGAGCTCACAAACTTTCTGCCTTTCACATAAGCCCCTGTCCTCTGGAAAAGCTAAAGCATCTGACTCGGAAACCAATGCCAACACGAGCAGCTGTAATTCCCACGCAGCCTTTGCTGGGCAGGGAAACCACGAGCGACGGTGTCTGTCTTGCCGATGCTACCGGTACCCCAGCTCGGAGAGGCGGCCGGGCCGGAGCCGGGGTCGGGATGGGGCC
>NW_009259177.1:1788914-1789470 GCF_000687185.1 Egretta garzetta | reverse complement strand
AAGGGGTGGTGCTCCTTGACACTAAAAAATTAAAAAAAAAAAAAAAAAAAAAAAAAAGTTTGGTTTTTTTTGGTCTTTTTTTTTTTTTTTTTAAAGAAGTTGCAAACTCTTCGCCGTGCAAAAAAAAAATTGCACCTTGGAATTGCAACAATAAAATTGATTCTTTTTTCCCCTCGCAAGTGCAATTGGAAAAACAAAATCTGGATTTGAATTTAACCTTGTAACGCTTTGCATGGAGGTGTTACATGGACGCGCAGAGCAGGAATAATTTCTGGAAAGTTTAAAACCAAACTTTCTCGAACGATTAAAGGTACCCGGCAGAGGCTGTTTTGGAAAACGACAACAGCGTCCCAGAGACGAAAAGTGACGGCATCTTCTCCATCTCAGGGACATAAAATAATAAAAGTGGCCCTTGACAATAAATGTTTATAGCTGCTGACCTTTACCAACGCCTAATCGCAAAGCGATTCGTTTTTATCTTTTCCTCATTTACTCCGAGAACGCGAAACTTTGCCATCTTAGCGTCTAATTGCGGTTTCAGCGGGGGGGGGCGGAG
>NW_009259177.1:1787702-1788582 GCF_000687185.1 Egretta garzetta | reverse complement strand
ATTGTCATTTCTGAGGGTCAGGCTGGCAGAGCTGAGGGCTGGAAGTTTAATGGTGCCTTTCTGGATGGCTTCTTTAACCCCGTAGGCCCCACGTTTATGAGTTGTGCGTGAAATATAGGAAGAAATTGTGCCTGCAGAAGTGGGTTTCCCGTTCGGTGTGTGTCTATGCAGACGTGTTCGGTGTATTAAAGGGATGGCTTCGCGTTCAGTTCAGCCGAAGGAGATACCGCCACGTCTCCATTGAAGTACAGTGTAGCTTGCTCTGCTGCTAATCAGGTAGCTCTCCAAAGAGCAGTAAATATTTACCAGTTAAAGTCTTCATGCTGCGAGAAAGTACTTGTTTGATGTTTATTTTTATGGATTTAAGATTACTAAAAGCTACTTAATAAATTATACCATGGCTAGTCCTGAATGGGGAAACGTGCCTCTTTGAATTCTCCGTCATATGCAGGAAGAGTAAAATTAATATTCATTATAGGCGCAAAAGAAAGAGAATGAGTATTTTTACGCGAAAAAAAGGGAGAGAAAATGAAGGCTGCGACTATTTCATTATTTTACCTCCTTTTTTTTAGCAACCCCCTTGAATGGGCTCTTTATTGTAATTGTCCCTCCCCAATTGAGCACCCCACTGAGCTGTTGTATCTTTTTACAACCCCTAACAACTCGCACCAGTAACACAATTACCGCCAGATATTTATAACGAGAAATTACTTTTCCATTTTCACCCGCGACGATTTCAAATAAATACATGGGGACGCATAAATAAATAAATAAGTGGCCCGGGGTGGGGGGAGAGGGAAGGAGGCGAGAGGAGGAGAGAGGGAGCAGGGAAAGGAGAGAGGGAGCGGGGGAAGAAGGGAGGGAGCGGGGAGGGGGGGAA
>NW_009259177.1:1786546-1787507 GCF_000687185.1 Egretta garzetta | reverse complement strand
GAGAGAGAGGGGGGAAAAAAAAAGGGACTGTCCAGGCGCTGGGTCAAGGCAGGCACTAATGAAGGGAGAAGGGGCTTGTTTCTCTGCTCTTTGTAAGTTGGAGGGTTGTTGGTCCGTTGAGTTGGGAAGCTGCGCGGCCGGTTAAGGAGCCTGGGTTTCTGCACTCGGGGTTTGGGTAGAGGAGCAGAATGGAGGCCATTGTTCGCTTTCTGTAGGCTTTGTTTAACAGTTCTCACCCCCTCCTGTTCTTACTTTTTAAAGCAGTGAGGCGAGGTAGACAGCGTGTGTCACAGTACAGTGAAAAAGGGGAAGATCTAAAGACCAAAAAAGAAGTTAATCACAAGACGGGGAGTTTGGGGGAGAAAAAGTTGCTAGTGCCGCGGGGAAAGGGGGGGAGGATTCTGCTTTGTCCTAGAGGGAAGACTTTAACTAGTGACACGCAGATGTGCGAGTCCCTAAATTGTATGAGAGGACAGTCCACCCCGCTTTCAGGCAAGTTTAAAAACACGACTTCGGACTCTCTTTGTGATTGTTGTCGCTCCACTTAATGCACCACCTCAGCGGAGGGCACGAACGACGAGGCAATACGCCACCTGCATGCAATTAAAACGAGAAACCACTTGGCGGGTTGCTTTTCTTAATTTTTTTTTTTTTTTATCCCCCGCGTGTTAGGGATACATATGCACGTTTTTGCCTTGAGGTATTAAAGCCCCCAAATCCTTAAACTAATCGGGGGAAGACGCCTAAGGATAAGACAGTAAGCTTGTGAGATATTAGCCTCTCTGCAGCTTAACCGTGTGCGCTACCTCCCCTGATTAACGCCTATTTTGTCACTGATAGACTGCTATAGGCGAGCCCCGTGGGATACTGCTCTATCAGCCCAACATGCAGAACAGTAAGTGACTCCGCGCCCCTACGCGGCCGCGGAGGGCAGGCGGGGGCGGCCCGGGGCCGGGGGCTC
>NW_009259177.1:1785758-1786226 GCF_000687185.1 Egretta garzetta | reverse complement strand
GGTTCTTCCGCGGGGGGGGGCCCGCCACGCCGGAAAGCCGCGGGAGTTGCGCGACCTCGCAAAATCGCCGTCGCGCTTTTGGGAGGTCGCGCAACTCCCGCGGCGCTCCCGCGCGGGGGGCGCGCTGATCTTGCGCGCGTAGCGGTGGTGAGGAGCTCAGACCGAGTTGCGCGTCCCCCTTAGACCCATTTATAAGTCGTCCCCCCTCCGTGTGTGAGGAGCATCAGGGAAAACACCAGTTTTGGGGGAATTATTCTCAGAAAACCACGGGTGGAGCTGGTTTTTGGTGGTTATTTGCTCTTTTTTAATTATTTTTTTTTCTGCGTGCGCATCCGGGCCGTGTATTTTCATTTATCTCGAGAAAAAAAAAAAAACAAACCAAACCCAAACCTGAGCCTCGGCAGCCCGGGGAGGGCTTTACCTGCGCCTGGCAGGGACGGGGGCGTCTGCCCCTGGGCGGGGCGTTCG
>NW_009259177.1:1782301-1783525 GCF_000687185.1 Egretta garzetta | reverse complement strand
CTTTTATTTCTTGATTCACATACACGGTTAACAGACTAGAAACATTTTTTTTTTTTTAAAATCCCTCTTTACCCACTCTTACCAAAACAGAAAAAAAAAAGAAAAAAAAAAAAAGTAAGAACCCCCCTCAAAGCCACGCCGTTTTAGCCCAGAATCTGTCTTTTACGGACACTAATGCGATCTGGCGCAGCTCAGGGGTACATTGTAAATGTAGGTCTCGATAACCCCTCACTCACCCTGTCCCCCGCAAGTACTCGTCTAAGAGCAGTGAGGACGATGGAGACTAGGCTGGCTTAGCTATTATTCGCATTGAAGGCGTATTTTAACGTTAATGCTAAAAGAATTACGTTTTGAGCAGATTTTTTTCCTTCCAAATGTTTTTAAAGTATCACTTTGGTAGAGGGTAGGGCCACGAATGTAATTTTTTTAAAAAAAAGAAAAAAAAAGACTCTCTAAGTAAGTTCTCATACCATTTAAGGTATATTTTTGTGTTATAGACCCATGCAGATGCAAAAGTCCAAGTGCTGGACAATCAAAACGTAAGCTTGTCATTGTTTAATGCATACTTAAACAATTTTATTTTTGTCTTGAAATTATTAATAATGTGATTTTCTGTCCGCTTCCCTATCCAGGTGTCGAATGGATGTGTGAGTAAAATTTTGGGCAGGTATTACGAAACTGGCTCCATCAGACCCAGGGCAATCGGAGGTAGTAAACCGAGAGTAGCGACTCCAGAAGTTGTAAGCAAAATAGCGCAGTATAAACGAGAGTGCCCCTCCATCTTTGCGTGGGAGATTCGAGACAGATTACTATCGGAGGGGGTCTGTACCAACGATAATATACCCAGTGTAAGTTCACGAAAAAAAACCCCTTCCTGTGTGCCGCGTACAATGCTGGGTAGCCGTAGCGAGCCTCTGCTTCCTTTGTTTTGATATCAGATGAGAGGATAGCAGGTTCGCATCATTTGCATGCGGCAGGGTCAGACGCGTTTTTTCGTACAGAAATCTGACAAATGCCTTTAAGGAGGGGGAAAAAAAAATAAAAAAATATATGCGGGTCACCCCTGCGCCTGACGCCTCAGGACCGCGAGCATCAGTCGAAGCCATCACTCTGGTTTTGCAGGGTTGGGTTTGGGGCTTTTTTTTTTTTTCGGTTTTTTTTTTGCTTTTTTTTTTTTTTTTTTTTTTTTTTTCTCCCCCCCCCCCCCCCCCCCGGTTTTTTTTT
>NW_009259177.1:1780641-1781340 GCF_000687185.1 Egretta garzetta | reverse complement strand
GCTCCCCGCCCGGGCCACCTCCCCGCGCCGGGGTCTCCAAAGCCGGGAGGATGGGTGACTGTCTCCGTAGGGCTGCTCATAGTTCCTCCTCAGTGGACCCGAAACAACTTTGTAAATATAGGAAACTGTTTATCCTGAAGATTAATAGGTATTTGTTGTAGGAATGACAAGGGGATAATATGAAGGATAATGGGATGTTACGTTACATACTTAAGATGGTTAATGGCTTCTTTTTGAATACGGGCTCTGTTGAGGCTCGGCTCCCTCCCCGGCTGCGGTCATTCCTTTAGAAGAGGTGTCTATATACAACAACCTGCTTTTTGTTTTCACCCTGCCAGGAAAAAAAAATCGGTAACAGTGTGCGGAATATCTGGTACAAAGGATGTTTCTGTCACACGCAAGAATTTGTTATGGGAACAATTCTGTCGCTATGTAATTGCTCATTAGAGATCGTTTTGTTTCTCATTAAGGCGACATGAATAAGCGTCTAGTTGAAGGAGACAGCTGTAGAAATGTTCCACAGGAGACCTCTGGACACGATATGGCACCGCTTGCCAATTAGACATGTCAGTTTTAAGAGAAGAAAACAATCTATGAAGGACACTAGAAAGATAGAGCGGAGCCCTCGCCTCCCCCCACCCCCACTTTGGGTTTTTGGTTTGGGTCTTTTTTTTTTCTTTTCTTCTTTTTTGTAAATTT
>NW_009259177.1:1779418-1779922 GCF_000687185.1 Egretta garzetta | reverse complement strand
GGGAGAGCGGGCCCCGGGCAGGAGGACCCCGGGAGCCCTCTCCCAAATTGCAACCGAAGTGGAGCGGTGCGGAGGGGCGCGGAGCGGCTGGGGCCGGGGGTTCACGTGTGCGTGGGCAGGAGAGGCGAGGGGGAGGCAGGCAGGCACTTAAAGCATCCGCCTGGCCAAATTAAAATTAATAAAATGGATTTCCTCTGGAATATTCATGCTCCCTCTAATGTTTTTCCCTTGCAGGGGTATGTTACTGGATTTTAAGAGTCCATTACTCAAAAAGCATAAGGCGAGGTTAGGTCTCAGAGGGGTACAAATATGGTCTCAATCTGATAAACGCCATGCAGCAGTGAATAAAATAATGGATACATGAGGGCTGACAGAACAAAAAGAGACATCTCTATCCGGGAGAAATTCTCCAGTGATTTAGTGGTTTTAGGGATCACCGAGACACTGTTTCTTATCTCTCCCCCCCCCCCCCCCCCACCCCCCCTCTTTGGGTTTTATCAATTT
>NW_009259177.1:1778722-1779334 GCF_000687185.1 Egretta garzetta | reverse complement strand
CATAGGACTAAAGCCTTCTATAGGATTTAGACACTTTCTCTTTCAACAGATGCTACAATGTTTTGATCCCAGCTCTATAGCTGAGAGGTGCCGCAATTGGTTTGCTATCTTTTTTTGCTTGTTTTCCGCCTCACTGATTAAGACACTAAGAAACTAAGGAATGATTTTATTTCCCAGCGTCTTTTTTTTCCTTTTTCTTTTTTTTTTTTTTTTCTTCCCCCCCCCCCCAGGCCTATACCCAGCGTCAGATGGTCTGGCTATAGGATAATAGGGACGGACATTCACTCGCTGTCTTACGGATTAGGTCTGGAAGGTGGAACAGCCCTATTGAGATGGCTCCTTTTAGGGACTTTTTTTAAAAAACAAAACAAACCAAAAACAAACAAAAAGAAGCGGGCTGGGCGGGGGGGTGGATTTATAAAAAGAAGATATCTTAATCGTCCGGCGCGGGGGGTTTAAATAATCGCAAGCGAGTTTAACTCTGGGCGAAACTTTTGGCTGGCTGAAAGGTCTGGGGGGAGCGTGGCGAGGGGAGGCTGCAAACCCCCGCGGCCTCAGAAGTTCTAAACCCCCCAAAGCGGGGCGGGGGGGCGCGGGGCCCGGCCCGGCCCG
>NW_009259177.1:1776834-1778503 GCF_000687185.1 Egretta garzetta | reverse complement strand
CTGGGCGGCTTTGTGTGCCCCTGAAAGGCAGCGGCCCCCCCGCTCCCCGGCTATTCACCCGCCGCCGGCCGCCTCAATGGGGCTGCGGCCGCCCATATGGTGACCACGGCCGCTGAATCCCCGTGTTTAAATGGGGGAGAAAGTTCGGGTTTTAAAACATTTCAAAGTGGTTGAAAGGGTCCCACCAGATCCTGTCACAATTCCCCCCGAGCTTTGAAGGCCGGGGCCATTGTTCGCCGATTATAAATGATATTACTTTAAAGTTGATTTCCCACAATATTTAAAGGATGTCGCGGGAGCGTCGCTATTTATTTTTGGCGTAACTTTTCAAGGGAATTAGCATAAGTAGCCCATGCGTCCCTCGTCCCGTCTCCCCCTTTATGCGACATCAAAACGCCTCGAAAAAGGCGCCTTGAAAGGAGGGGGGGAGCCGATTTAGGGACGCAGCCTCCCCGGCCCCGGCAGGGGCGGGCGGTTCGGGGGTGCCCGCGGGCCCCATCCCTGCGGCCGCCCGAAGGGAGAGCACGGGGAAACTTTCCCCTGTGTAATGACAGAAATTACACTAAAAGTGGTGGAAATGCCCTAATTAAAAACGCACCGCTTAAATGATATGCCAAACGTTCAGCTGCAGAATAGCGTATTTAGCTAGTTGGTGAACTCGCTACTATTTCTTTTAAAATTACATGTTAAAATTTTAAAAGAAATCTTACTTTTCTCTGGTGCAACACATTACAAAGAATGGACAGTCCTTTTATCTAAATATAAAATTCCATTTTCAGCAATTATAGCCTGTTCTTGGTGATGATATAATTACAGCTGTGCTCAGTAATAGGTGTCAAGGCAATGCACACTCATACAATAGTTGAATAAAACTGCAGAACAATGCAGGCACTTCTAAATTCACAACCTTTAAAATGAAATTGACTGTGCAGAATTCAAATAAAAACTGGATAAATATTTTTTAAAAAAGATTACAAGCTTGGTTTGGTTTCTTAATAGCATTTTCTGCAAACCTATCAACATCTAATTGATTAGATAGGAATTACTGATTATAGATAATCTGAAATACTGAACATCACTATTTTAAATATAGCAATAGGTAAATAAATGCAGCAGACAGAGGAGACTGCCATGGCACTTCAGCAGTGATTCATGGAAAGAATCACTTTCGGGGGAAAGTCTTTTTGTGTGGGTTTTATTCCAGGGGAAAAACAAAATGAAATTAAGCCCAGGTGATCGTAATTCCTCATCTCTGATGTTTACGAGAATGCTGGAAATGGAAAGGTTTCCATGTTACCCGTGTCATGAGCGCAACGTTGCTTTGATACCAGAGAGGTTTTCGAGGGAGGGTGGCAGCAAACATGGCCGAACCCATTTCCAGTCACGCTATTTCTCCGATAGGGATCTTAAACCAAGGGTACCCGCGATTCACTTTCCGACTCTTGATTCCACAGATGGCTGTCCGCAACAGGAGGGAGGAGGGGAAAACACTAACTCCATCAGCTCTAATGGAGAAGATTCAGATGAGGCCCAAATGAGGCTCCAGCTGAAAAGAAAGCTGCAGAGAAATAGGACATCCTTCACCCAAGAGCAAATCGAAGCCCTTGAGAAAGGTGAGTGACGTTTTCCCACTGCTGAAGCAGGGGAGAAAAGCAAAATGTGCCCTGGC
>NW_009259177.1:1745706-1776811 GCF_000687185.1 Egretta garzetta | reverse complement strand
CCATATATATGTGTATAGATTTTAAGTCCGCGGCTCCCTCCATGCTCTTTTACTCATTGAGCTCCAAATATTTGTTGATGGCTGCAGTACGCACCAAAAAGCTGTGGAAGGGTTTTCAAAGGGAACGTACTCAGGGCACAGACCATACTCCTGACCGGCCTGGGCCCACCTCGCCTCTGACCTGCTGTGGATCTTTGCTCTTGTTTTCCGCTGTTATTTAGCGACGTGCCATTTCGCTTCTTGGTGACAGGGTCAGCGCTGCCTTGGGGACCCCCTCAGTGGAGGCAGAAGCCCTCTCTGCTTCTTGAAAGATGCAGCATCGCGCCCAAGCCTGCCTGTCCCCTTAGCGGTATTCCCCAGCGGGCAAGGCGTCCTCCTCCCTAACGCACACACACACTGAGAAAGCTCAGCTTTGCCTTTACGGCGATGTTTCTTAAGAGCATCCAGAGCAATAGGCAGTGCAGGGAAGACTCTGACTTTACAGTCAGCCATGTTAACGCTTTGTAACCAACCCAATAATATTTCCTTCTGCAGAATTTGAGAGGACCCACTATCCGGATGTGTTTGCAAGAGAGAGACTAGCTGCTAAAATAGACCTGCCTGAAGCAAGGATACAGGTACTGAGTTGCTGTGCGATTATGACTGTTCTTATTTTTCCTATCATGATTCTAATTTTGTTACTCCTGGCTTCACAAAGCACGGGGCAGCCCCTATTTATGAGCGGGTATTTGTCCATCTCCTCCTTCAGGAAAACAACAGCAGCTGGGGTTTGCTTTCGCACGCTGCTTTGCCACGCTGCAAGCCAGCTTTCTACCAGCACGGCCTCCAGTTACGCCGGGGAGGTCCCGTGCCTCTAGTCCTTGTAAGGTCACTCACGTCTCTCAAATGCTGTATTTTCAGGTGTGGTTTTCTAACAGAAGGGCCAAGTGGAGAAGGGAAGAGAAGCTGAGGAACCAGCGAAGACAAGCCAGCAACACTCCCAGCCACATTCCCATCAGTAGTAGTTTCAGCACAAGCGTTTACCAGCCGATCCCGCAACCGACCACCCCCGGTAATGCCACCGACCTGCTCATGTTCATCCATCCTCTTGGGAAAACAAGACTCTGAGACTGTATCGCCGACTGTAATTGCGGTTAAACTAATGTGTTCATCTATCTGTCTATTCTATTATAGTTTCCTCTTTCACATCAGGTTCCATGTTGGGCAGAACGGACACGGCGCTCACAAACACATACAGCGCGCTGCCGCCCATGCCTAGCTTCACCATGGCCAACAACCTGCCTATGCAAGTAAGTCCAGCGCCGGCACTGCGGCACGGAGCTCCCTGGGGACTCGGTGCTTCCCAGGGACTCGGTGGCCCCTGGGGTGTGAGGGAGTGCTCCGGACCTAAACCATGCTGCAGGGAAACTGGCACCAAAGGCTTCCCCAGCCTCTGAAAAGGTGCCCTGTTTTGGGAGAATCACAAAGGAAGGGGCACTGTAAGTCCTGGTGCTCTGACAAGCCCTTTCCCCAAATTTTAAGAGAGAAAGGTCCTCAAAATTACAAAAACCCCCAACCCACCCAACCCCCCATGGTTAACTTATGGAACTCACTGGTGCAGTATTGTGGAAATTGTCACCTGAAAAAGCTGCTGGAGGGTTCTGACCTTCCCGGCGGAGGTAATGTGGCGGCGGCGCATTAGGAACACCTGAGAGAGGGAAGGATGTGATTAGCATCAGTGGTTATGCCAGCTAAGCCAGAATTGCAAGAGCTGTCAATCCTCATGCCTGAAAGCATTAGCTGATCACCAGCTGGGTTAGGAAGAAATCTGTTCCTTTGGGGTTTGTTTCTATAGACCTTTCAGATGCAAAATTCCTCCTTTTTTAATGGTGGGGTTGGCCTAGGAAGGTGCTGGCCAATTACGGGAGTTTTACAGCTTTGTCTGAGGCGCACAGCATTGACCACTGCTGGAGACGGGCGAGCAGATTAGAGAGCCTGACTCCTTCGCTGTGGCAATTACTATGTTACTAATTGCTGAACCAAAATTAACCAAATAAAGTTAGAGTCTCGCAAGTCCATGGGAAGAAATGACGTTGGCTAGGTCGCTATTTCGTGACGTTGGAGGCCGGCGGTGCCGTTCCCGGCAGCGGACTGAAGGCAGATGACAAAAGATCAAAAGGCTGAGATGGGAGGGGGCGCTTGGGAAAGCAGGAGGCCCCTGATTCACCGCTGGGCACCTGGGCAGGGACCTGACATGTGTGAGCTGCTCTGGGAAGTCCTGCCTACGTGGCCCCCACAGCGTGATGGCCACGTGATGTCAGAGCAGATTTGGCAGCCGAACTGTCGGCATCTCCCTGCGGATGCAGGGCGCGTTGCTGGTTCTCCTGGAGCACAGTGTGCATGCTTAGCGAGTGAGGCTGTCAGTATTTTCGGAGACGGCGTGTGTCGGGGACGTGCCGATGGAGCAAATATGTGCAGATGTGTTGAGTCTCGTGTGCTCGGAGCGGGAATTACTCATCTTGCTTCCCGCTCCCCCACCGCCTTGGGGCAACACCGGTCCCCGCTGCCCCGGCACCGTGCCATCCCTCACCCCCTGCCCCCAGCTGCTCTCCCCCCTGGCAGATGGGGTTTTAGGCATTGGAATTTATCTAAATGGAGATGTCTGGCTTCCTGGGATGCTGCTGGCATGGATTTGGGGTGACTGCGGCTCTGACAGGGGAGGGGTCAATGCACGCATACGTGTGTGTTGATCCCCCTTCAGAGCCTCAGTCACCCCAAACCCACACATTGTCTCGGTGTGTGTGCAACATATGGGGTGCCAGCCCCGCTCTCTCTCTCTGTGGCTGCAAACGGCAGGAGGCATGTTTCTTCTACATAAGCACAAACAAGGGCTTTGGTTCCTTGGGTTAGGTATGCAACACCTTCGTTAGCACCTAGAGGTAGGGATCTTCTTGCCAAGCGTGTCTGAAATGGTGCCGGTGACCATCCACGTTATTTCTGTAGACCAAAAACCTCTGCGAAGAAGGTTGAGTACCTAAATACGGATTTACATCTTGGTCCCCGAATTTGAAACTGAAGCTCATTTTTGCTTGTGCATGCTGCTCCTGAGGGCTAGCACATCCATCCAGAAGAGCATAACGTGGTGTTTACCTTGGTTGATACTTAATGCTGTTGTGTCCTTTGCTCCTATAGCCCCCGGTACCCAGCCAGACCTCCTCCTACTCTTGCATGCTGCCCACCAGTCCATCGGTGAATGGACGGAGCTATGATACATACACCCCTCCTCACATGCAGACACACATGAACAGCCAGCCGATGGGCACCTCTGGCACCACTTCCACAGGTGAGTGGCGCCGCGTTCCCCCCGCCTTTCTGCCAGCACGGCTTCCTTGCTCCAGCCATCCGTTTTTTCACATGTATTCCCGGGGAGAGGTCTCTCTGTCGGGTTTTGTAGCTACCAAGTGGGGCAGAAGACAAAAATGTATAACCTCGTGAGCTAGAGCAGAAAATCTGATTTTTAAGCTGCTGCTGAAGGGGTAGATGAAAGATGGCTGATTAACAGAGGTGGCGTTTGAATAGCAGTACAGGGGAAAGCTCTTCAGTGAGGCTCCCATTCCGCAAAATCTTCCCTGTATGATTAAATTCTAAAGCAGCATTTATTTCAATGTTAGATTTCAGCAGAGCTACTCACACCCGAGCATGTTTTTACTGCGTCTGTGTCAGATGCTATTTTTTGCTAAATATTTGAAGTTATCGGAAAGGCAGGTGACCTGTAGAAATATTAACCTATGCTTAAGAAGGCAAAACAGGGTAAAAAAGGGTAAGTGTCAGCACAAGCAGAAGCAATCCAGATGCATTTAAAAAGAATACAAATGTTCGGTGTATTTTGGGCTGAATTCCCAATTGATACCAATGAGCCGAGGCTCTGGCATTTATCTCAAAGCATGACAGTTTATTTATAACAACAAATCAGTGAGATGTGCATAAGTTTTTAAAATATATTCCCCCCCCCTCCCGATTCTGCAGGCTGGTAGACAGCGAGATTTAATACTGGAACACAAGCACAAATCTGTGAAACTGTAAAGCAAAAATTGTGCTATGTATAGAAAAACTAAAAAATCCTTTCCCCCCCTCAATTTTCAGGTCTCATTTCCCCTGGAGTGTCAGTTCCAGTTCAAGTTCCTGGCAGTGAACCCGATATGTCTCAATACTGGCCAAGATTACAGTAAAACATGTGTTAATTCCGTAAATGACTATATGGACAACAGTTGGATGTTCAGCAGTATTTTATAAAGGAAGAATGGCTCTCAGAGTACTTCTGTACTGCAACTGTGCCCTATGCTGTAACACATGGAAAAGACTTTCACATGGACCTTTGTACACTGAAGGCATTATATCAGTTGGAACAAATCTTCATTTTGGTATCCAAACTTTTATTCATTTTGGTGTATTATTTGTAAATGGGCATTTGTATGTTATAATGAAAAAAAAAAGAACAATGTAGACTGGATGGATGTTTGATCTGTGTTGGTCATGAAGTTGTTTTAAAAAAAAAAAAAAAAAAGGAAAAAAAAAAAAAAGCCATGATCAACAAGCTTTGCCACGAATTTAAGAGTTTTATCAAGATATATCGAATACTTCTACCAATCTGTTCATAGATTATGGATTGATGTTCCAAGTTTGTATCATTCCATTGCATATAATTAAACCTGGAACAATACGCACTAGATTTATGTAAGAAAAATATCTGTTGGTATTTCCAAAGGTTGTTAACGGCTGAAGCTATGTGCAAACAGGGGTTAAGAGAGAACTTCGATGAAGAAAAGAGTTTGATAGATAAAAGGTAGATTGTGTCTTCGATATAATCCAATTTGTTTTATGTCGAAATGTAAGTATTTGTCTTCCCTAGAAATCTCCCAGAATGATTTCTATAATAAAGTTAATTTCATTTATATTTGACAAGAATATTCTATAGATGTTTTATACACATTTTCATGCATCATACGTTTCTTTTTGGTCGGCAAGAGTTAATTGTTCTTAGATATAGTTGTACTACTGTTCACAGTCCAATCATTTTTGTGCATCTAGAATTCATTCCTAATCAATTAAAAGTGCTTGCAAGAGTTTTAAACTTAAGTGTTTTGAAGTTGTTCACAACTACATATCAAAATTAACCATTGTTGATTGTAAAAACCATGCCAAAGCCTTTGTATTTCCTTTATTATACTATTTTCTTTTTAACCTTATAGTGTGGTGTTGCAAATTTTGTTACTGTGTTAGGTTAATCTCATTAAGTAGTTTTATTTCTAATTCATTTTCAGTTTTCAATAAGGAGGGATTCTTAAGAAACGTTTTTATAGACTTTCAGCACTTCTACCAGCCTGTAATTTGGGCTAACAAAAAGAAGATAGGTTCATGTATCTAATTGCAGCTGAGAGCAGGAGGAGGTTGTTTATTTAGCTCGGGTTTCTGGGGATGCTCTAAATGAACTCCAGAATCCAGCAGGATTTCCAGCCAGGAGTTTGGATCGTGCCAGTCAGTGGTGGAGAGGCGATGCACGCCCGTGTCTATCTGTTGTAATTATACATCAAGTACGTATAGACACATATACACACAAATATGCATTCCTGACTTCTAAAAATTGTTTTTGTTAGGATGCTTAAAAAGAAGAAGAAAAAAAAAAAGCAGCTGTGTTTTTAACAGGCTCTTTGGGAGAGTGAATACCATCCCTTTATATTGCCACACAGCACAATCTTAGTGTAATTTTCCATTGAACTTGTAACCTGGTTAATACCTCAATGCGCTTTGTGTGAGGGTTGTTAGTGTGGGCGTGGGTGGAGAGCTGCATGTCAAGGAATAATGAGAGAAGACAAATCAACAGGCAACAACAATGCGAGCTGGGACTGGCTAGTGAAAGCTAAAGGCCTTTAGTCACTGGCAGGGAAATCTAAACATTCCCATATCTATGAAGCTGGCTCATTGTGGTGCAGTTGTTACTTGCGATGCTGTGCTGAAAAAGGGATCTCATGATTAAAAAGCCAATGCGCGGGGAGTTTTGAGTCAAAGCACAGGCATCACAAGCAGCCTTTGTAAAGCAAAGATACCATCTAGGCTGGTTATGTTTTCCTTTCGGCAGATTTGTCACTGCAGATAACGCTTCACTGTAAACTTGGAGTAGCAGAGTAGTGGTGCAGAGGTAGTCGCGACGCTGCAGACGAGATTAAACGCACGTAAACTCCAGATCCTTTAGGGACAAAGGGCAGCTTTGCTCGAAGCGCAAGATGATAGTTAATAAAATCAAGAGCCCAAAGCAAGCAACAATGTGCAAAACCATTAGATTAAAATCTTGCTTTTTAATTGATACTGGTCAGTTGTAAGTATTTTTGTTATACCAGCATTACGTAGTTTTAATTACCTGGAAGCCATCCATTGGCAAATATTAATGAAACATGGATTTTTTTTTTTTATATGTATTTTTATCAGACATGCACATTATATATTAATAAGATATGGCTAGATTTCATGAAACACCACAATAGGCAGGTCCCTTCTCGCATAGCTAAATCAATTCTGGGAACAATTAATTACAGGTACAAACCCAGCATTTATACAGCCACTTAGCATGTTTATACCTACTAATGTAGTTTGTTATCCAAATGCCAACTTCTGCTCAACCAGGAATGGAAATGAGCTTCCTATCCCTTCCTCCCCCCAGAGCTTTTGTGCCGTGGTTGCTGTTTCTGCAGGTGCCGATACGCGGGCAGAGGCAGCTCCTCGTAGCTCTTCCCTGCCTTGCCCAGGTTTTCCCAGCCTTGCGGCTCCACCGCCTGTGGTCCAGCCACTGGTGGCCTCCATCGAGCCATCGCCAGTCCTCTGCGCCCCGTCTGAAGCCTTCTCCGGCGCATGCTGTGCTGCGGGGCTGCAGCCTTTCACAGCCCCGCACCTCTGCAGTCGCAGCGATGCTATCAAGCAGTTGCGTGTGAGGATGAACCTTGAGCTTATTTTGGTGACAGGCCAGCTAGCCGTGGCGGAGAGGAGACATTTCTGGCTCACTGGCTCGTTATTGTGCCCTATGGAAGGAGATTGGCGGGGAAAAGTCCCTGGCTGGCTGCACACTGGGAAGAAGTTAGGGCATTTGGTCCCCAGAGCGTTGCTTGCTTTGAAGAGCTGCTGCCGCGCGTGCTGGGGGCTCTGCGGGTTGCAGGCAGCCTTGTGCTCTGTCAGCTGCAAACGGGCGAGGGGGCTGTGTGCGGCTGCGTGGGGACGTGCTGCTTCGCCAGGCACTGCTACCAGCCGCATAAGTGGGAAATGAAAATCTTCAGCATGCTCTGAACAGCCTCTAATACCCATTTTCATGCCCTTTCTTCTTCTACAGCCATATTACTTACAAAGACGGAAATCTGCCGTAACGTGTTGCTCAGCGTAACGCATCAATTTCCAAGGGTCTCTGCTTTTTACCACTGAAATTAGTGGGAGTTTTGCTATTGATTTCATAGGAGACATTTCTGTGCATTTGGTTAAAATGTATTTCATAATAACACCTTATACTTTATTTATAAGCCCCTCCTAAGGCATTTCACAAATTATAGTCACACAAGAATTGATGTGTGAGCGCTGTCTTAATAACACTGTATTTTGTATTTCAAATATTGTGTTCTAGATACAATATTTACATTTACAAGTGAAAAGGCTGCTAACCTAACAGTTATTGTTCTGAGCAGACAGATGACGAGCCATACATGCTGATGGCGAAGCAGACACGCATGCGGTGACATACGTGTTGGAACTGCCTCGCACCGTGCAGATACCGGGTTTAATTTGTTTTTAAAAGGCAAGGCCGAGTCAGCGTGTGCCCGGCTCCAGGAGGCAGAAAGCTGCTTTCTCACCCAGGCCGCAAGACAGAAAGGGGATTTCACCACTTCTTTTTAGCTAGGTTTTTATTTATAAAGTGAGCAGAATACCCCTGTAGGCTTGTTTACTCTAGGCAGCCTAACAAGGGATCTATCTTTGGGGACAAAATTACAGCTGCGAAGAATAACCTGGGACTGATAACACGTATCGCCTCCCCCAGGCTTTCCTGCCATTGGTAGTCCTATTTCGTTCACTTTTCACGGCCAAAGGTGTCTGGCTTTTTTTTTTTTTTTTTTTAATTGATTTTTCTGGTATTACTGACTAAAACATATTATTCTCATTTTCTCTGGGTAATAGGTGGAGGTTTAGAGTGATGCTCAGGTTTAATTTGTTCTGCATTTTCATGGTATAAACAGCACTAGGAAAACTGAAAATACATAATTCTTTTTTATTTATTTATTTTTTTTCAGTTTCCATTTGCTCTTGCCCTCAACTCCAGTAGCTGAGCATTGCTCCACATGCAGCTGATAAGGCTCTTCTGCTCTGGGAAGAGTGTAGCATCTTCTTTTTAAATAACTCTTCTTTGACAGGACACCTGCTTACTTAATGAGCTCCTGCAGCCCTGTTTCTAATCAGAAGTGTGACTGGCACCTACAAATACCCAAATACCACCCCCCACTCCCCCCCATTAGAAATAGGCATATGAATTACAGATGTGAGAGTCTGTGATGGCTTTTTGGTCTTGTTCAGACAGCAGCAAGTATATACATGTCTTGCTGTGGAGAGAAGGCGGCTGCGGGAGCATGTCTTCAGCTGAAGATTTCAGGGACCCCTGAAGCCCCTGCCTTGCCCACCGTGGTGGAGGCAGAAGAAATGTTCCTCCTCTTCGTGTGGAAAATGAAGCACAGAATAGAGCTCCCTTTTTGGATTACTGCTGGAGAATGATGTTAGGCAAGTCTCTCACATGTTATCTGTTTAGTAGTTCTTAAGAGAAAAGAGCAGAGGATGGAGCAATCTGCACGAGATGCATAGTAGTAAAGATAGTACAGTTTGGATAGGAGCCAGGTTGGCAAGTTCCTTGCTTTAGAACGTATTTTAAATTAATTCCTCCCCTAATATTCTCTCAGACGTAAAGAAAAAAACCGCAACGTATCAGCAGACAGTTACTCAGGGTAGCTTACTTAGGATAGTTTACTATCCTAAGAGAGTTTTCAATAGCGATCGTGTGGAAGATGAAGGTGTTTTCATAGGGGCTGCAGAAATGAAACCTCAAAGGAATGAAACCATTTGATCAGTCTTGTAACACCTACAGCTGTCATGTGACAGATTTTCATGAAACCTCCAGCTGCCAGAATCCCTGTTGTGTCTTTTGAAGATGGCCCTTTACAGCAAAGTCCCTACAAACCCTGCTTTCCCTTAAGTTTCATTGAGAATGTCCAACAACTATGTTCTTAACATACTGAGAATTTCAGGGCCTTCCGTACTGTTCCCTTCCTCCCCCGAGGTAACAGCCCACCAGGTAATATCCCTGGTGAGACAATCGTGATTGTGAAGGGGGTGAAGGTGAAAATGCATGTCTGATGCCAGCAGGCTGTGTGCTGGGGCTGCTTTGCCCCCCGAAAGGATCACGACACTGGTTTTGCTGGGCTGGTAGAGGTCTATGGTTTCTCAGGCGCTGGAGCCTGACCTCCTAAGTCGAATTGCAGCTGGGTCAGGTGGTGAGCAGAGGTTTTGTCAGCGACCCAGGAGGATCCTTGTTACCTTCAGGTGCCTGACAGGAGCTGTAAGTTGCATGAAATCCTCCAGCAGAGGTTGCAATTGCCTCCAGGCACCTGACAGACCTCACGTACGCTCCAGCAGCTAAAATCAGTGAGGGTTGCGAATTGCAGTTCTTCCTCTCCCGGGACATACGAGCTTTTCCAGCTGCACCAGAGGAGTTTGTAGATTCGCAGATAACCTCCTTCATATCAGGCTTATGCCGATGGATTTTGAGAACTTTATGAGCAGTTATTCCATAGAAATTACATATAAGGCAACAGAAGGACTCTGATTTATATGGAACTGCATACAGCAGATATACACCTTCAGGATGTTACAATAAATATGTTAACTTACCACAAGCGAAGCAAATTTATACTTCTCCCTGTAACTGTTTATGCTTTACCCTTTACATTTCTCTCTGCAAAGTTGGGTTCATATTCAGAGTCTGTAGTCTGCAGATACTGCAGGGGAGGGTTTATTTATTTTTAAAACTCCCTCTGTCAGACTGGATTAAATAGAAATCCAGTCATTTAAATTTTATAATTTTTTTGCTTTTAAAGAAGTGAGTTGTCCACTTTGATTTCTCCGAGTTTAAGTCAACACCGTTACTTTGCAAAATATGCATTCAAACCCTGAGATTTTCACTTAAACTAAGCTTCTGTTGGGTCTGATGATTTTCTGAGTTATGATTCAGCTTGTCTGCGTGAACTGTTGTTGATTTACACCTGTTTGGGCAAGGACACATTTAAAACTTCATAGATCCTTTTATAGGCAAGGACTGCAGAATGGACCCCCTGTTTTGTTCCCTTGCACAGATATCTTTTACTGTGTCTTATCTGCTATACTCTCCGTAATGCATGAAGTAATTGTGCCTACCTACCATACCGCTTGTGCTTCCATCCTCTTCCCCTGTCTTTTGTTATGGTGAAGTTTTATTTGCTTGTCTGAAGCCAGCATATGAAGAATCCCTCTGGTTTGAGGTGGCTCCTGGGAAGGCTCTGTCTCCTGCACGGACGGACTTGCTAATCCACTGTCTCCAAGAATGTACTGTCAAACTCCTCCTCACTCAAGTAATTTTCCAAAATTGTTGACCTATCCTGGACATAGGCTGGGAAGCACCATGAATGGAAATTTCAATAAGCTGGAGAATTCTTCCATGTGCTTTCCTCCGCCTGTCACTCCCTGTCTGGTCTTTGCTGAGTTCAGCTTCATTCATTAGTTTAGCTCTTACAAGTGCAAGGCCATGCTGGTGGCAGGAGTTTCATTATACACGATGGATAGCAGATGTACATCTGTCGTCTGACTAGTTCATCTGCTGGATCCATAAAGGTGTTGAATGTGCCCGGAGAGGAAAATGGACCCATTAAAACTTCCCTGGTCAGGAATCAAGTGCTGGAGCTGCCATTTCCAGCTACGGTTGCTAGCTGAAGATGATGGGGCTAGAACTGGCATCAAGTCTTGCTAGAATGATCCATGTCCTATTGATTTAAAATAGGTCAGGAAGGCAAATTTGTTGTGCAGCGGTGCAAGTCCCAGGCCAAGAATGACGCCCTGCACAAAACGGTCCTGGTCTACGAGTAGTAGCTCCGAGATACTTCAATAATATAAATAAATACATACTAGGAACTGCAGAAAAGTCTCACTCAAGCAACATATTTTAAACAAGTTTACAGCTTGTGCTCCACACAATATGCTTTCCCGAAATACTGGCACTGAAAACTGCTTGATTTTGTATCTAAAGCCAAACCAGACCTCGTTTCTGTTCTGTAAGTCTAGCCCATGACATTTGAGCAAGAGCTTTCTTTAGTGTAGTTTGCTCCAACCTGACTCCAAAAATGTAGCTGAAAGTGCACCAAAATTTGCCTTTCTCAAGACTTTTTAAGAGTATGCCTCTGATGCCATAAGTGCTGGGAGCATTCTGAGGGCATGAAATGTTCAGAATCAAACTCTGCTAGCATAGAGTGAAGAATTTTTTTTGGATTATTGCTACATTTTGGATTTAACATTTACTTTCAATGCCAGAAGACACTAAAAGACTTTTTTGTTTGTTTGTTTTAAATAGAGGAATATGCAGTGACAAATTCTCTAGATCTGCTAACTTTTTAAAAAAGATCCACTGGACCTAATCCTACCAGCTTGCTCCTGGTCTAAATCATGACTGACTTCTCTGGAAGATTTTTTAGATAAAGCTCTACAGCACCAGAAAATCCATGTGCAAAAAAATATAGAAGGCACAAAAGATGCCTTCATTTTTGATACAAACAGAAGTTCTACAGTTTAGTTTGATGTGCCTAATAACTTTCAAAATTGTTTAAAGGCAGAGTTTGAATAAGCAGCCAAGTTTTCAGCAGATGCTCCAGGATGCTTGATGCTCAACACTCCTGAAAAATCTGTCTGTCCATTCAGATGCTGAAATACACATATAGACATCCACTATATTAATGAACCACTTTTGGAAAAAAAAACCAAACCAAAAAAAAAGAGCCTAACATCTGCTTATATTAGACTAGAAAAGAAAAAAAAAGTGGAATTTTTGTTTTCTGTTTTTTTCTTTTTCTTTTCTCCATTTGAGTTGCCTTTTGTTCTTAAAAGGAAGAAGATTCACTTTCATTCTTTTTCTACGCAGGTACATTTATTATTGAATAAGCACCATCATGTGCCCAAAGTGATTAAAAAAAGAAATGTAGGCCTTGCACTCAGGTAGCTCACAAGAGGAAAGAAAAACCCCTGAGAGATGTCATGGGAGATAGTACCTGCTTCCATCCCCTCTTAAAGGCATAAAAGCATCTTCCTTCCTATTTCTGTTGTGCTCTGTAGTTATGGATGACGTTTCTCCAGCACAGGCAAAGAAGAAGAACGCTTTAATAAATTTCTAATATATGATCCTGGGGAAATACCGGTTTAATACGTGTGCATGTGTATGTGTTCATGTGTGTAATACTTGCAATCTATGCACATTTTTAAAGGGATGTGTTACAACCTTGTGGTTTCAGAAAAACTTGATTAATAGCTCACTTGCCAATATTGGCATAGTAAAGGATTTTTGTAAGTTGGACTTTGGCGCTTTTCTAAAAGCCGTTTTTGGAACGTCAGAATTTTACATTAAATTTAAAGACAAAACCGGTGGTGCACTATCATATGTATCAAATCTGAAGCAGCTGAATGCCCTTCTTCAGACGCTTGTAGCTACTGTTACAGAGATTTGAATTCAGCTGCATCCTTGAAATCACTTTTGAAATTTCTTTACAAACATAGAAAAAGACTTCATCTATCACAATATTAATCTCATGTTCCAAATACTTGTATTTTGAAAACCTCAGCACAACAGAAATTGTATGAAGAATTCTTATTTGACATATTAAAGACACAATGTTTTAAATTTCATTACTGCTTTCTTGACTGCGTGTCACAATTCTGTAAAGATCAGGTTCTCGTGCTGAATTGGGAACATCTTCACTGGGATGAATCTATTGTTTCCCAGGTGAGTTTTGTGGTTTCAGTTTGTAGCCTGCTAAAAAGTAGGAAGTTCTGCTTAAAAAATTGCAACAAACAAAAAACCCCCATACTGCAATCTCTGTGGAAAAGAGCTCTGAGCACAAGTAAGGATCACACAGATTTTCCATCCAAGCCAACAAGGGGGCTCTGAAGATGCAAAGAGAAGCTGGTAGCACATTGCAACGGCCTGTCAAAAGAGGCCGCACCCCAGTCTTCAATTACCTGAGCTGTACCCCTTACTTAAATATTTGTCTTCAAATCAAGAGAAGAAAGAACCGAAGGATGCTTTGTACACAGGAGCCTGACAGTCATAGAGTGGTTATGGGGAAAATTCACCAAAAATCACCACGTAAACCCTTCTCCTGCTTCCCAAGTCAAAATTGCTTTCGGTGCAGTAAATGATATCTACACTGTATCGATTATATATTTACATACTATCAGGTAGCACATGCATAGCATTATTTCACTTACCAGTTTACTGGATAAGCCAAGTCACTGTCATATGTTGTTGTAACTGATACAATATTTTGGAAGAAAAGATTTTTTGCTCCATGTTTTTGCCTCAGGTGAACAGCAGTGTACAGCGTATACTCTTAACACTTATTTTACAAAGCATGTTTAGTGACTCAGAAAAAAAAGAAATCCAGATTTGCAGAAGGAGTTCCCTTTATTATTAAAACTATTTGTTAGCTTTAATATTAACCTACTGAAGTTTTTGAAACTGAAGTCTTATAAATGCACAGGAAACACATATACATACGTGGAACACACGCTACTTGCTAACAACTTTCAGTTAATAAGTTAACTAGAAATTGACTGTGACTTTAATGGTATTTCCTCCCCTGTATGTTAAGTCAATGACCTATTTAAGTGTGTTGGCAGCAATTTATATGTCTTGTGACTTTATATTTCACAAAGAAATACTGTGTTTTGTGCTATTTACATTAAAAAGACGCACTATGTAAAACTTCACCTTTGTTAAAAATCACTTTATCCTAAGTATTTAAATTATTTCATGCTTTCAAAAGGCACAATTAAGTATCTAATGAGAACTTCCATTCAATGTTACACCTAATACAAAAAGAGAAAAAATGTTTGAGACATCAATGATACTGTTTTAAATATATTGGCATAGGAAAGTAGATGTCTTTTTGCTTTATTAAACTGACAGTTCGGTTCTGAAACTTTATTTTGAAAAGAGTTTAAAAGGATTTGTGTCTTTAGAAATAAGAAATATAACAGGCATAGCTAAAAAATATAGAAGAGAAAACCTGATTGTTACTACTAATGAAATAGCTGATGACAAAATAGTAGTCTTTTTGATTTTGATCACAAAAAATAAACTGGTAGTGACAGGATATGATGGATAGATTTGACATCCTGGCAAATCACTGTCATTGATTCAATTATTCTAATTCAGAATAAAAGCTGTATACAGTATGTGTTTATGCTACAGTGGAGTTTTTTAAGTGATTGACATTCATCATATTAGTTAGACAGTTTTAAAAGCTAGGTCTTTGTTTTACACAGCGTTGTCAGGAAAAAAAATAAAGTAGAACCTGGATTGCAGAAAAAAAATGCAAACCACTTAACCAACTCTTGGTTCCAAACCCATCAAAATAAGTTACCATTATTGCATCCTATTAACATGTTCTTCGAAGAGTCGATTTCAGTCCAGCCATGTAATATACTATTAAGAAGACTAAATTTTGAAACTGTAATGCAATCTTACAGCTGGGTGGCTTGGAAGTTCTGTGGAGAAGAAGATATTACCTTTCAAAATGGAAGTCAGCCTCAGAAGAAAGAATGCAAACCACTTTAATTTACAGGTCAGCTTTGCTTTACTGTTCTTTTGTTTGTTGAGATATACACAGAGATACATACGAAATAGTTACAAGTTCACAAAATGTGTATCTGAGGGTACAGAAGCCTGAATTACTTATATATTCTGCCCTGCTTTAGACCAGCATGCTGTGATACCCTTCCCCGAGCTCAAACGCACTCTTCTGGCTTTCTAGCATTAATGTAGCTGTCGGTTTGAATTTCAATCTTGAATTATGTCTGTTGACATAATTTCATACTGCTGACTTCAATTGTTTAGGATTACTGTTTTGAACTACATAAGGAAATAAATTCTTTCCTCTATGGTTAGTAAATTCCATTCAAGTGCATTTTAATGCATGTAGCAAGTCATAAGGCAAAGTAATTATCTATAATATATTCTGATTCAAAAAACAACCACTCTTAATTACTCACATATTAGAACAAAAACTAGCTTATGTATTTTAAATGTATTATTACGTATTTAATAAACTAATGTAACCATTTCCTGAAATTTAAGAATGGTATTTCAATTATAAAAATTAATGCTTTAAAAACATATTGTGTAGTTTGCTTTTGGAATAACACATGACAACAAACTGCTTAGTTTCATTCCTTTATTTCAATAAACCATCCAACTTATTATTCATACAAAATATTAAACGTAAGTATATAAAAATTCCATTGGGAAAAATATCCCTTCATATTTATTGTAAAAAACCATCTAGAAATGAAAGGGTAAGAGTAATTTTCATATTTTAAGGAAAGGAACAAAATCCTGCATGTTTCCAGTCGAGCAGAACAATGGCAGGACCCAACATAACAGAAGCTTTAACAAAAAGCAAAATCCAAACAAGCCCAAAATTAGTACAAAGAAACCAGAACAAAACAAAACAAAAAAAGGGCACCATATGGTAACACGTATTTTTAAAGACTGCTGGGTCAAATCATTAAGAAAAATATTTATATAAGTCATTAACACTCATAATTAGAGTGTCATATAAAACTGAGTGAAACTGTTAAGTAGAAATCACTAGAAGTCCAGGTGCTTCTTGCCGATGGCCATAGCACCACATCCTGAGCTCAGCAGTTTGGCGGATTCTGCCAGATCCTGTTTGCTTGTGCGGCTCACTGTGTCTGACAAGTCTGGAGGCAAATGCAGTCGCTGTGGCAGGAGATTTTCAGGAGGGAGAGGGAGAGAGAGACGGGAAGAGAGAGAAGAAAGAGAGAGAGGAAAAAAACAGAGAGAAGAAAAAAAGAATAATTGCAGGAGAATTTATTTTCCATAGCATATTTCAAAATGCAGTCTTTTTCCTGGCCAATGTTTACTCACACAAATAAAGCACTTCCCACTTTTAGGCTGACCTGGGAACAGTTTTGTATATTTTTAATATATTGGATTCTGCAAAGTGGAATAGATTTTTTCTCATGAAATTTTTCTAAGCAAAATTCAAATTTGCTCAAGGCATTTAATTGTATTTATGGGCTTTTTCCTTTAAAAACAAGTGTTTTGCCTCTATGTTAACCCCTACATCAAATCCTTTGGTTTCTATGGTGTTACAATATAAGTATAGTTTTATTTCAAACATATACTATTTTGTGGCAGAGTCTGAAAATAGATGATGTGATGGTCAAAAAATGGAGAGGGCTTATCCTGGTTGCAGCATTATCCTGCTAAATGTTTCTTCTTCATGTTCTACTGATAGTTGTTAATAAAAACACGCAGTGCTACTAGTTGCATTTTTATGAGGCAATCATATATGCTACTCAAACCTTGCCATCCCTTGTGAGTTGTAGGAGCATTACATCCATTTTACAGATGAGGAAACTGAGACACAGGTTACATGGTTGTCCACAAGCACACGGTCCTTGCATAATAAACCTTATTTTTTTAATAGACCTTTTTTTAACTACGACAAAAGTATGTCAACTCTCCCTCTAAGGATATTTTACACTGGAGATATACAAAAGACACGACATTACCATTTAGCTTTTGTAAAGTAAGGTGAAAATTAATGTAAAACTGAGGCTTTACTTGGTTAATTACTGGCTTGCTTTTGGACACAGTGAAGGACTGAAAACTGGTCAGATGAGCCAGTTGAGCGTCTTCTACACAGTGCAATAATTTATGAAACTGGCATCATGGAAGGAGCATATTTCTTGAAAGATTTAGTAGGCAAAGGCTAAACTGTGTGGCTCTCCTAAAATGCACACGCATCTGAAGGGAACAGGATAACAGTACTGGCTGCAAAACTGTATTAGGAGGCTGTGTGGACTATCCTTATTCTCTCCTCTTGCTATGGTTTTGCTTTTATCACAACACGTAAATACAGCTGCCTTTTATTCAATACCTTTGTAACTTTCACGGGATAAGAATTCAGTTAAAAAGCAGAAGAAATATCTGTATTTACAATGGGCTGACTGTTCAGTTCATTTCTGGCTTTGAGATTGTGCAATTAGACATAACTTGAGAGGTGCTCCAAAGCGCTTCCTACCACCTGCCGCTCCCGGCTGTGGGCAACGCGGGGAGAGGAACGTGTGCTGGGTTGTTGTCTTCTCCAAGGGAAGAAAATGCGTAAAGTAATGCATGTGGAGTAGGAAAGTAGGTGAGATGACATACCTCAGTGTTGAAATAGGAGAAATGTCTGCATTTATTTATAGTGCTTTGCCTATGAAGCATGATCTATGTATCAAAAACCACCCCCCGTATATACTGTTTAGTAACTATGCAGCTCTGACATTTCACCACATTAAAATCAGTGCTATGGTATGGTATCTTTCATGTACAGTTCTTCCCTTATTCCTAAGAAGGTCAGGCATGGCTGTGGATGTGAACTGTGGTCCATGATGCCTCATCTCTACATCAACACAATACAAACTAGGGCATGTGCCTATCCTGTTTTCCTCCTGAGAAAAACATTTGCTAGGCAAGAGCCAATGTACAACTTGGCTTGGGTTGTATGAGGGGGGCTGTAACCACTGGAAAATGAAGGATGAGGGAAAGATGGGGAGCGCAGGGGAGCACTTGGCAGATCTTTCAGTCACATTTTCTTTCCCAAAAAGTCTACAGTACTCTGCTAGCAGGGTACAGGCTATCTGGTATGTGGGAGGCGGAGAGACAAGAGAACTAATCCAACCTTCTCCCACTCACTGTTAGCATCTCTCCGCCCTCACCGCGCAGTGGGAGAGGCATCTTCCTCTAGGGGAAATGTAGTACCGCTGTCTTCCTCCTGTGACTATTGACCCTTTTGCCAAGTCTGCCAAACAGATTCAGAGCAAGGTGACGAAGAGCAAACAGAACCGAGACTCAGCAAACTCATCTTAGGCAGGGACTAACTAATACCACAGATAGGGAAGAATTGTAAACCCTGCCACACTGTCCCAGACTTAAAGTGTGGTCAAAAGAAAAAAAATCTTTGATGTTTACACAGCCTCTTAGTCAATGCTGAGTTAGTTTGCTAATATATATTATAAACAGAAAATGGAATATTTATAAATTTGCAAAGACTCAGATAGGAAAAGTAACAATTAAAGATCCTCAGATTGGACGGTGGGACTGAATTAGGCTTTTACAGATGTATTTGTTATGATACAGTGTTTCATTGCACACGTGTATACTCTTCTTCCCCCATCTTACTCAGTGAAGAGGATGCACACTGCTCATTTCGTGACTGGCTATTCAGTATTTTGTTTTCTTGTCACTGTTTACTCTGAACTTTTCTGACGTATTTATTGTACACTATTCAAACCTTGTTCTGAAGACAGAATGGCTTTTCAATAGCACATGTCAGTATATAGCACTTGAATGCTTCACAAATACCAACTGTGTTATTTTCCTAATATTCTCTTGAGATAAGGCAGGAAAGGTACCTCCATTTTAGGGAGAGGGAATTGAGGCACATAAAACACATGGAAAAAGGTATCTACTAATTTCAGAAACACGATCTGAGGCATTTAGGACTTGCTTTTGCAGAATGTTTAGCATTGTACAGCATTTCACAAGATTGAATGCTAACTTCATTTGCAGCTGTGAGTGCTTAGTATTTCTTCAAGAACCCCAAGTCAGGCACTCAGAAAGCGAGAGACACAAAATAAAAGTAGAGAAATAAAAGTGCTGGGTTGAAGTGACATGATCAGACAGAAGCTCAGTGGTATAGGCAGAGACACATCACGCCTTCCACGATATCCTTCAATCGTCTTAATTACGAGACCATCCCTCCTGCAATCCTTGCCCTCTCTACAACCCCAATTTTCAAACATTACAACAAATTGCTGGTTCTCCAGTAAGCATATTTCACAGCGTATGCCACATTCATCCTCAGATCAGATGTATTCTGAACAATAAACACCACTAGGGTCCTCTGAAAACAACTGAGTATTATCCTGCCATTAAGATCTGAATCATAGCACAGACACACTCTACCTCTGAATAAAGCCTGAATAGGCATTTCAGAATAACATTCCACATATTTTCTGCGTGCAGCTTAAACATACAAACAGGGCTGCACATATCAATTCTATTAAATATTTTAACACCGTTTAAAAAAATACTCTAAATTTTAAACTGCAAACAAACTGGAAATTCGTTGCACGGCATTATACAGACATCCACAGGTTAAACAACAGGCCTCTATTTTTGGCACCAATAGGGACATTGCGGTCACTTGAACTAAGGCAGTAAGTGATAGCATGAATAGGCTGTGATCCTTTCTGAACAACAGCATTACAGAACGATCAGACATTTGCACAGATATTTGCTGACCGCGGAGAAACAATCACATTTAAAGTCCCAGTTTAGGATAAAATGTTTTCTGGGGGACAGACTTCTCTGCGGTTTCTCAGGCTGTGACCTCCATCCCTTTCAATCTCTCTTTCTCTTATCAGTCTGATAAGAATCAGGCTGATTTTGCTCACATCGGCAATCCCAGTCCTCATTGCCCAGGCCTCCCGTCCTGCAACTGGTCTTCATGACAAAAACGTCCCTTCTCCGGTTATCTGCACTCCCCAGCCTCTGCCCCAGCCAGTCTCAGCTTTCTGCTTCCGAGCTCTCTATCCCTGCTCCTGCCAGTCCTGGGGTTCTCTTGCCCCTTTATACCCATATTCCATTCCCTGCTCCCATGCCTAGGTCCAAATTCAGTGCCAGGACACCCTTCCTTGCCTCAGACCCTTGCCCTCTTCATGCCCTATTTTGTCCTCCTCCTCGTCTCACCAGTTGTTCTTGATCTGCCCTTCTTTCTGCTCCTGCTGGCACTGCTTTCCGTCCCCCCTTCCTGCCCCTGCCCCTCTCTTCCTGGGCACAGGCGCCAGCTCCCCTCCTGCTCCCCAAAGCAGGTACATCCCTGGAAAAGCGTCAAGCTGAATGCGCGGTACTGACTGCGCCTGCGCCAAACAGGGAAGCATTTTCACAGGACAGCAAAACCACATCCCTGGCAGAAATGCTAGACATAAAATTGGGTATTTTCATTTACTCTTTTAAATAGTTGAAGGTTTCCACTAAAATATTCCAGCATGTGGATAAACACAAAACTTCCTGTAGCCTACAGCAAGCTGGCAGGGCAACAATATTTTAAGGCAAAATGGTCATAGTCTGGCAAAACATGCAGGTGAAAACAGGATCCTATAATTGCCCTCCTTGTGATAACTTCTTCAAGCTTGTATCAAAGAAAGGTAAAGTCTGTCAGCGTAAAAACCAGGGAATGTTGAGTAAACTTCCTTTGTGCAAAGTTAATTGTGTATCTGCATTATTACAGTGTGTTTAATGACATGTTCACACACTATTTTCACCTATGCAGGCTGTCAGAAAGGTTTAAACTAAGGATCCTCAGAATCAGACTCTAAGCTTCATTTGCTCGATTAAGAAATGGCTGGCTATGGAAGAAGGCTCTTACTGTACAGGGCACAGCTAGGGAAGGGGCACGATGCAGGTGCTGGTGCTTCCCGCCTGCTCTGTTTCGGGCAGGTCCCAAAGGCTTTGCGGTGATAGGAACAATTACACTGAACCCAGCTAAGCACACAGCTTTAGGGCATGCATTACGAAAGGAAAACAGTTCAGACAAAACTTATTACATACTTTGCCTCTGCTCCTCCCTATGCCTGAAGAAAACTTCTAATTACTTTATTTGTTCTCAATGGGGAAAAAAAAAAAGTAGAAGTGGAAGATAAGAAAATGTAGAATGACAGGCCAGAAGGGACACCAAGCAATCCTTTAGTCCAGTCCCACCACTGAGGATCAAATACAGCACCGATGGTTTTCTGACACTGGTCTGCCCTGTGAGACTGGGATGTAAAGATCCAAGTCAGGGCTATTCTAGGAACTTCCAGTGGGCTGGTACGTTTGGTTGAGGTGTAATTTTTCTTTTTTTTTAAACCCACAAAATCCCTGGTAGGCAAAAATACTAGCAAGTGCTTCTGCCAGGGTAGCTTATTGTACCAGGGGGATTGCTTTACAGATTTATTACAAAAAACAGACTTTCTAGTACAAGACTTTTTTTTTCTCTTCAGTATTAAGAGGATTGACAAGCAGTTTTCCTAGCAACCTCTCCTGATGTTGATTATACCTCAGTTCCAAAATGCATAGAAACAGTATGCAAGCTTTAACTGACTATAAAGGGGGCTGAAAAGAAAATAAAAATCATATAACCAAACCTAAGAGTAACCAATGGCAGGTGAAACAAAGAGCTAGCTACTAGAGATAATGTTGAAGAACTGATTACCGTACAACTACACACATACGCTACACATATTCTGAGGAATCTATTGCTACCGCATTGTGGAGGCAACTAGTGAAATCCAACCTTACACCAACACAGTATAAACAACAATCAGTTCATAAAATTACTTGTCAGATTTGAGGAAATGTGTGTCTGCACAGATTCTTTTTACACTGGCTAAAACACTCAGAAATAACCAAGGCAGAGAACATTCAAGAAACAGCAAAATATCATAAAATTAATTAAGGGCTACTAAAATCACATATTCTGTAAAATGCTTTAAGCAATAAAAAGTGTAAAAAATGTTCAGCAACATTATGATAAGCAGATATACATATATTGGCAAAATCTAACCCCAAATTAATTTTTCATATTACCCTCCCAAAATTATTATATTTTTAGCAAACAAATAAATAGTAACATGAGTGATGCAAAATCACTGAATCTCGTAAAACAAGAGGTGGGAGTTCAGGTGGGAATTCGTTCTTAATCTGATATATATTAAAATAATTCCACTGAAGTTAACCTTGTGACTCTGCTAACAGTTACATGAAGCTTTAGCAACTGAGTCCAAACTTCCAAAACTTAAACAAAAAAAAAATATTTACAATTCCATTTATTTGGATCTTTGATGAAAAAAAATTGCTTATTAGTCTATTATGGCTGCAGACCTGCCCTGGGGCAGGGACATGGGTTAATGACCTCTCTAGATCCCTTCTAGTTCCATTTGCTACAACTCCATGAAGACTGAAGTCACCAAAGCCGAAGGGATTTGGTTTAGGGGGAAGAGGGGGGTGGGGAGAAGAATTTTAGGAATGCTGGGAAAATGAAAGATGCAGACTCCTAGTTGGGGAGCTTTATATCCTACTTATTTCCCTTTGAAGCAGAACTCTTGCCATTCCATAAAGCCCACACAAGAGAACAGAAGCGGTCAGTGGTACAGCGGCCGAGTTCCTGTCACTGTTTCCCCTTCTGCTTATGATGCCCATGACACACCCCATGCATTATGTTCTCCCTTTTACGTCTTTTTGTTATTATCCCATTTATAACTACTAGCAATTATTTCTATTATCATAGTACCTAAGAAAAGACTTCAGCATTTTTGTAGTTATCATGAAAAGCTGGATTTTAAGGAGAAATCTGCAGGTTAGTGATGAAGCTGTATAAAACCTCCTCTTAGAGTGAAGAACCCCATTTCTTGCTTGAAAATTATTGAACTGTCAAGTTATTGCCACTATTACCTGATTGGAAATAGATTTCTTGATAATGAATAAGATCTCACATGCAGGCTGGGGAAAAGGAGATGGAGGCCTTTGGAAAGGAAAAAAAGTGTCAGCTTACATCTTAAGAAAAGAGGGAGCCAGTGGAGGGATGCCAAATTACTCCACAGCCACTGAGCTGTCTCTTTATCTTTGCAGTGAAGACAATCGTCCTAAACGGGGGTCTTGAGCTGCCAGTGCTCACAGCCAGCTGTGATACAGTGCAGCTGTGCACCCCCAAAGTGGGCTGCCAGGTGACAAAGAGCTGTGCAAGAAGGAGCTGGCAAGGCCCTGCCAGGTGCTCCCCACTTTGCTCAGGCCCTGGCCATTTCCCTGTGCCTGTTGCAATGTTGGAGCTTGCTGATCCAGGTATGATCCTCACCTGCTACCCTGACTTCTCAGCTGGAGAATGGACTTGCCTCATAACTAGGGATCTGTCTGGCAGTCACCAGGACTTGTGTTTGACCCTGGTTACCTTCACTGAACCTGCTCTGCTCTTCTTATTTGGGCAGCAGGGGAAGGATTTAACAGCGGTGGCTGAGCCCACCAGGGACACTGGGCATACCTACAATGCAATGGCAACACGTGGCACTGATTCTCTGTGGTGACCCGAGCCACAGCTTCAAAGCCATTGCAATATGTCTGTTTACATGGCAAAAGAGGTCCTGAGTGAACCAGGTTGACCTGACATCCCCACAGGTCGCATCTTACATTTCTGAGGTAGCTGACAAATGATTACAAACTCCGTAAGAGATACACATCTCAGGAGCATCTTAGCCTTGCCAGACAATGACTTTACTGCTTTCTTAACATGTCATCATCAAGCAGAGTAACTAACTCGTCGTCTTCACAAAAACAAATTACTACCTTTGGGCTTAATATAAACACAAAGACATGCAGGTGCGAGCCCAAATTTCTTCTAGAGAGAATAGTTTGTTCAAATGTTTGACAAGGAGCTGACTATAAGTTTTGGTCTTTTCCCTCACCAAATTTGCCAATTGAGAGGCACCAGATATGTCTGTTATGATGAAATGAATTCTACTTTATATGATATATAGTCTACTGGAGCGACATATAACTTACGTTGACGTAACTTTGTTAACAACTCACATACAAATCTGACAATAACACTATGAAAAGATAAAAATTCTTCTTAAGGCCACAAAACCTAAAAATACCTGTGAGTTAATTAAGTTCGCTCCTCAATAGCAAAACAGTAAGCTCTTTACCACTGAAGACTTTATAAGCTCTCACAGCAAGGACTAGAAAAGTCATTCCAACTGGCCTACCTAGACCTGTGTCAGGCAGAAATCATACGATAGTCCCGAAAGTTGGTTACGAGTAGTGTCTCACAATCTATAATATCTTGTGGAGAGAATGGTGCCAAACTATCCTCCCGAACTGCATTTAGGTCTAGGCAAACTGTTTTTAAACTAATTTACTAAGCATCTCTTACATTCCTGTTCATATTACAATTTTCTCAGTACTTCAACAAATTCAGGAGACAAACCAGCTGGTAACTATTTTTCTGTATAATGGACATGAATTCAGTTTCTTCTTGTTCTACTATATTCACAGATGCTACATTACCGTTTTTAAATCCCAGCCATGGATAAAATTTCTAAACTGATTATAAAGACAAAATGCTTGACTTTTAAAAAGATAATTCTAAAATTTTCTACTTTTCAGGTAACGGTGATTGACTTATAACTCATCACAACTATATCAACCCATGTTAAAATAAGTACATCTACTATATGCATTTCCTATTTCTTTTTTTTAAGTTGAAGCATAATCTGAGCCGTCAAAATTAATTATTGTTAACATCAGGTGTTGAGAGAAGGCTTCCACTAAGAATAGCTGATAAATATACTTCTACCTACATATCCCTGTCTGTCTGCTAAAGGACACATCTCTAATATGAAAATAATTTTTTATATATAGCTAATAGTACTTAAAATACTTGAACACAATTCTAAAACTCTTACTTTCCATCACTTACAGAATGTAAAATAAAACTAGGATAATTCTCATTTTCACCTCATTCACAGGACGGTGATGTTTTGTTGTGGGTTTCCAATATTACAAAGAGATTATTTAAACAGTGAATTTAAAGACACCTGGCAAAATTGAGAACCACTAATAAACCCACTCCATTTTGTGAAAGATTTTGTGAAAGCCGTTTTACGTTTCAGCACGCTGAGTCTTAATATGTGCTTCTTCCGTGCAGCTTTCCAGTGTATCTGCTTTACAGAAGTGATATGATAATATCCAAGAGAATTCAGTTCAAACTGTGCTGATTTGTTTGGATGTACCACATGGTACGGTTTCTGTTCTCTGACCAGAAAACTATGCAAAGTACTTAAAATCTGAATTCCCAAGTCTGAATTTAAAACTCAGTTTATTTAAACACTAGCTGTTGCGAAGCAAAAATCTTTCAGAGATCATTTGTACCAATAAAATTCTATTCTGTACGTGTTTGTGTAAAATGAATCCCTAGGGGATTTCACATGGCTGAAGAAGTTCCAGTAACATGTGAGTAGAGACAGGTGGGTCTTTATCTGTGGAGCATCAGTCACTACTTTTCATTGACAGGACAGGAAACAACAGCTAATTGTCTGAACAAACTCTTTAATTCCAAAGAAAAACTCCAAGATGTGTTAAAGACCATTTGCTACATGTGAAGGGACACAAGGGAAAGATAAAAATATCAGGAAGATTTACCTTCTCTGACGCTTGAGAATGCCGACTGTTTGGCACCACGGGGTGCTCTAAATCACACGTGCAATAACAGACCCATTTCGTATTAGAACCGTAGTGTCTGCATAATGAAGAAGCTCCCCATGTTATAAAGGGGGCTGGACTCATCAGTGATGGTTATAGACTATCCAGGGACTACAACTGTTCGACTGCTCCTCTGATCCAAAATTCAGAGAAATAGATGGTAATCTTACAACCAGAACTGTACTAAATATTTACATAGCATACTATTGTAATACTTACCGATCCAGCTCTTATCAAGCTTATATTGAAAGACTGTCCTGAAGAGTTTATGGTCTGAATACACAAAGCGGGTAAAAAGGAAGAAGTGAAAGATAAAATAGCCAGGAAGAATGAAAGAGGTCATGATATATAAATACTGTATTAATGCAAAAGCTTTTTTTCCTTTTTAACTAAAAAAATGTTCAGTGAGAAAGAGTACCCTGCATAGAAAGGCAAGTGGAAGAGAATAGGGAAGACATTAAGTGACTAAGGGCTGAAAAGAAGATGGAGTGAAGAAAGGGAAAGATGGAGGGCAGGAGGAGATATATTATCTAGGCACGTTATAGTTGAGATTGGAATACATTGTCTAAAAGCTGAAGGGAAATACTGCTCCAAATTCAAACAGCAGTTCATGAATCTGAAGGTATCATCTACATCCAAAGCAAGCAGACTAACATTGCTCCCGTAGATCTCTTCTTTTTGCTGAATTTCTCCTCCCTGGGCTTACGTAAGAGGAGTGTGGGACCCGTGATGCAAGTCTGAGTAATTCTAGGGCTCTCAGGATAGTCCGGATGGATGTTAATGTTAATGTCACATTCTCTTCTTTGATGGATTCATTCAACCTAATTGCAGCTGTCTACAAGTCAGCTATTCAGTCTAACCTATATTATATACTTAGGATGAGATGAATCATCCTTGCAAGTGCTTGCCCATCTCTGCTGACTATTCAGGAAACCTGGATGACTAGCTTAAACTAAATTCTTAACTTGGATAGTAAAAGGTCAAGGAGAGGAATTCAGTCTTACAACATGAAGCTTCTCACTGAGTCAGTGCCTCCACTACATCTCCTCTTTCTTTGAATGACATTGCAACATGCCACAAAGTACGGATTTCGCATCAAACCACAGATGGCTCACTGGAAACGTTCCAGAGTTGCTGGCGATGCCTGCGCTGCTCTACAACAACTTGGGTCTCTCTACTGGGAAGCTTGAGAAGTGTTCAAGATGCTGTGTGTACAAACAGAAGCTATGTAAGTGAGGAGGAGGGAGAAATAGCAATCAGAGACAGAAGCATCTGTTCTAAGATGTCCAACATATTGTAATGTTACTGTCACCCTCTACAATTTCAGCTAAGTTGGAAAACTAAGCAAATATTTGAGTTCAGATCCAAAGCTATCTGTTAAAGTTCACTATAATCTATCAAGCTTCTGTCTCAGTTTAAATATTTTGTTACATTTCAGAAAACTCATTAATACACCCATTTAAAAAGCACTGCTTTATCTTGGGATGTGCAACAATACAAATAACTGATAAAATATATTCTGCCTCTTGATAAAATTGTCCAGACAGATTTCAGCGCTTCACAGAAAGGTTATGCTCCAAGACAGGTAACTCACACTGGCAAGTCTCCATTACAAGCGCATTTCAACGCCTGATTTGCCAACTCAAAAAAGAGAGACAACAGAAATGCCAACAGACTTCTGAAGAGTTCTGCCAGCTATTGCTAAAATACACATTGCCCACAAGCTTGCACTGATTCCACATATCTAGTCTCTACAGATCCTACCAAATTTAGAGTTTAATGAAGTGCTTTCCTAAGAACAGGAGAAAATGGGAATTGCTCTGTGACTCTGGAGCAGCTCAGCTGTGAGCTGCCCCACTGCTGCCTCAGAGGTTTTTCTAGATTTTGTATACATTGACTATGCTTATTTCCTCCTACACATCCGTTTCAGAAGTCATAACTCCACATGCAAATGCACACATTACTTATTACTGCATACGAGTTACTGATAACGGCCAATGTGTCTACCCACAGAATCTCTCCAACGCATGCAGTATTGCTCTAGAAAGCAGAGACCGTGTGAGCTGTATTGTTTTACATTTGACTACACAACGCAAACCACCCGTACAATATATCCTTAATGCCGCTGTTTCAAGAGACCAGTGTCACAGGTTTGGCAAGTTGCTGGTTATGAAGAAAGAGCGTGTAGGGGGCCAAAATGTAACTGCTACCTGGGGGGGTATTGTTGTTTTACACTGGGAGTAGCCCTATGCTCAGTAGCCTATTTACTTTTTTAGGTCAGCTAGAATTAGAAAATTTCCATTGCTAGGCAGCCCAGCACATCTGTGAAGCATTTCTGGGCGTTCAGACCTGAAGCACGCGCTGCCCAAAGGGAAGATTCATTACCCCGTGTTACACGGCCCGCCAGTCCCTCCCCCAGACGGCACGAGGGCTTCGGCAACAGGAAAGCGCCTTCGTGCAGAAATGTATTACATGACCAGAACACAACAATTAGCACATTTGTAAAGCTTCAGGGATAGGAACAATTTAATAGCTTTTTGAAGCAGACTAATTTTCTGGAGCTTTTTATCTTCTTTTTTTTTTTTTTTTCTTTTTTTTATTATTATTTTGCTTTTCATGCATGGACAAGTTTTTCTTTGCTACAGGTATTTTCTGAGTCTGCCTGGCAGGATTATTATGTGTGGAGAAACACAAATTATTCAATCACTTTAAAACAGTGCTAGAGAAATGAAAAAGTGCTATTTAAGTGCAAACTATTATTACTAATCTCTGTTTTAAAAACAAGTATCATTTAGATAGATAAAGGTACTGCTAGTTTACAAAATTCTGCATATTTACAAACCAAGGCTGCTAAACAGACGACCGGTTTGTTTATGTTTGCAGCTTTTCACAAGCTAGAAACCAGCTCTGCAATGGTAAACGCCACTGTCAGATGCTCCACACTAAGGCAAAAACCAGGCCAGAAGAGAAAAAAAAAAAATTTCTGCTATCACTGCCTCCTCACCCTAAAAACTGGCACCGATATAGGAAGTATGGTCAGTTCCTGTAACTCCCAGGTGAGGAAGTAGAAATTATATAGCTCATATTTTAATATCTCTTATTTTCAGTACTAATCGCCCGTGACTCATGAGGACTACAGTTTAAAATTCCAGTTAACAAAGCCTTTTGTAGTATTACTACGAAATAATCCTAGACTTAAGAAGTGTAATTTAATATCATGATGTTGGATTACTCTGTTTTGGTATGAAAACATACTGTGGCATATTTTTACTCAGTGATTGATATCGCTTATACAAAAAAATATAAAAATTGCATTGGTTGACTACTCTTTGGCAAACCAATGCTTTAAAGGAAGTTTAGGCACAGAATAAGAAGTTGCTGGGGGAAGGTTAAAAGACAGGTCACGCTGACTCCTTTTTAGGTGGCTCTATCTAAGACAGTAGGACTCAGTGTAAACTGAAACGAATGTTAAATATGAATGACAGAAACTGGTATCACATTAAATGCAAGACTTTTGCGGGTAACTGAGATTAAAATAAACATTACTATTTATCTGGAAGCTGGGGGGGAGGGCTGAACATTTGAGCAGATTCTTACATCAAACATTTTTTTTTTACAGAAACTATATGTCAAATTATAGTTATTTGCTTTCAGTTGTTTCTAGCAGTTATTCAGTTTTGTACTTTTCATGTGTCGGTATTTTTTTCATTTTACTTCTTTATTCCCTACTACAAGTAAGTCTCTTTAGAGCAATAAGATCTTTAAAATCCCTTTAGTGTTTAGAAATGTCAACAATTCAGTAGACTATACTTGATGAATAGGCCAGATAGAAAAACCTGCCTCAAGTTTTTATCTCAAGAGAAGTAAGGTGCTTTGAAGAGCACTTGATTTGAGATTTAGAAGCCTGCTGCTATTCAGCCAGCCACTCTTGAGAGCTGTTAAGTCCTGACCCATAGCATGAAAACAGGTTGGAGGGAGGGAAGAAATACTAGTAAGAAATAAATTTTGTACTCCCCGTATAATTATTTCTTCTAAATACCATTTAAATGTTTCTTCCTATAAATAAGTAAAAAACAACTAAGAGACCAGGCAACCTTATCAGACGATCTTATTTGAATATTTTGAATGTAGCTAGAACTTGCCAGGGGGAACAGCCACTGCACTGGAAAAAGATGAGGCTCTAAAGGAAAAAAACAATATCTAAATGGTTCTTTCCATTTGAATAGACGGCACTGACATATTAAAGCTTCGTATTTTTGACAGGAGACATAGAAAACAAAGAGGTTTTTGCTTCAAAATATGCAGTGGAGAAACATTAAATGTTTTGGTTTGCTATAATTACAAAAAATATTTTATTTTTCCTTTGCTATCACTTCCACAGCCTACAACCAATCTCAGTACCAGACTACAATGAGTTCATTCAACATCATAACGCAATCAATTTAAGATATGTGCACACCAATAATAATATCAGATGAAAATTAAGCCAAACTGTAAGTCAATCCTTTTATATGAGTATCTTAACTTTGTTTATTGTGCTTGAGCATGTGCTCTCTCTCTCCTCAGTACTTCAACTTGGTAACTGGTTCCTTGAATGAGAACTTAGTTAATAACCTAACAGCAACCAGCCACACTATTTGGGCAATGTCGCATCAGTATCTTCTGCCCTACTTTCTGCATCTTTGAGTTTCATAGTGATATAAAAGAAAAGGCAAAACTAGGTCATTCCTGGGCTGAACAAAAGAATTTTTTCAGTAGTATAAGTTACTGACCTTTCTAATAAGCCTGTCTTTCCCAGCAAACCAGGTAATCCAATCCAACTCAACTAATTAATGGTATCCTCCAATAACTAGCAATAACTCTAGTACACATTCCAGTGAATTTAGGAGAAACATTTCTATGGCTTTTCTAAAGCCATTACACTTAAGAAACACTCTATTTCCTAAATTAGAATAAATTTTGGGGATTGTGTTTGGTTATTAGTTGGCACACACACGGTAGATATTTTGCACTGATTGATGAACACCTCTGCACCTGAGACTCTCTGGTATGCTGTGATGTCCTTTTTACCTGAGAACATTCACCTGTAAAATCATCTTCTTTATAAGCTCACTGAATGTCTTAAAGTTAGCAATCTTTGTAACAGAATTATAAAGAAGATAAGACTTTCTGAAATGAAACATATGATGGACATAGGAAATAACTTACTGAACAATACTGCTGGTGGTTTTCATGGCCACAAGAATCACAAGACATAAAGTAGGCAATAGTCTCCGTGATCATATTTCTGTATTATAGATAAAGGATACTGCACTTAAAGCACCACTATGAACAATCAGACTAGCCTACCAGTTGCAGGAAATCACTGTTTTTATTTGAGAAAGATTCATTACTCTGAAGTTACCAACAGGTAAGTTTTGAAGAGTAAAAATCAATCAGTATTTT
>NW_009259177.1:1615706-1740706 GCF_000687185.1 Egretta garzetta | reverse complement strand
AATGAGAGTCTATTGATTAGTAATATATTCAGCCAATACTTTATTGGGTGAAACAATTTACATACAGAATAGCCTAGATAAAATATTCTCAAACTCCTGGGAAAGAATGATAAATACAGAACTACTGTCAATGCTGCCAGCTGGGAGAAAAAGAAGAAAAGAGTTACAAACCCACCGGGCAACAGAATCAAACAGGAAAAAGTGGGTTGTGAAAAACATTGAGAACCTGACCTTTTTTGTCTTAAGAAACACAGGTGCAACACACAATAATAAATATATCTAAATCCAATGGAATAGTAAATGTTTTTAAAATGGTGAGAATGACCGTTTTGGGTTAGTTCACTTCACAGATAAATTCTGTACACAATAGGCAAAATTTGGGTATGGCAATGGGGATTTAGGAAACATTATGTAGAGGATTCAGTGTGACAGCCACACAAATGTCTTGGATGAGAAAAAATTTGAGATACTAAAAAACTGGCCAAATTTGACTTAACATTTCTCTGTCCTTGCCAAAGATGCTGGTTACTAGACAAGGAAAATCTTGTATAATATGAACAGGTTAAGGATCCCGTATAAATAGCTTCAGCTGACACTTAGGCATCAAGTAAAACAAGTCAGACAGACCTGGTTTTATACCATGCCAAGAGAACCCGAAACGTAGAAACGTCTCTCACTGGTAGAAGAACAAGGATGTGGAAAAATATGGGCAGGATATTAACTAATTCAACTAGAATTGTCAGTATTGTGGGGAAAATTGCATGAGTCTTTTAAAAAGAGCTTACTGCTAGGAAAGTAGGTGTATTGCTCTTCTGAGTTTTCTGTAACATGAGTGGAAGTGATTGTTACCAGGAGAATACCTTTCCTTTTGTCAGATCTTCTGAGCCATGCTCAGCAAAGGGCAGGGAAGGCCAAAGAAATACCTTGGTGTTACTTATCAGTGGGTTAATCCCATGTTAATTTGTGGGATAATGTGTTTTCTAGGAGGAAGTTGGCTGCCAATTTCATTAGCAGCAAGAACTAGATTTTACTACAGCAACAGAAATCTAGAAAAGTCTTGAAACAGTCTCCTGAACTACCTCCAGATTTCAGCTGCAAGAATAAATGCAGGAAAGAATTTCTCCATGTGCAGCTAACAACTGACGTGTTTTTATCTTGATTTATGGTGCACAGTATTTGTCATATTTTCTTCAGAGATGTAAAAGAACTGACTCTCCTGCATGTAGCTTTCATGAGGAACACTTTGCTGCTACTAGTCTAGGTCTCACTTTTTTATTTCCAATTATCTAACTGCTTCTCCTTATTCTTCAAGATAGTTTCTTCAGTTAATACTTTCACCCAGAACATTGAGGACATTCTGTTCTTTTCACTGTACGCTAAATTCTCTATGTAATCATTCATTTCCAATACATTCCCATTCACTAACCTCTTCTTAGTGCTCCAACACCCCCTTTATAAATGTATTGCTGTTTTATCCCACTTGATGCTACACCCTCTTTAAAATATCCTTCAAGGCAGGGAAGGAAAACAGCCAACTATTTCCTTCTGTTCTCTTCTATTCCCCAGCTTCTGCACAGGGTGTCTGAGGAGGAGGAGAGGATGAAGTAGCTGCTATGTCCTTATCTATCAGGGGAAAAAAAAAAGACCACACCAGTAAAGGATGTATGTGTTTCCCCGGGTTTAAAATCCTAATAGCAGAGCAACTCCATAAATAATGAAGAGTTTTGAGCAATTTCAGCCTTGCCTATTCCTCCTCTGCTACCTTTCATCCTTCTATTCCAGGGCCAGACACAATTACTGGAGAGAAGAATAAATGGATAGTTAGTCCCATATGCTTATGGCCATGGCAATGGCCTCTTCCAGAACAGGTGGACTTGAAGCAGAGTCAGAGACATGTTGTAGTTTAAGTCATTGATGACTCTGAGGACTACTGCCCTTGGCTTTAGACAGCTCTAACCAGACAAATGTTTTCTAGCATTTGTTAAAGCCGAGTGCTCACCCCTAGAGCAGTCATGCTTCTCCTGAATACCGCCAGCACCTCTCCAAGCTGTCTGCCAGCATGTGTGGGCTACCTGAAGTCACAAGACTGCTTACCTAAGAAGAATATGGCAACACAGGCAAAAAATCCCCACTAGAGATCAGCATTTCGAAAGTGCATTTGCAAAAGGTACAATACATTGCATGCAAAGCCTGCGAGGTGAAGACATCTCCACTCATGTAAAAAACCCAAAAAGCAAAACCACAGCTATAACTTACCATTGAAAAACTGCAAAGCACAATGACAATATATTTCAACATTAAATACGACTGTTATAGCATGTGTCTTTAAACAGATATCAGGGCAGCTCTTCAACAAATATAAACAAAAAAGGAAAAGACAGTTACAGTCAATGCTTATTTTTTTAAGATTTTACCTAGGGGAGTTCCCACTACTCATGAACTGAGAAAGCACAGATTTAAGAATCAAGATCTATTATTAAAATCCTTACTTCTGAAGAGGTTGTGTGTTTCTAACTATTTCATATGACTGTATTTAGGTACATGCAGGATGGAAAACAGATGGGCACTAACATTTTTTTCAGAAGGAAAATGTAATTATCTAAATTAATGCAACATAGTTTTAAATACCAGAATTTTTATTTTATTAAAAAACAAATATAAGGGAAATGAATGCAAAACTTTTTGATGCTATTGTGTTATTAAAGTTTGATTTTTAATCACACCAATTATTTCTAAGAAACACATCATTACACACTTTTAATTAATTTCTACTTAACAACTTTGGGTGATTAAGTCTTAAGCATATCACACATCATACGTAGGGGAAAAAGACAGTTTAATATGTTACTTAATATGACACAGACAACACAGACTCCTTGTTACTTAAGACTTTTATAATTTTATTTTTTCTTGTTAAAAAATTCCACCCTTCTTGTCAACATATCATTAGCAGCAGAATGAGAATCAAAGTTAAAACCATTTACTCTTAAGTGTTCCAGTTTAAGGTGAGGTCTTGCACAACAGCTAATGACACATACTGCCTGACAGAACTTGTGCTGGATAACAACCGCCAAAGCAGACTCCTTTCCAGGTTGTCAACTTCCAGCGACAGATATTTATTGACTAATTAAATGGTCCTGTCACATTCTTGTCTAATTCAAACTTAATGTGAATTAACCACAGCACAATTATAGTGCACAATGTATTTTGGATGATGCATTCATTTCCTACTTTAAAAGCAAACCTAAAATTCTAAAGCTCTATGTAACCTAATGTGCACATATAGTTCAACTCGGCCAAACCCTGTGGGATTACAACACATATTTGTATTCTCTTTGTAATCCTAAAAGCTGCTTGGGTAATGCCAAGACTTAGTTTTTCTGTTTTCAAAGGTAGCTCTGTAAATTCTATGAAGCCATTTATTATTACAAGCTAGATGAGTTACTCTGGGAAAATACAACTTGCACCCAAAAGTACACTAGGAAAACACCTTTGCTGGAAGGACTGGACTCCATTCAAGAATATATCAACTCAAGCACAATAAAAATAAAATAGAAGAATATTTTCACCAGTACCACATACTAACCGAGAGCCTGATTTTGGAATCTAAACTAGTTTTACTGACGCAAACAGCTTGTTTATTTTATTTGAATTTTTTAGAAGATCCTACTTCTGAAAGAATCATTCCTTCTCTGTTACTATTACATGTTATAGCCTCAGAAACATCCTGTAGTTGCCAAAAATCTGTCATTTTAAGAATAACTGCCAAGTACTATACAGAACTTTGGGTTAAAAAAAGTTAACCTGCTGACTAAGTATCAGCATTGGAAATCCAGTTCATCTCCCATCTTCCTGCTTTGCATTCCAGCCCTGAACTTCCTTATAAACTTTGGCACAACTCTTACTAAATAGTTGAGTCCAGGTAAGAAAGTCCAACTTACAAAATAAGTTATAATTCCAATTTAGCAAAATAAGTTATGCTAGTCAGCATATACACGCCAGTGCTATGTAGTACTTCCTTACTAGGAACTGAAAAAATTAAGAGATGGAGTAATTGCTGGGAAAAGAACATGCTTCTTAATAGAAGTTAAACAAATGAAACATGAAAAAGGAAATATTTTGCCCTACCTATGTCAACTAGGGAAAAATGCTTTCACTTAGTATACAGGTAAAATTATTAATCAAAGTAAACAGAGCTAATTATGTAGGACTTTTCCTCCCTCTTGGTATAACATAAACATCTGAAGCTTTGAAAAAGTGAGTAGTGAGTCATGAAGAGCCTAAAACAATCTTATCACATACACAGTGAGACATTGTTAAGTAGGGCATGCACTGCCAAATGCTGGATCTTCTAACCTGAAAGAGAAGTTTTCACATGTTTATCCTGGGTCATTATCTTTCTTTTTTCTCCAGTGTGTTAAGGATAGCAGAATTTATAGAGAACCTGGATAACTCCAAGCTATGGAGAATACATTAAGAAACCAACTGTTTCAAAAAACCACTTAATTATTGCCCAGGTAGTCAAAAAATCTCCCCAAATAACGTACTATAGATTTCACTCTTTTTAAGTAGTTGACACTACATTTTGGTTAAAACTCCCAATCCCAAACTACACTCACATACAAGTCGCAAGAAATTGAAGGGAAAAAAATACAGGAAATATGTTGCAAGATTTGCATATTCCTATTAACAGCAAACAATTATACGGTAATCTTCAACTTATTTGATCCTCTTTGCATTTTCAAAGTCAGTGACGTACTACTCAGTAAAACTTCTTGCTCTTTTACATTTCTACCGCTTTTAGTATATATTAATCACTTCATAGACACCAACATTAAATAGACTTAAAAACTTCAGACTGAAAAAGAAATAATTGATTTCAAGAAGAAAGCCACTGACTAAACTCAAGGAGATCTACAAGATAAGGAGCTATGCTTGGGGATGTCAGTGCCATGGTGGGACCTCAAGGTCTATTTTGACATATCAAGAGGTATTTATTGGATGTGACAGGAAAGATGAAGTCTGCCAGTTCAAAAAGAACTGCATCTTTCTGCAAGAAAATCCACCTTCACAGGATGTCTGAAAACGGAAAAAAAATTTTTGAGATATTGGGCTTCTAGGTAAGAAGAAGAAACCGCCATAAAGAGGTAAAAAGGGCAAATAAGCACCAACTATAAAAAAAGGTCAAATCAGCCCCCATGTCCTTTCCCTATCTTAGAAATGAACATTTTAAAAGCATTTTAAATATGATTTAATATATCAACTGAAATTTATTTGTTGTCGCTAATGAACTTACTAAAGAATTAGTTTTAAGATGTCCAACTACTTGGGAAGATGACTGCTGTGCATAAATGTATTAACAGCTGCTTCCCTGTGAATGTTCAGGAAAAGAGGCGAGATTTGGAGAGAAAGTTGTTCTTTTTTAAACAAATTGACAATGACCTTTTCTTCCAAGCTTCTCCTCTATGAAATGGCATATAGTACCATGGGCTGCTTAGCTGGGTCTCCACCATCAAAATGGCACCTGTACACTTCCATATTTTACGACATTAGTAAAGGTATACTGAACCAAGAAAACCCATCTTCTGTTAAAAAGATAACCTAAGAATGTTAAGAAGTGAAAGAACTCAAAGTTTCCCTTCTTTTGCCTCTTTCAGCCAACAGGGATACAGTGTCACACTTTCTAGCCTAAACAACAGGCGGTAAGACAAAAACCCCATCTACAATGCACAGTGTTGTAGCCTGAAGGCTGAATATATGCTTTGGAAAATGAATTAGAAATTCGTGAACTATCTTTCACTCTTTTTTTTATCCTCACCCACATTAGTATATTTTGTAAGATACGAATCTTTCAATAGCTCCCTTTATGTACCCTTTATTTCTGACTTCTTTCTTTCTCTACGTGTAACCACTAAGATTTTTCTCCATATTCTTATCAATCTTTTTCAAACTGAAAATAAGTTACTAGAATGAAATATCATCTGCTTTTCATACGTTTCTTTCACGTTAAATTAATTTGGGGATGAAATAGAAGTACAAACCACAACGAATACTTCTACATACAACTGGAGTTACTTTGAGCAGCTAATTTCTAGGTCTTTATGCACTGAAGCTTCCTGAAGAATGCCACTGGCACGGCTTTTGGGTCTTTTTTCTCAGGAAACAGGAGGAGCCTTATTGCTCTCTCTCTGTGATGAATGTCTCCTATGTTTTTTGGATATTTCATGCCTTTTTAAAAAATCTAGATTCTAGCTGCTGACTTGAGGTGAGACCAGGTGTCAGAACACCCTGTATTTTAGGACAATCAGACACAGAAACAGGTCAAGGATCTGAAGAGGCTTTATTAGGAAGCTGAACTGACAGCTAAAGTTTTTTGGACCAGCCCCCTACTGATTTGTTTTCTTTCAAGGTTTCAAGGTGAACAAGAGGACTAGTTTTAGGATTATATTGAAAGATTTTTCTTCTGAGGAGTCTTGCACAGAAATCTGAACAGAGAAAAGAGATTTATTCCATTGCACAGAAAACCAAAGCAAGCAAATGGGATGAAACTGAAGTCTATCAGCTAGTTAGGTTATTTCATGAAGCTATTTTTTCATTTTGTTCTAGTAAGAAAGACATAAAAACAGAAGGAATTGGAAACTACGCAAAGAATAATGAAATTAAGATATCTGCCTCATTAACAGGAGATACAGACATTATTTAAGTGCATGAAATGCTCACCTAATTTGTCCCTCTAAAATAAAATACTGAACATCAGAAATTATAATACTGTCTCCCTGTTGCTAATCAAAATTACTTTATTATTATTTTGTCCAATTTAATATTTTCTGTGTGCATGCATTAAAATATGGGTTTTTATAAATACAGAAAATAAATCACAAAATCAAGTTATATTTGCCTTTTTGGCAGTACTTTCCCTCTTTTTTCAGGAAACATCTAATCTCTATGACAGGAAGCTAGCTTGTGGCCTTCACCCTGCCCATAAATTTCTGCCAAGCAATTGGTTGAAAGTCACTTTAACAGTAGAAGGAAGTTATTCATTTCTCATACTCAGTGACAGACAAGAACAATAATATTAGTTTATGCTCAAGGAAAGGATTTGGTTTCATTTGCTTTTTCTTCACTTCAAGTATAACACATGAGAAAGAAAGATGGACATAATCAAAAGAACTAATAGGAAATTTGAAGAACACAGCAGAGATACAGCTACGGATTATTTACTGGCCTCTGTATAAAATCAAATCATTATTTTAGTTGTTGCATTTTGACACTACAGGGTACAGAAAATGCTTTCTGTGTAAGAAATCAGTTTCAGATACGATTTCTCTAAGAATACAAACATGAATGGTATTATTTAGAATAATTTTCTTTGCCTGTTATGATTTGATTCTTGCTAAAGAATGTTGTTTTATTTGCAGCATTTCAAGACATTTTTGAGAAGACTTAAACTAGATGAAAGCTCTGCAAGCAGAGAATTTTAGTAGTGTATATGTAGGAGTTTATTTTACAGTATGCTTTATCTCTTTCTATAAACTGCCATTGTAAAAATAAAATTAAAACTATTTAAAAATATTTATCATTCTCACATGCTGAACTCTATATATCTGCAACACACCCCCCCCACTTTAAAACCAAACTACAGCCCTTTTTGCTTAAAATTTCTTTTACTAAATTCACATAAGATACACTGCATGTTGACGAACAAAACTGGAAAAAATTGCTAAGCCCTTATACAACTGGCCAGCTCTTGGAAAAACCTCAGCTGTTGGGAGGAGATGCTACTGGTACTTCTGCCTGCAGCCATTGCCCGCTCTGGGAACCATCTTTTGTGCAAGATGCTAATGAAAGTGTCATTAGGGCCAGATTCTTCCAGTGACAGAGGGACTCACACTTACATGCTTGTGGCAGAAGCCGAGGCAGGAACTCTGAGAGCATGAATCCCAAACCAGCAAGCTACCTAGGAGCAGAGAGAGAGGCAGCTCATCCAGCTGATAGGAAAAGCCTCCTAACAGCAAATGGTAGGGCAAGCCTCATTTCTAGGAAATGGAATGGAAGAATCATTAAGATGGGATGAAACAGGTTCTGCAGCTGCACTGCTTTGACTTAAAAACTAAAGAAGAATAAACTTTATTTCTCTGCAAGTTCTTGAGGATAAAACCACAATCCTTAACTCTGACATAGCTCAGCAGAGCTTTTGCTCTCTGCTCCTTAGATCACGTTAACTGAACAAAGTCTTAATTCAATGGTCATTAAATAACACTCCCCTTTTCAGCATAAGCAGAGAGATCACAGAATCACAGAATGGCAAGTGTTGGAAGGGACCTCTGGAGATCATCTAGTCCAACTAGATGGATGGATGAGTGGTGTTGATGTAGTGCCTCAGGAGGGAAAAAGAGCAAAGAATTCAGGTGCTCCTTTGATGCAAACCAAATCCAAATTATTTCTAAAGAAGGCACAGTTTCTTTTTTTTCCTCTGAAAAGCAGAATTAAAGAAGATACTGTGTCGTTTTGTTATTGATTAAACAAGATTACTAAGAAACTCCTGACTTTGTTCCTGACTTTTCCTCTTAGCTGAAACAATTTTGCCTGACTGCTTTTGTTAATAATGGAGAAAAATGAAGACATTAAACAATAAGAGGAATTTGATTCCTAAGCTAGTAATAAATTTTGTTTGATGCATATCAAATGAAAAACTCCTTGTATGAAGTTATGGGACAACTATAATACTAAAATGCCTATTTCTTCTGGTCCTCAGCGCTATACAATGGAAAATCCATGGTGGAACTTCATTTGTGACAAAAAGGAATTGCTCTTCCCTGATCTTCAAACTCAATGCTACTACTACCTGTCTGAAAGCTATCAGATAGTTCTACTACTACTACCTGTTCTAAAGCTTGTTATATACTTACTCAATGAAATATGTTGGGTTTTTAAGACGTTCAGTAAATATCTATCCTCTGTATGGGACGGAATGAATTAATCATGAAGGATTTTTAACTTATTAGTGTTAACATAGTACTTAATTGTAGAAAAAAATTATTAAGAAATATACAGAAACCGTAGCCTACTTGATTTTTGCTATTTCCCATTTTCTCATTTTTCTTCAGCATATTGTCCACTTCAGTTGCAATTATTTCACAAATTATTGCAAAACATCTGACATTTTTTAACAAAGTAGATAAATAAATGGTAAATTCTCTTAAGTGTATAAAAGATGTAAATTTGAATGATTTAAAGTAGTTAATATTTTTTCTGAAGGTTATAAAAAGAGTATATACATATACACACAGACATATATACACAGACCTGTTTGCATTAGGTAGGTGTAGCACTCTTGCAATAGTATGAGTGCATCTGGCTAAACTTAGCTAGCTAAGCTAAGCACCAGCTAAACTTAGTTCTTGCTCTCTAAGAAAGAATAATTTAAGAAAAGAGGCAACTTTGAAACTCTTTTCCCAACTTCAAAAAAAAATATTTTGTCTTTTAATAATGTAGACATTATGAATGGTCCCAGGCACCCAAAAGAAGGAGCCTTTTTATGGTCCTATGAACATATGTTTTATGTCAAGGAAACTATATTTTTATACATAATATAGCCCCATAAAAAGATTACGCTGAAAATAGCCCTAAGATAGAACAAATCATAAAGAAGTTAGTGCATGTGTTAAGCCTGTAGAGCCAAAGCATAAAAATAATATTCTTCTGACATTGTGAATGAGTGTCACTTTCATATTTTTGTGGGAAAATTTACATGGACACTTTGAAAGCAATTTGTGTCTCATGTATGTGGTTACCATTCTTCTGTCTTTCAGTATATTTACAGAACTTGGTAAAGATAGGTTTGGCTATGCCTTTTACAAAGGCATTACCTTGGTATATCACTATTTATTGTGGCTAAACCAAAGAAGAAAAGAAATTTGAGAAATATTTCCTATAACATTATAGCTTGGCTTTTTTGACTAGCATTTGACTCTCAGACCAAATCCTTCTGCTATTGCAAGCACACAGAAAGCCACCTATAAATGCTAATCCAAGTTGGATCAGACCTTGCTATTCCTGAAAAAAAATGAGAAGCAGGTAACTTATTTTTACAAAAAAATATTCATAAACTGTCAACTGAAAGAACTTTAAATGATGACAAGTTTGATACTTTCTGCATTATTCGTCATGGTAAATGTAAAAGGTTTTGCCATTAAACATACTAGAGATTTATATATAGATTTGATTTTATTTATAATATTAATTACAACCTATTTCAACCAGAAGAAGGGCTGTTCCAGACGAGACACATTTTTTATTTCCCCTGAAAAACATTAAGTATTCTATCTAAATTACAAATACACTATATTTTATGACTAGCTAAATCATTAATCAAGATAAGTAAGGGAAAGCTAAGGGATCCCGGTTTACTTGATGGCTGATTGCCCAGCAACCATTCCCTGTAATTGTTTTTAGCAGCAGAGCAGTGTTCCTGGAGACCACAGGCTTTCATAGTGCATGTCCTTTTCCTGCAGTGGCAGAGGGGAAACCCAAAGAATCCAAACAAAACATTTACATCCATTTCAGATTATGTCCATGCTTAGTTTCATTGAATGCAGCTTCATCACAGTCACTTAGCAATGCAAGGTGAGGTCTTTTGAGAACCCAAGCCTGATTACAAGTGGTAATCTGCATTTTAAATCTGACCTTTGGACTGAAGAAAGTAGATCGATTTCATGATCAAATGTTACAAATAGATTAAAAATTAAGTAATTAGTTAATTTATTTTATTTATTGAATTATTTTACATGTTGATTGGAACTAGAAGATTAATATAAATTTAATTTAACCTTCTAAAATAGTCACAAAAGCCTTCCAGCCCAAGGAGATCTAGTAGTTCATTCTTAACATAACTCCTGCTCTACGTAATGTACCTTTCCACTGCAGAAACTATCACCTCTGGACATTCCCTTTTCCTGCATTCACTAGTTATGCCTCTGGCTCATCACAGATACCTTCATTTAGGTAAATGATTTTCCTTATTTGGACCCTAATTGTCACCCTGTTCACTTTTCACACATACCCACATTGTTCTCTGACAAATCTATTAAAGAAATTATTCCAACAGAGAATGGCCCAATAACTAAGATACTCAGCCAGGACTTGGAAACTCCAGTTTTTTCCAGTACTGTGATAAGAGATTTCTTGTATGATCCCCAGCAAGACACTTGCAGAAATCTAGCCACAGAAACCCAGACTTCTGCCCAGTCTTAACTTCTCTTGGTTTTCAGCAAAATGGTAGAGCTAAAATAATCTAGCAGTTTAACTGCTGTTACCACACTTGAGTTCTGTTGTATAAAAGTTGTAGGTCACCTGGCACACAGCTTATCTTCACTGAAGTAGCCCTCTACAGCTCGATATACTTTTTCAACAGAAGTTGTTACAAGCAAAGATCCTGATTGGAAGTTTAGCTACAGAGGAAGGGTGGTTGAACATTTCTATCACAGATTCTTTTCTGTTAGAAAGAAAATTACATGCAAAGATTTACCTGGATAAATGGAAAAGCCACTTTAACATGTTACTAACAGCATGAAAGATCCCTGACTTACAGGGCTAAACTAAGTTGAAGGAATTTGGTTAACGCCAGGTTTGTCTTGCTATTACATCTTCAGTAGCTTGCCAAAAGAATGCAAAGTTAGGTACAGCCTTGATCAAAGGTTCAACCATAATTTTAATACAGCAGTGAATAAATGATTTCTTGCAAAAAAAGAAAAAAAAAAAAAAAAGAAAAAACACCCAGGGTAACAGGTCCAGTCCACAGTGGAGTTGATACTCCTCTGTTTTACTTTCACTTGCCATGAGAGGCAGACTTTTGGGTACAGAGCTCGAACTGAATTGTTCAGTGTACTGAGCACTCCGGTGACTGCAAGCCAAGCACAGATGAGGTAGTGCTTTCTCCCCACACCCACAAATATATTCAGAGTTGCAAAGCCCTTCACAAAAAAAAAAAAAAAAAAAAAAAAGAAAAGAAAGATTTCCCCACTAATTAGTAGCCTGGATTTTAGCAGAACAGCCAAACCAGAGACTGTTTTTGCTAGGCCCATGTATATTCCATGGCATAAAGACCCAAGAAGGGAGAGCAAAATGGGAAGATTGAACTAGCCAGACCGAGCTAGACCTTGAAATTGCAGGAAAAGATGCAGAAGCAGCCAAAGTAGGGTGATTCAGACAATAAGAAAACTTCCTATAGGTTTGGCCAGTATTCCTTTGCCTTGTGCAGTTTGCGCTAACCTTCTCCTTAGTCCCTACCTCATTTTCACTTAACGTCTATGTTATCTTCCCTGCTGCCCCATTGCCAGCACTCTTTTGTGCTCGATGCTTTTTTTCCTGGTTTTGTCTTAATTAAGCTTATCCTTCAAGTTTCTGTCCCTCCAAATAAACCCAGCAGAATATGAATAATGGCATTAATATGATATTTGGTAGTGTCTTTTTTTTTTTTTTACTTGCATGTTATGTGTTTATTCTCTGCCAGGTATCTGAATAGAGCAAAGAGTATCTGCTCATTGTATTTTTATACCTATGGGTCCCTGTGGCTCATTGGTCTCTAGTTGACTATATCATTACAACTGCCATTATAAACATAAAAAACAGTATGATAGCAAAATATTTCAGTGAGAAGAGATACTGCATATTGCTTCCTATAAAACTATAGCATTGAATTATTACCAGAGAGACCAGATTTGGAACATAGTATTTTTTATTTATGCTATAGCCGTTGCCCCATTGCTAAATCCATCTCAGTTTGTCTCATGTAGACACCAAAACTGTAACAAACACTGACAATATCTTGACATTAACTGAAAGCAGGTGACCAATTTACAACAGGGAGGAAAACTGAATGCAAAACGGAATATTGTTATTTGGCTACTTTTTAGTAGTTAGGTGTCAGATTATCTGTCCTACCGATGGATCTTTTAGATGAGATACGAGATTTAGAGTTCACCTGTCATGGAGTATTAGAGAGCCCATTTCTGAAGAGGTCAGCTATTACCCCTGATCTAGCAAAATCCTACCCTTGATAATTAATTAATATTTTCTACTTTAATGCTAACAGATACTTTATACAGATAAAGTAATTTTTACATTTTTCCAAAATAAACTTTTAGTTTTGAGGGCTTGGACAGCTATTACATTTCATTCCTGAATGAATGCTGCAATTAAATAATACATGGATGATTTCCTGTATAAACACAGTTGTTAAAAGTTCTTTGGGCTCTGTTATGCATGAAGGCAGTCTGTACATGCACAGCAGTATGCAATGCAGCATGCCTGAAGATTTTAGAATGAAGACTTGAACCCCAGCATTCAAGTAGCAAATATCTTTAAGCATCAGTTTGGGTTCACTGTACTTTTAAGTAATTCTTAAACCTGACAAAATTAACTTACTATAATTATGATTAGATTTTTCAGCCTAAAATCATCACTGGTTAGTGAATCAGCTAATGAATGTTTTTATGATTTATTAGTTAAACCAAAAGATTATGAGTTTAAACTCTGTTCCCGATTAACTATATTGGAAATTATATATGTGACTTATAATTTTAAAACAATAATATCTTAAAGTTTAATTAAGGCATGCAAGCTGTTTTGAGTAACTTTGGGTGAAAAGTTCAACATTATTACAAATTACAAGGAAAATATCTCACAGTATTGGTATTACCAATATGAAATTTAGGACAAGGTGGCAGCTTAAACCAATCAAACTCAGTACAAAATGCTCACTACAGCTGAAGAATTTATCTGCTCTGATGCAGGAATTACTGTGCAAAGTACTATGACCTGTATTACACAGGAGGTCAGATTAGACAATCACAATAGTCCTCATGCACCTTAAAATCTTGTAATATTTCAGACTGAAAAGGAGTTAAATACAAAGCTCTACTTACTTCTTTCTACTGAGTATAAACTATATGAGTGCCATTCAACTATATAAACACATTCATTAGGTTTTCAGTAGGCCTCCTTTCTAAGGAAATTACATACTTTTGAGCTCGTGAGTGAACTAGAGTGTTTTATGCCTTTAATTCAACACTCTTAGGTCTTACAGTTCATTGAAATTCAAAATCATGGGTGCAAACTGCATTCACAAAGAAAATGTTGACCTTCCTATATAGCAAATGCATTTTCGTTCTTTTTTTTTTTAATAAAAAAACCCCACTAATGAAGCTGAAGAAGGTAAAAGATTAGAGCTTCCTATTAAAATAACAAATGTAATATAATTCACATATTTCAGCATGTTGGTTACTGCTCATGAAATAAAATACTGCAGCAGAAAGAGCATATTGTTTCCACACATCGAAAATATGCAAATTAGACAAGTATTCAATATTCACTTGAAAGCGAGAAAATGTACCAGACTACCAATGGTGTTTAGGAAAGCAAACTGGTTGAACATGATTATTTGAATTTAAAAAATGGGTATGGGATTCCCCTCTCTTTGCTTCTTGCCATATATGGTATCTGTGTAATATCCACAGGGCAAATTATTCACTACCTTTTTCAAGATGAAAAGCTTCTGATTGGCATCAGACATCAAGAGGGATTTTGGCATTAGAATAGATTTACACTTGATGACATGTCAAAGCCTTGAAACAAAAACTACAGAATTTCCTCATGAATGCCGAAGGCAAGCCACTTATTCAATACTAGCTCAATGCACATCTTTCCAAGGATTGCATTCAACCACACCAAGAACAAAATACAGCAAACAAAACATGGTTATATTTGGAAATGAATGTGCTTGACTAGAGTGAACAAAATAACAGCCAGCATTACCTGTTGCCAGCTGTCAGTGAAGAATAAAGAACTGTAACATCCTTGTAATAAAGAGGGAAACAGAATCCAAGCTTATAATGAAAATACAGCAGTTAGTGGGATGAAGTAGGATCAGCAGCAGTATGTGTGGGCATGATAACTCCCACTCTGAGCCTACTGTTCCTCTAGCAGATGTGCCCTCACTTCTCTCTTCCCACAAACACTTGAAAATAAAGAAAAACTAATTAGGAGAGTAGGCACAAGGTGCACATAGGAGTAAGAATATATGACATAATGCCAATTTTTGCCATTTCTCCTTCAACCTCCATTATGGTTATTTAAAAAATATTTTCATTATTTGCATTACGATGAAGTGGTTTTAGAACATTATTACTAGCATTGGCAAGATGACAGTTATTTTGGCACAGCCAGTTTAGTAACCACTTAACATTCTTCTGCTGACTATTTTAACACAATAATAATAGACGTGTATCATTTCAGTACTGGATGTGTAGAAAAGACCATCTAAATAGGTTTGGTATGAACAATCTGTGAGCAATGACAAGCAAATGTGCAGCAGAAGTCATAAATAGAAGGAAACATGGTAAGCACATAGGAACACCCACTCACTTATATCATACACCCATGGAAAGGAAAGATTTTACTAGCACTATTTTGTAACTTTGTGCTTCTAGAGACTTGCTCATGTCACACTTCATATATAAAGTGAAAAAATCGCTTTGTGTGGATATGATATCAAAAGTTGGGAGCACAGTTCATCTGAAGTACCTGCAATTTTAAGTAAATGGAAGGAGTAACTTACATAAAATCAGACATGAATGAGAAAAGTTTGTATTTATTTTTCCCTTACCACAACAGATTCAGATAGAATCCTACAACTATATTTAGACTTCAAGTTAGAGACAAGGCAAATTCCACAAGAGTTTGCTATTTTAAAGTAATATAAAGAGTATGCTTTGGTCCTTATTTTGATGTGCTGTATGCTTTTGTTAAGAGGGACACCTACATACCCCTAGAAGAAACAAGACAATTTTGTAATGGATTTTCAAATACTGTGTGTTTGCATAAATTATTCAGGAATGTACAGGTTAACATAGTTTACTGTTTATTTCAAGCATCTTCAATGGCTGTACATACTGATAATTACGTAAAAATTTTAAATTCAATTGCTAATCAGAATGTTAGAATGACCTAATGTTCATAGGAGACATTATTCAACTTTCCTGATTAAGATATTAGGAATTTGCAATATGAAGTAGCAATCATATTTCATTTCTTTTACGAGCTACTAAGTACTTGTAAATACAGCTAATTCCTTTAGGTCTGTACAAATGGCAGCTGAACTCCTTGGAAATTTGGAATTTGTAGACGAAAATCACTTTAAGAAAACCAGTTTGAAATATCCCACCACCTCCTCCTAAGGCCTCTTCCAAAAGACAGTGAAAGAAATCTTTCCTCTTCAAAAAGTATCATACATGTCATATTAGATACTGATCTCAGAATAGTCAAAGAATGGTCAAGCAGGCAAAATACAGATTCATGAAAAGTGTCTAAGGCATCTATGAAAAATATTCTGGATCAGCATTATGGCTCAGGTAGCCGTGCCTAAGGTGTCTGCCACCACCAGTCTCAATTTTTGAGAAAAAATAGCTTCCATAAATGGCAAAAGCTTCATTTCCAAGAACAGTAATTGACTTTAATTCTTACCCTAACAGACATCCACAGCAAAGTAATAAACTGACAACTGAAATTTAAATGTAGGTGGGAAGGTGAGAAAATAATCTTTAACCTATATGATAAAAACATACCTTTTAGCAGTTCTCAGATTACTGTTGCTCAGTTCCAAAAATGGCATCTCCCTTTTCCTGCATAGTGGGATGCTCTCAGCTGGACTTCTGGACTATAATTAATGCCTTCTATATGTTAAATAAATACTAAGAACAAAGATAGCTACAGTGCAGAACATATAACTTAACAACGTATAATTTTAGTACTGCAATAGTCAGTAAGGACAATCTTGAAGTGAATAAAAAAATGGATTGAACTTTACTGATTTTTACAAACTTTTTATTAAATTATCTTCATTGATTTGTATGAGGTTCCTATAGTAGCAATTTATTATGGAAGAGCAAAATGATTACAGATCAGTAATTCAGCATATATAGGTGGGTCATCAGAAATAGAGTTTCATAAAGATTTCTATATTATATGGTAACTCATACATGCATGAACCATTCTGTCAACTTTTAAAATCTGACTGTGTATATCTGCATGGTCAGCTCTATTTGGGTTAACACTGACCTCACCCTGGATCAAAACACAAAATGTTTATGTGAAAGAAATTTTAATTTTATTTTGAATATATAATTAACACTATCTAAGCTCCTTCAAGAGTGTGCACATATACCCTGTTTCACATACAAAGGGACACAACATGCTGTTGGGCAATTCAATATCTCCCTACCATGTGCATTCACAAGGATGTAGGTGCTCATACTTATCTGAATGTATAACAGATGATTGTGGAAAAGGTATTTCACTAATCCCATTCTGTTTTGGCTGATCTTTGAACTAGTAAAAAAGATGTTTTACTCCTCTGCTTTTCTTCTATGGAAGGTTATAGCCAAACAGTGCTGGATTGCTTAAACGGTTGGAGCAGTGGAGAGCCCCAATAGAACAATTCAAATAAAGGAGTTAAAAAAAATCTCAGACTGCTATGGAAACTAAAGACTAGAAAGTTTTCTTCTAATTTCATGGGTGGTATAAATACAAACCAAAAATGTATAGAACAACTGTATAGATATTGGGCCAGGAATGATTTATTTAGATATAACATTGGATTAGGCCTTTGTCAACTTTTTATTGATTTCTTTTTCATACTTATGCAAGCTTCATAAGAAATTACTGGGAACACACGCTTATATCAAACCCCAATAATAACAACAACAACAACAATGGAAATTGCTAAAGTTTAACAGCCCAGATTGCTTTTAAGTCATTTTATCATACCATTATTTTATGACAAAGATAAAACCAGTTGTGAGAAGTCTTTTGTGAATGAATAAAAGTTTATCAGCTAGAGCAGTAGAATGGATTTGAACTTCATATACAGAACAGTGACATTTGGTGTCAAGACATGTAATATCTAAGAAACATTTTAAGCCTCATATACTATTAGGCAGAAGTTTGAGGGGACATCTGTGTAGAAGGATGCATTGGATACTCATTTGAGTATGAAGACTGGCATCCATATCTGACAAGAAAACAGCCAACTGATAAACCCGCAGGACGAGGGAGACAGAAAGAGGTGTAGAAAACCACCTTTTTCACTTGGACGTTGAAAATAATTGGACATTATTTTCTCAACATCACCCAGATCTGGATGACTGCAAATTACAGGTGAATGTGAATAAGTGATCTATAGTCAAAGTTACTACAATGCAATCACTTTGTTGTATAATTCTATTGCTTTGTATCTTTTAAACCAATCACTGAATGCTAAAAACCTGTATGTATAAACTTCTTGGAACTACAATTTTAGATAGGGCTGCTTTTATTTCAAAGAAGTGCCACCTATAACCCCTTTGTACAAAATGATTTATTTTGTACAAAATGACTTATTTTGTACAGACTCAAAATACTCAACATCTATGTACTTAGACTATTTACACTATTCAGTACTATCAGCTTGCTGAGAAGGGCATTTATCTTTGGGTTTTGCAGACTTTTGAATTATTACAACTACATCATTAAAAACATGGTTTGCATTAAAGTTCACAAAGCAATGTAGGCATGCAGTTCTCTGCCTAAGTTGTTTTCGAATCAGGCTGCACATATTTGCACACAGGTCAGCATTCAGTGAGAAAATTCCCTATTTTTAATGCCTAAAGCTGCAACTTTGTTTTTTGTAGTAATAATGCAGGCTGATGGGCTCAGTCTGGTTGATGGTGGTAGGGAAGTTAGCGATGGATATCCACATTTGGTTGAAGCTGCATTACTAAAGTGGCTCTGTCTTTTAAGGTAGAGTGAAAAACCACCAACAAAGTGGATAACAAAGCCTCTGCCTATCTTACTGCTTAATACTGAACATTATTATACACAACTTTGAAGCCGTCTCTCAACTTTTAAAAATTAATAAAGCAAATGAAATTAATAAACTCATGGAATGTGTTGCAATGTCACTTCTACTCTGCATAATTTTTAAAGCATATTTTAAAATACGCTGAGTTCTTATATCAGTAATTTAAGCAAGTTTATTCAGAAGAAGGCTTTCTGATGATATATTCAGGGCATAATACATGCAAAAGCCATATCTAATGTTCATATTAGGCAAAATAATGCTACGTACATCCACAATAAGTGTCTGAAGTGTTTTTACCATGACTTATTCATACATTCAGCATTGCTTTCATCTACTCTATGAAAACATCTATTCAAAATATTTGTTTCTCATTCCATCACCTCTCCAATTCTAAGTAAAATGAATAACACAATTATCATAAACATGCATTTAATTCATTGTCTTGCATAATACAGTATGTGAGGGAAAAGGTTTTCCTCTTGTGACTATAGAGGAAGAAAAGGTATTACTTCACAATTTTGTAATGGGAATCCTGCTACAAAGATCATAGCAAATGAATTTTTTAATTGTTTAGTTTTGAATTATCCAGATGTCTTTGGCAGGTCTAGCTAACACTGAGAGTTTAAACTTAAGTTCTTATCTGTGCCTACATTTTGGCAAAAAACTGGCAGGATTAAAAAAAGGGACCAAAAATGTCACAGAAACTCAATATAATTTATTTTCTTTTATTTAACCAGACTTCTCTCTTTTGAAGGGCAGATGTTTCCCCATTAATATGGCAGAATGTCTTTGTTTCCTCACCAACTGTAGAGACAAATGATTAGTACAATAAACTCTGGCAGTTTGCCTCGCAGTTACTTGGTCGAGACAAGTAGAACTGTTTCGCGGAGTATTTAAATATTTCAAAATTCAGAACAACCCCCTCGAACCTATGAAATGATCTGCAGATAGACTGACATTCAACCCAAAGTTTAGCTTGTGTTCTAAAAATTGATTGCAATGACAATTCTGCTCTACATAGTACTCTTACCAATTTAAGTAGTGGCGAAATAATACCAGGAGGTAAAACAAATCTGTTTTGATTTACATATAAAATTGAAATAGCTTGCTGGACTTTTTTAGCAATACATCAGGGTTTAACATCGACAGCGTTAAAATGTGAAGAAGCTGACTTTGATGGTGCTGAGTCATGTAAAAGATATTTACGCCTTTGGAACGGAGCCCTCAAGATAGCCTTACTAATGTAATATATTAAAAATTAATAAAAAAAAAGACAAGAGGGGGAGGAAGAGATACTTTCCTTTGGCAAGGGGACCATATCAAAGTTAGCTACACAGCTTTTGCTACAGAGCTACACTCTCCCAATGTTAGGAACAGTTAAAAATATCACATGAAGAGGAAATGTCCAAAGCAAGAAAAGACAATAACTGATGAAAATTACTGGCAGAACTTAGAAAGATATGTCCATGAGAGAGAGTGAGAGATATGAGCCTGGTATGCTTCAGAATGTAATTCACCTTCTCTGCTGACACATTCTACTGACGGATTCAGTGAAGACTGACTATAATCACAGCTGAGATTCAATTCATCAGAAAACATATGAGCATATAAAAATAGAGCCTATAGGCTAGCCATGAAAGGTAGGTCAATGCTAGAATTTACTGAAGGTGAAAACCAAATTAGTTAACGGCAGAATATAAATAAGATTACTTCCACAAACTTTAAGCTCATACTTTAAACAGTCCTGTTGATACAGCAGTAGACTCTTTCAGGAAACAGGAGGGTCTGGGATTCCTTTCACAGCAAAAGAACTAATAGAGACTTGGACTGCAAAGAAAGCTCTAGAGATGTGATTTACAATGTCTATGATGAATGAGAAATTGTCAAATCGGTCAGACTGATGAATAGAATGAGCTGTGAATGGAAGGCAATTTTTTTTTTGTTAGAGAAAAATATCGGAGTGAAATACAGAATGAAGTAAAAGACAATAAATGCACCAAATATAAATTCAAGAAAGAAGAGATACAGGACAAACCACTGTTTTGCAGAAGAGGAAATATACCACCATCTCCTTATTGTGTATTCCAAACCAAAAGCACTAGGGGGGTTGGGTACAGACCAAGTGGTTGAAGAAAATCTGAAAGCAAATAACTTGATTGTTTATTGGACTTGGTTTTTACTGTCTGCTCCTCTCATTCAGAAAAAGACTTAAAATAATATTAAAAAAGCAAGTGTGAAGACGATTTGTAAAATTCTTTGTCTCCTAGATACACCGCAGGATATTTTAAGGAAAGAAGGCAACAGTGGGAAAATTTTTGCAAATGATGCTACTTGTTATTTCTCTAACAAATCCCCTCAAAGGCTAGGATCTGCTCGGTTTCTGTAGTCTTTCAGCTCATTTTACATCTGAAAATGTTTGAGTACACAGATTTATTGTTGTTACTCTGTTATCTATATAATGTTTCTTGGATGTTACTCTAATTGGATGAAAGTGTTCCTACCACTTTCAATATCTAAGCCAAACCGATCGAGTTATTTCCTCTTCACCCACTAAGAGAACTGTAACTGTATTATGAAACACGACACTAATCAATTACCTTTTTGGAAAAGTATAAATATTAATACAGCTTTCAAAGCATCCTAGAAAATATATCTCTCTATATACACACTGAAATATAATCACTCTAGAAGACAGAATAATATATCTGTTTTCTCTGCAACACAGTGAATACAGGGTAATTTCTTAATACTTAGCCGGTATTCATTAGCTCCAACTGAAATAATTGAGTTTCTTCAAGATCATGGCATGTTCTTCCCTTTAACAAAATGCATTAGTTTTTAGAACACGTAAGTGGCTTTTAAAGGGATGCTAAAAAAAGAAAAGCTTCTTAACAGCAGAGGTTCATGTTTAGTATAATTTTCTGCCAAACTAGACATGAGGATGACAAAGTCCTCCAGAATTTTAGAGTAAGCTTTCCATATAAAATACTTCTGCATTTCACCAGTTTTCTCTTAAATGACAGTCCTGAGATTACCACTGGGCAATACATTATGCAGCCTATTTTGATGTTACTTATAAACTCTACTTTTGAATATATCTTTTGTTGAAACTGTCAGAATCACCTGAGATAACCAAATTTATTAAATACTGTACTTGAGAATACTTGACCATCTGATATTATGCATAAGATATCCTACCTCTTGTGAGTTGTAAAAGTTATATACATAAGTGATAAGGCCTCATCCTACAAAAAATGTAATGCACAGTTTAGTTCCTCACTGACATAGAACTACTTGTGTGCAAACTGATCAATCATTTACGATTGGAGGCTTCACAGGAATAATTGCTTTTTGTGCTTATTTTGCAGTTCTCAGGGGTAGAAATAGCGTATTTCAACTTATAATCTGAAGTTATAATAATTTTTATAGTTCTTACCTGAGTAAATTTGGAAGACTGTATTTAACTTGTTTTGATAAGATTGTTATAGGTGTATTAAAACGGGACATATAACAAAACTTTCTCTTGAGGGGTAAAAGGAGAAAAGCAGAAAACATCTTTGTGCGTTTAGCAAGTCACATTTTTCTAACCTACTGAGCCTTTCTGCTTGTGACAACTTAAAAAAATCCAACATTAAAGTCTCTTTTATGACTCTTTCCTAACCAACACATGCAGTCTTCGTGTTTCTAAATAAAGCGACACCTGCTACAACTCAATTGGAAAAAAAGTGCAATACTCTTAATGAAAGATTTTATGGCAAACAAACTATGAATGATGCTAAGACCAGTGTTAACTACTGCTATGAGACTGTTTTTTAACTTTTAAAAACTGCACTCAACTTTTCCTGATCTTTGGATTTAATATTTTAAGTAAATCTGTGATACAGGCATATCAGTCAAACTGGAATCATCATATAAACCGTTATTACTAACAATTTGGTCATAATTATACCTTTCTGTACATAAAGGCATTATGAATAATATTTATACAACACATATATATCTAATTACATCAGATCAAAACAACTTTTGCCATTTATATTAAGATTCATGTCGTTTTACCACAAATGGTGTCACTACCTATGACCAAGTCTGATATGCGGAGAATCTTATTGGCATGAAACAGTCTGTAAAACATACATACTAAAAAATAATACAGCTCATTGATGGGGAAAAGAAGAATGGTTTGGAGTAGCAACAGAAAGCATGTGTTTGTAAGAAGAATAGAAACTTTTCCTACGCAGGTATTTGATTAAAACCAGGCTTCCAACAAAAAAAATCCAAGGATACGTTAGTCAACAAGATTTAGTATCATGGCCTGGTTTAACAGAACAATGAAATTAAACACTTTAAAATGAACTGGTAGACACATATTGTCTTAACTCTGCAGAAGATTTTTATATGCAAAAATAATTAACGGGTCAATTCTTAAACTCTTTGTATCTTATAATTCTCTACTTTAAAATGTTATTCATTTACAATACCTTCCATGACATTAAATTTAGGTTAATATACTTATACTGATGTATTTTAACAAGATAATTATGTCAAAGGTTATCATCAACATTTCATAATAAAAAGTTATGGTCAAAAATAAAACTTATATTTATAGTTTAGACTGCATAATAAAGTATTAGCAACACAAAATGTTAATTAATTTCTAATTCTCTATTCTTTTATTTAGATTTCATGAAGGTTGATTGGACTTGATCCATCATTTTACGGAAAATTAATTATTTCAAATACATGCACCACTTTATGCAACCTGCCTGATTTGCATTGAGGAAAATTCAGCAGAAGTAATTGAGGCACAAGCAAATACTGGCACTGACTGAACTCAATTTTCATTCCAAATTTCTGCAAAATCCCAAGACACAACAATATCGGATGCAGGGGGAAAACAAACAAAAGCAATGTGTAAAGGGAACATGAAGAGAGAATATTACAAGAATCAGAGAACAAAGGGATTGTAAAACTATTTTAGTGCCATAGATGAACAGTGAGGGCTTCATTCAGGCAAGGTGGAATAAGATATCATATGGCATCCTGACAATTGATGTCTTCATTTAAATGTAAGAATTTACATTCTAATTAGAAAGAATTTACATCTTAATCAGAGGCAGCTGTATTATCTTGTTACTGTTTTTTTCAAAGGTAATGAACTAAAGTACTGCTGTGCTTTTTCAACCAGAAACTAAATAGACAGCATACAGTGTTATTTTATAGCCTACCTGCTGTAAGCTGTTATTAATATTTTCAAAGACTAAATTCCAACAAATCTTTTAAAATAAAAATTGTATTTGACATTACTCGAACGATATTATAAAGAATTATTTAAAATATTTTACCAATACCTTTTCTAACTTACATTTTTAAGTATACGTAGCTATAAAGGTATCATTAATATGGCACCAATGAAGCACATTTCCATTTTAGGCTTCAACTAATACAGTATATTGCGGGAAAAAACTATTTGGGAATTTTTTTATTAACAAAAGAGTTCCACCAAGACTTCTCCATGTTGCTTATAAAATAGATGAGGAAATATCAATTAAACAGGACCATTTTGTAGTTCACGTGTAGATACACTTCTAACTGAGGCCAAGTAGAAATGTTTTAAGTGCTAGGTCTAAAGGATGAGTCCCACCAGGGAATACACAGCTGCTTTTAGGGGCATTTTTAGACTTACAAAATCATGGCTTACAAGTTCAGTCTAAATATAATTTTTTTGGCTCTTGCGCATTTTCAAGAGTTTTGATGTCAATATACAACTGCTGAGAGGGAACTTTAAGTATACAAGAGTGCAAAAGGGAGTAAAGACTTTTTTTTTTCCTATGAAGAAATTAGACATGGCCTGAGAAGTTCCTGGTTTAGTTCCCAGCTCTGCAAAAACTAACTCTGGAAAAAAATCTGTCTCACTCTTATTTTGTGTGTAGATAAAGAGATTTGTAGGATCTCTCTCTCTCAGCTCTCGGTCTACTCAGAATGGAAATATCTTTGGGGCATGATCATTTTATTGCTACAAACCATGCAATGTTCAATTCAATGGACATACAATAAAGAGTACTGAATTAGGATGAAAGGTCTTTCATCATACCTGCTCTTCCTTTGAACTCTGGAAACATTATGTGCATTTTCATGTATCTTCTATTACAACAACAAATAAAAAAACCCCAACTTGGAATCTTCCCTCAACTTGGAAAACTAGGTAGAAATTACTGCAACAATTTAGTTCATTTGCCACTTCACGGGTTAAATTAATTGGCATAAGCCAGAAAGACTCACATCCTGAGACAGACAAACATACTGGCAGAATGTCTGAATCCCCGATGTGCTGACGAAATACATAGCATTCATCTGGATAAATGGAAAGGACCAGTTTTCTGACAAAGATTTGCCAAGTCCGTCACTATCTGTGGCAAATAACAGAACAGGTCAACCTGTTGTGCATTCTTCAGTGAAGGCAACTTCTGCTGACCTGCATATAACTTCTTGTCAAACCCAGTCGCTCAGAATGTGGCATGGAGAGTCAAAAAATGCAGAGGGTTTTTTTTTTTTTTTTTTGGCTTACTGGTTCAGGCTAAACATCAGTAATAGAGCTTCCCTGTGACTACAGAGCAAAGTTATGTGACATCATCACTAAGTACTAAAAAGACACAATTAAGAAAACAAGAACATTAGAACATGAATTATTCATCCTTCTGTAGAAACAGGAACACAATACATCTCAAAGATATATTGAAAAGTTTGGCTTCTCTTGATCTTTATGGTTAAGAGAGGAAAAGAGATTCTTGAAAACCCGTACTTACCTAACTTTTGCAAGACGAGCCTAAATAAGTTTCACAGTGTATATCTTGAGAGGTAAAGCAGATCAGACTTTTTTACTCTCTGGCAGAGTTTTCTGAAAATGACAGCTAAGTGAAGCCAAAGGACTAATGTAAAATTTTCGCTGGAGACCTTAATTGGTCTTTGAATAAATTTTTAGTTCCTTTTTTGAACTGAAATACAGAGAAATACAAACCCCTACAAAAGCAACTAAAACAACCTCTTTCCCCAGTATTTGTTAATATTTTCAAGTAATATCACATACCATATTACTAGGAATGAAAAGATATCTTACAAAATCATTAGCATTATCCTGTTACAATTGCTTTACTTGCACAACTCTTATTTGTTTCCAATACCGTCTCCTAGATTAAAGGGTCATATTTTTACTGAAAGCCGTCAGTTTCCACTAACTTCATTTAGTATCACACACAACATATACTGTATTCTGTCATTCAATTTCAAATTTTGAGTATCATTCCCTTCCTAAAAATGACACTATGTTCCATTTAAACCTTGAAACTAAGTTGTTTTTACTAACATTGTATTATAGCAATGCTTCACTGATCCTGATATCAACCTGAACATACAGCCAGTAACAGCTTATTTTAATCATTCCTTTTCTGAAATTAAGTAGAATATGAAGCCATTACTGAACCTGCTTTTTACTTAACCATGTTTTAAAATGTCATCTTACATGTATGTTGTAATTTCATGATTCATCATTACCAGCCTTTTTTTTCTTAGCAGTATTAAAAGAAGATCTTTGCCCTGTTTCTATCTATGGTTACTGTATCAGAAAACTTGTAGAATATGAAATTTTACTATCACATATGAAAGTTAACTAATGATCTGAATATGCAAGACAGTGCTCTATAGTAAAAAAATAGGTTAAAATGCAATAAAGGTACCTAGTGAAATGCGATATTCCAAAATGTTACTATCTTACTATTGTGAAGTAATCATGAAATTAGAAATGTACACAACATAATTTATTTTATACTTTGGAAAACATCTAACCAAATGCCTTTGCGTATGTCTTAATTAGTGCTGTAATAATGTTTAAAATATTTAGAAGATAGACTTGAAAGCATATTAACATACATAAATATTAGAAAAATGCAGGAAATCAGAAATGTATGTATATTTTTTTCAACTACAATGACTAAGGACTTCCATATTATATTAAATCTACTAATATTGAAGTGATTTTCAAAATTTTATGATTTTTATTTTCCACGTATCTCTATGCTATTCATACACCTGTAAACATAACCTATTACTGCAGCTCTGGTTCATAAAGTAATCACTTACTTAATACAGCCATCATTTTTGTCACTATGTAATCACACTTCAAAAGTTTCTAAGTAATATTATAGAGGTTAAAATACACCCGTAAATTCAATCTCATTATTTCATATGTTCCCTTCTGATGTGATATTTTATTTTCATGTTTTCTTCTTTGGGGTGCAAACTGTTAACTGTTACTCCTCCATTTTTGTCTGTTTTAAAGTAAACAATAATGACACTTAAAACAATGCCTTACAAAGTTATTGCTCAACAGTAAAGGTCTGAATTTTTTACTTATGCAGTTCTGTGGACTACTAAATAGCCCACTACTCTTGCAAATACATTTTTCTGGAGTAAGATTATAGACCTAGGTCTCAGGTTGGTATTATAAAAGCAGAATGTATGTAATGTACAACATTTTGAACATGGGATTAAATCTGGGATTAATCTAGATTTACATTTAAATTAACTTTAACATCAGCGGGAATTCTGTGGTTAATTCTGGGTGCACAGGCAGGGGGTTAGACTGAGGCCAGCTGAGAGTGAACCTCTGTGACTTCTACCTTAAGGACAGGTTTTGTTGAGAATATCTAATTTAGTTATTGGCATCGGCTATTTAACCTGCACTCCAGCCATGATGCTGGTGCTTGAGTGGATAGAACAGTCACCCCGTGTAACTACAAGAGCAGCATAGGTTCCTTCAGGTTTTTAATACAGTGAAGGTTTTCAGTGTTTCTCTGGTCTGGTCTGCAAGTGCCTTTTGTAGCTGGCATGTGAACCAGAACTGAAGTAAGGCACAGCAAATGTTTTGCAGAGAGTGTTCCATGAAGCTTACATTTGTGCCTAGCAAAAAGCCTTGGGTGGTAGACAAGTTTCCACGCAGTTAATCTTGAGAAAGGTCCAAGAGCCGTTTCCACTCAAGATTTATAGGTACAGCTGTAAGAATTTTTTGCAATTCATGCTGAAGGAAGGATTACAGCATGAATACCCCCTCGCTATCTCTATGTATTTTGACTATTTTTATTCAGAGGCATTATGAGTAAGACATCTATAAACTGTACCAGGAATATAGGACTGGTCAGGGGAAAAGATTTGTTGTTCAGTTAACCAAAAATGCAAAATATTTATTTATATTACAGATATCTGGAAAGAAAAAGGCTAATAATGTGAATCCTCCATACAGACTGGGAAAGAGATTACACATGTAAGAGTTTTTCAGATCCACAACCACATTAGGAAATTTACTCTCTCACCAGTCAATGTTCAAGCCACCTACCTTAAATTATGATCACTGAATTTATTAATTATCTTTTTGTCCATTTTGGCAGTGATACAGTTTAAGAAGAGATCAGAAAAACACATAGCAGGTGATGTAAGAAGTTGAAAAACGGTTGAAGTAGATATTAGTGAAGCAGTGGAAGGAACTGAGGGAAATGGCTTAACTACATTATTAGAGTTATTAGAGGTGTTTTGTTTTACTTACTTATTTAAAATGGTTTGATGTATTTAATATTTCCACACTCTCACACTAAGTATGTAACTACTTAATAATTAAGTTACCACTTTTAAAATTAATTTTTTAGTTTATCTAGTGTCTCCAACAATTTTTCAATTTATTCCACTTGGTAAGTTTTTGGGTTTTCTTTTGCTTGTCTTTGCTTCTTCTCACTCTGTTTACAGTCTTCTAAAAATTGGCTTTGGTGTTGAATATATTTAAGTGCTCCTTTAGTTCATATGAATGATTTCAACTCATTTTGACACACTATTGATAACACTTAAATTTGCGGTAGCTATACTTTAATTTAATTTCTCTCTTCATTGTTTGTTAACACAATAAAACAGTGTTTGACAGAGAAGAATATGATTTAATTTACATTTATTGCTGCTGTCTTCCTAATAACCACATTGTTATGGTCCCACTTACTGTTTAATTACTTAACCTCATTTCAAGGCATGTTGTGGTCCAAAGGGTGGTACTTTTAATAAAGTGAAGTTTTTCAGTGTATCTTGTATCCAGGTTGTGTCTAATGTAACACTGTATCAAACAGTTCAAAGTGTAAATCAAACACAATTTGTTGTTCTCATACTAGACAAAACATTTTTGAAGAGTGAGACATATTGAAATGGTAAAAAACCCCAAAGTGACCATTTAATATTTTAAAAATAAATTTCAAAAATGCCAATTTTAAAAGTAGTCACACTTACATTATACTACTACGACAAGGAAAAAGAGTAGCATATTCCTTGGCTGGGCACTCATTCCTCTTTCCTGAATAGAATGGCAAACAGTCTGTCAAAACCTCTGGAATCAACACTATGCTATGTGGAAATACTTCCTTTCTCCACACTGAAGAGTGGTGGAATCTTGACTAGATAGCAGGAGATCGCACGCAGTCCAGGCTGGGGAAAGAGCTATCTTAAAAAATGCATTTGTGGCAAGAACAGGGCTGCTTTCTTCTGCATCAGGCCCTTAATAATTTCTTTGGTTGAGGCAAGTAGAATCAGGATCAGCTGATTAATTCCTGCTACACCAATTAATTTAATATCTCCCAGGCTTTCTAAAGAACAATTTACTTTGTCCTCCCTCCTCTCAGTTTAGCCTGAGGTCTGTGGGGTTTATTTGGTTTGAAATCACACTGTGGATCTGAGCAATCGCCTGTATTGATAGGTTTATTTCTGTCAAGTCAAACTGAAGAGAGTTCTGATAAAAGCCAATGTTTTCTGACTCCCTCATGGTCTTAAGGACACAGAGGCAGGCTGAGAATGGGACAGTGTGAGGGTTTTACCATCAGGAAGGTAAGATGTAGTTGTCTCAACATCCTGTTCAACACAGACACAGGCTAGGAGTTTAACTCCTCCAAGGGAATTAGAAATCTAAAGTCTTTAAGGACTCTGTCACCTCCACTCCTGTATGTCAGAAGACTGGAGCGTGGTTTCACACCTGAGCTGAGACCTGAGGAACATCCATCCTAACTGCTATCATGGGTTTAGTTATTTATGAGAGCTCAATAGACTATACTGGAATCAACTAAAATGCTGGCTGTAGGAACAGAAGTTGATGCTTACTGCTTAAATTGATCCAGGGACATACTGCTTATTACGTGCAGATCAACCACAATTCTAAATGGTAAGTATGTAGCACACTGAGCTGATGTATGACCACGCCACATCTTCCTTTCATATATCAGTACAGATATAACTGATCCTTCATTACGAACTTTTTCCTAAACTACACCCAACTGCCAGAAACCAAGTATGCTGGATGTACAAGCACCACAATATGACTGAATTCTTACAGAATTACTCACAGTAGGAGAAAAAAACAGAACTTATTTTCTAAAAGGTACTGATGTACATTGGAATTTCAAAATTTACTAAACTTCACTGCACTGTTTCTTCCTTCAGAGTATATGGACTGTTAGATTAATTCTTGATGTCACTGCTGAATCAGCCAAAAAATCTGAATCACATTTAGGTCATGGACTGAAACTGCTCACCAAATAGACCACATCAGTGGAAGTCCATTTGGACCTGAGTCATTAAGAACATGGAGAAACACCTCCTGTACATATTCACTGTACATAAAAACTATCACAGTTCTACAATTAATCAGATACTTTGGAGATGATCATGTTGTAGAGCACAGATTAAGGAAAAAGGAGAAAGCAGGTAACCTTACCCATTTCAGTCCTAATGATATTAACTAGAATAACAGCTAGGAAAGATCATGTTTTTAAAATTGGTTTATATGCTAAGAATTGGGAAAGAAAAACTTTGATCAAAAAATTTTAAAAAATAAACATAACTGAAGACAAGCTATTTAAAAATCATGATATACCTTCATATTAGAATGCTTATTTAAACTTTCCTCTGCCAGTTACTGTTGTCAAAATATTCAGCAGTAGTTAATAAGACAAGACTAGACTTAACTATTGACTTTCATAATAAAACATGAAGATAAAAATGAGGCTTGGTGTAATTTATAAGAGAGAAAATGATGTACTAAAAGCAAGACACTAAATCAATTTTAAACACCAAACACAATTTATGTCTGACTTTAAAACTCATCCTCAAAACATTAATCCAGACAAAGGCCAGAAACTGAATGAGGCATAATTTGTGAAACTGATACCTTTCATCACAACCTCTAGCTGAAAAGGTCATTAGATATATTATATCTAAGTGAGCAGCTTATCCCTGCTTCATTACTGATAATTAAGGCAAGTAATATTTTCTTGACAGTAATGTGTCCAGTAAGAGATATCGTCTAGTTTGCATAAACCAGACATTAATTACCAGAGTAGTATCAGAGATAAAAAAAATTAAGTACCTGTGTAACATCATTTCATTATTTTTTCTTCATTTCCTTAAAGAATTAGCAGGCTCAGAAACATAATGAGCATATTAAGAAATCCATTTTCAAGCATTTATTAAACTCCTTATTACACATAACACAAATATATTTTTGTACATACATAAACAGAAATGAAATAATCTTGAAATACACACATTATTTAGATATTTTGTCATCTTGCTTTACTAGAGCAACATTGGTTGGTGAAGTACAGTGATCAAATAATAGGTTCATATTTGGACTTAATTTCAAATGTTAAGGCTTTCATATAGATGAGATCACAAATGACTCCAAGACCTCTGATCTGCAACCTCAACTCATGTAAAGGCTGTTTCACCTTATTTGCATAAATGGTAGTTTTGCTGTTATACAAAATAGCATATGGATCAAGTATCCATGTGAGGATGACAAATTTGTCACTTAGGTCATAAACTGTTTAAGTTTTCATTTCTCAGTAGAAACATCTCTCGATGTTCTTAAAAGCTATGTTGAACAGTGTTTGGCAACTAAAAGAAAGAAAGAAAGATTAATTATCTGTAATGGTTTATTCATCAAGGTGTGTTATCTATCATACTTCACTCTGTGATAACCTGACAAATCTTATCTAGAGAGTTTTTACCCTTAGTCATAATAACACATATAAATGCTGTTGTCACTGCATGCTATGCAGAAACCATAAAAGTGGTACCCTATCCTTTTAATTTCTCTCAACTCCAGAATCCCTGAAAATGTGAATGTATATTTGACAATAAAACCTGAGAAACAGTTACAGTGTAAGAAGCTTCTTTTTCTCCTTTGAATTCCTGTCTCCATGAACATTTGCATTATGGGGTCTTCGAGCAGTGTTTTTCACAAAGCATCATTAACTTAGAGGAGGGTCCAAGAGTCCCTTGTTGGACAGGATTTGGCTTCACTGTTACCAAAAAGCTTGCTCCCTACTAGACAGAAAGAGGCTATGTGGTGGTCTCAAAAGAAGATCCCCTGGACTTTCTAGTGAAAAAATACTCAGTGATCAAAGCTAAGGTAGAAAGAAGATGGACGGGAAGGAAGAGGAGGAAGACTCACAAACCTCCAAGGCAATGAAAAAAGCTGCCACCAAAAGAAAGCAGGTTAACCTGAAAGATATTTACAGAAAGAGCTGTCTCTCTGTCTCAGCTATGCAGTATGTAAGAAGGATGGAAAGGTTACATATATCCCCTTCTATGAAAGTGTACACAGTATTTGCAGAAGGCAGCGCTCACACATGCATTTCTAAATTCTGCTACAGACAAACATCCCATGGATACTATCAACTGTCAGCCCATATAGCTTGTATGCAGATAACCAAAACCAGCCAGAGGATGGTTATTTGTGCACATTATTCTGAAACAGTACATGCATTAAGGAAGTTGATCGACAATGTGTTATCATGATGATAATTCGTCAAATACAGAACTTAAAAACTGGAGAGTTAATTCAAAGATATGTTTTGTGATAACCACCTAACAATAAATCAGCATGAAAGCTAAATTAAGGCAAAGTGGGTGAGTATCTAGAAGAGGCAATGAAGAAATCTTTCAGCAGTAATTTACACTATTCAAATTCATTAGGTCTGATCTAGTCTACTTTTGAAATCTGCAATGTGCAAAACGATCATTTCATCATGGGCATCAGAAGTCAAAATCATATCTTGGGTTAAAGAAAATGTAAGGAAAGTGAGGGTAAAATAATGCCTGTGCCTGTATATGCTGTCCCCCTTCCTACTGAGGTGAGACCGTCTTCAGTTGCCATGAATATTTCTTCCTCCTTTCCAAGGGCAAAGACCAAACAATAGTAATAAGCTTGTCATATAAAGTTCTGCAAACTTGCTTGGAATTTCTGATAATACGTGGAGTTGCACCTCCATGTTGCAGCTCTGCATCTACAGGAGATCACATGATGTAACAGCATGAATGTGTAGAGAGCCATAAATCTCAGTCTCTAGAGTACAGTCACTCACATGGTACAGATTCTGGGTACAAGCTAATTAAAAGTCCAATAGAAAAGTAACCGAAGTGATTATATTTAAAGAGAAAATCCACTTAAAATGGAAAATTTGTCACTTCAACCCCAAACAAAGCTATTGGTACTCTCATTGAAAACTGGCTATCTTCATCTATGCAATCCTGCTGGACTTGCCTGTGACAGCAGTAGCCAAAATAGCATTTTCCATGCCAGGTGGCAGGATAGTTCTACCTTTTCTTTTGGATCAACATGTAGTCATGGCCTGGTTACCTGTAAGGCATTAAACACGACAGCGAATGGCCATCTAACAGCATCAACTGAAACAACACTCTCACTGTTATTTGCTAAGGCAAGCAGACCATGCAGTCACCTTTAGCTAGGTAACGAGAGTCCAAGGCTGGTCCACGGCTATACAGCTCTAATGATGCTGACTCTTGCCCATCACTGTCTATTCCTTTGGGTCTTGAAGACTGGCTGGAGTCAGTAGAAAGACAAAGCTGACAAATCTTAGGGCTTAGTATAATAAAGGTAAGTCAGTTTTGCATTTTTAGAAGCTGCTTTTACCAGAAAGCAACCTGACTATAACTGCTATCAACTTGTGAACAAACTGGCGAAATAAATAGGTATTTCTATAACCCTCATGCCATAAGAGACTTTTGTTTGGCTATTTTGTACCTTTTTTAATTATAGTAAAACTTTGATCATATTTCTTATTAAAATTTACCCCTAATATTTTGATAAAACCCCCAAAACCTAACATCTCAAAGACTGAAAATCAAAACAGAAGTGATCACAAATGTTAATATGCTATTTTAACATCTCCAGTAATAGGAAATGTCCTCATTCTTTCTAGTTTCTTGGGTAAAACAAGTGACAGCAAACATTGGCACCTGGCAGATATAACCAACTGATGTTACTTTTACTCTAAGTATTCTGAATTCAGACCTGAAGAAGTTGATAAGCCTCCAAAATCTTTCTAAATTAGAACTATTATTCTTTAACGTAAGAACAGTCCTGCTGAGTGAGTGACATGTAAGACATTGCTCATTGGTGTCAGTATTAGTAGGATTATGGAATATCAAGTATGATACTTCAGATGGCTATTTATTTATAAATAATAGCAGTATTTCAGTAATGAATTATTCATATGTGGTATAATATTGACAAAGATAACTCGCATGTATATCCTGAAACATTTGCTGTTTTCAGTGCTGTTACAAATAATGACTTCATACATCTGGTTTTACTCTGTATTTTGATTATAAATGATCTGAGTAAAAACATAAAACAATGTTTTGTGCCACATTTATAGAATCAGTATACTTTAATGGATAATCACATATAAACCAATTTATTAACGCCTCCTATATGCCACATATGAACTTGTTTTCTTAACTGTTATTTCCCATTTTGCAATAGATAAATTTTCATAGAATGAACTTTGAAACTTTGAATTTACAGGTTCTGGCTGTAATTTGATATTTGCGGGATCTGTATGTTTGGTATTTGATAGAACAGTGAAGCTGAGGCCCAATTTATTAAACTGAAATAAATAATTCAAATTATAACCAAAACTACTTCTTACATCTTTTTAAAAAAATCAGCAAACTAAAAAAACATAGAAAGCCTATGTTTTCTGTTCCAATGAATTGAACATACGCTTATTCATGTTATAGCACATTTCTTTTAAAAGTTCTATTTTGATTTTTGCACTTTCCTTAAAGCAAGGAAATTTTTTTTGCAGACAATACAGTTGTACATATTAATTCAAATTTTACTACATAATTTCATGTAAGAGAAAAGACAAGCTGAGAACAAAAACCTCATAGGGACAGGAGAGAAGGTACAGAAAAATGGGAAGTGGGAATGAAAGACAAAGGATTTCAAAAGTGATAAGGAAAACAGTCTGGGAGGAAAATGAAGAGTCTAAAGGGAAGAAGGAGAATTGAAAAACCCCATAAACTCACACATTTTCCCTCTGCAACATCACTATTGGTTTTACAGGACTTTCTCCTGCTTTCTTAAAAAAGAGCCGAGAGTGTGTTACATATGTGTGTGCATGCGTGTGCACGTGTGTGTATATATGTAACATAGGTGTTCTAAGTCTGCAGTTGGTTTAATATTCTTTTCCCAGTTTTTGAATGGATCATGAAAGCCATCATTCAAAATTTCTCAACAATTTCTTCAGTAAGTGCTTTTTCAGAACATGGGCAGAAAACACATAGATTAACAACCACCCATGCATGAAACCAGAAGCACGATGTGAAGCCATCTCCATATTTCTTTCAATTTATAGCTTTGTACCTCTGCAATACGAGGATGCAGGCCTTATGTACATTTTAGAAATGTATGTTTGTATGAATTACATTGTGATTATCGATTAACCTACCCTAAGTAAATTCTATAACTGGCATGAAGATAACAATACAAATGTAAGTAATTTTCATTTAAATATCAAGTCCATCACAAATTTCTAACCGTAAACTGACTCTGGAAAGTTCTGAATTTGGAGTGCTTAATGAAATTAAACATTTTTCTATAATTTATATACATTATTCATCTTCTATCCTTATAATTTGCTTAATGTGATAATTTCATATCATTCTAGCAGTCACAATAAGTTGTTAATTTTATTAATATCTATTGTTCTTACTTTCAATCTATTTTTTTGATTTGGCATACAGTTACCATGATATGTTATTTTTCTAAGAGTACTAGTGATGGAATATTTTTTCAAATAAGAAATGTAATTTCAGAAACCTTGAGAACTTCAGTGTATATCAAAAGTGTAAACTTATGCTGACAACTCCTCCAATAAGTCTTTGCTTTTCACAGCCTGCCTCAGTTTAAGAGGCAGAAATTAGCATTCAGTGCTTAAAATGCTACTGCTACATCTTCAGCTTTTTAAAATCTGAATTCAGAAAGGGCAAAATTCTAATTTAATTTATTAGCAAACTTGGAAAAAAGCTCACAAACCCAGCCACTGTTGTCAGTTATAAAACTAAACTTGCTGTTGCATAATTACTTGGGTGTTAAATTTGGCTGGAAAATAGATTGAACTATTCTGGATGAGTGTACAAAGAACAACAAGAGATAGAATCAGATTTTGTTTTTAAAAGTATTCTAAGAAATACACACGATTTTTCTCTCTCTCTTATTCACTTAAAACATTAAGCTTAAGATGTGTTTTGAACACTGGGGAAAGATTTACAGACTCCTTGAGGATGTTTATAGTGGGTTTCTTCTAATAGTACGACCACGAGTGTGTATTCTTCATGTTTCCACGCTTTCCCCTGTGCCAGACATGGAGTAGTAAAGGGACCACTACAAACCAGACAGCTTTTCAGCAGTTTTAGGGCATGTACTTGAAAACCGCATTTTTACTTTAGGTTTTGACAAATGGAAAAATCATGTTTAAAATTCTGACATCAAAACCTGCAATTTCATGCTTCATCTATACAACATCCCTTTAGATGTAAATACACAAGGAAGTAAACACCATTAAAAAATGTTCCCTGAAGTTTAGTACTAAGCATTTTCTCACACTAATTACCTAGAGAAAAAAATCTAGGCAAAATTTGCAATATTGCTAAACATTAAGGACTTTGGACCCACATTCTACTTTAATAGCATTCATTACATACTTCAACATATATTATTTGTTACCTTATTATGTATTTCTTCTTATGCATAGAAAATTGTAACAGAAGTTAGCAATATTACATGAAAACACTGAAGCAGCTAAACTTCTGCTTAATTTGAAACAGTGACTGATACAAACCTGGAATATTAATACTCGGACATACTGATAAGGAGTCCCTCTGACCTGTGAAACTAATTTTCTTGGTGCAGCATTTAAAAATGAAGGTACACCTTTTGGCCTCTCAGGACCAAGGAATTTGGGTCAAACAAGAAAAGCCAGACTATTCCTAAGCAATATAAAATTTACTACATTCCAGCATCTTGAACAGTGTCTGAAGCCAGTTCCAATTCTGCTCCAAAAAAGGAAAATTATTTTTAACTACAATAGCAAGTACAGCCTATAAAAATGCTTCAAATAAATAAAGTTTGTTGATCTGACTGGATGAAGATGCACACAGGCTGAAGCTGAATACAAGATGATAAGGTAAGACTTTGTGATTATCATGAGTCTCTTCCTGTATAAATTCCTCACACAACTACTTTAAACTCTTCAAATTTTGCATTTCAATACCAGGTTACAAAAAGTTCTGTCTAACACTATTTTTACTCATGCCCATATGACCAGATTCTTATTTGAAGGAAGTCAGAAATCACTCATTTATAGAAGAAAATTCAAAGAAAAAAAAAAATCAAGACAAAATCTAATCCAAATCTCTGATACTTGTGAGATCAATATGAAGAATCCAACTTCATATACAGATCTGATCATGTTAGTTAGCAAATTTGCTTTATCTTAGAAAACTACTCAAAAAAATGGATTATTTATAATTTATTCCAGGCCTATTCTTTGGACAGAAATTTCTAGGTGGGAGAATTTCTGTTACTTTTGTTGCTTACTTCTTAAATTGCAGACAAAAAAGTAGGGAAGGAACCAGCACAGAATTCAATCTGGGAATTTTTTGTTCACTCAATGTGTAATTGAAAAATGGCAATTTTTATAAATGCAATCTCAAAATTCAACAAGTTTAATATGAGGATTAGTGCCTAAATTTCTTATTTTGGGAAAATGTTAAAGACAACCACTTGTTTAATGTAAAATCGTGGCTACTACATAAGCTTAGTTAACTACTTTGCTACAACATTCTGTAAGGCTGTGTAATATCTTAATGCTCATGTGGAACAGCTGCACTGACACAATGGGCTGCAGACGTTTTTACTGTCCTAATAATCCACATATTAAAGAGTCCCTAAATACTCATTGATGCGACAGACCATAACAACTCCCATGGAGCTGTTACAGTTTATCAGGTCAGTGATCTGCATACTGAGGATTCCCCAAGTACTCATTGACAGGTAGCATCTCATATACACTTGTACTAAAATAATAATTGCTTCAAAGGAACTGTTAAATCCCAGTTGCGAGAACAAATTAATTTAAAACCACTGAGACAGCACTTTGTTGTTTCTAAAGATCTGACAAATCTAGACAAATTTACTAGACAGACCAAGACATCTGAGCAGCACAACTGTTCTCAAATATTACGGCTGTTTGGCATTGTGGATAAAAATACTACCCACCTTGTCTTCAGTGAATTACAGTCACTACCTTTCTGCTATGCAAGGGTGACCCAAAACCTGCCCTTGACACTGTTAGAAAAGAATGAATTAAAAACCTGTTATATAGTTAATCATCTTAATTGAAGCCTTGAATTGGTTGTTCCCTATGTCCTCACTTTCTTCCTCTGTGTAGTGTTTTCTTCTGTCCTCACCTCTTCACTATAAATCACTGAACCCCTTATTTTTTTCCTTTCTCTTTTCTTCTGTACCCCAACAAGTGTTTAGCCTTGTCATCTCATATCACTTTAATTTCTTACTCTATTGTTTCCTCTTGCTACATTTATGCTCTACAGATTAGAGAAAAAACCCATACAGAGTGCAGAAACCTTTGCATCCAAAAGAACCTGTAGTGATTTATCTGATCCCACCCACTGCATCACGCAATGACACAACTGATTCACACTCTAGACCACTTTCTGGCTTCTGAATTTCAGACAAAGCTGAGCATGGAAGCATTCATGCAGACTACGGAAGAGAGTGAATGGCTACACGGAAACTGCCTACAGTCAAAACACAGGTCCTCTAAAGGCACAACTGATTCACGATGTTAAATCAGAGTCTATGCTCAGGATGAACTTCAGCCTGATAATGTTATCCTCTGCCATTTGGTATTAGCAGCGGTGTATATATCACCAGAATTCTTCAGGGCTAAGTCTGACACTCCTACTAGTTCTTACATCATTTGCTCCACAGGGCTCTGAAATCATACACTTCAAATATTATTTATAGTCCAATCAAGAAGCAAATCAACTACATTGCTTGTTTATGTCACTTGCTTTTTATGACTCATTTATGTTATGGCTACCAGGACACATAGATCTAGCTGACATTGGTTGTTGTGTGTTTGTGAAAACATTCTTCATTAAAATTGTACTTCTAAATCAGATGAGACCTCAATCAAACTTACATTAACAGTCAGGGTAGTCACAGTATTCTTGCATAGAACTTAGCAGCTGAAAGCTGACAGTCAAACCAAGGAACTAAACAAGAAGTGGAAGGAGTATCAAAAGCCCCTCAACAGATCCATGACTTTCATAATACTGGCTATGATAATCGATACAAGGAGATTTAATTAAAGAGATAATATGATAGCTCATAATAGTGTAACAGTAGCATGCAGACACTACAAACTCCGATTGCGACAGTTCATTTCTCAAAAGTTAAATAGCATCATAAAAAGAAATCAATACTTTTACCCTTAGATCACTCCTAATAGATTACTTTTCTCCTCAGTCCATATATTTTATGCTTCCCTTGCTGAGACCTGAATTATTTCTCTGCAGTCTTTATTGTCTTGATAAATCCAGACATATTCTAAACATTATTGTAAAGATTATTTTCCTAGCCCAGTGCTTTGGTCAGGAACACCAGCCTCCCTCTGCCCTTCTATTATCCCATTTTTTACTACTGACGCGAACACAAAGCACATCTCTTAGTTTTCAAGGTCCTTGCAATTTAACGTCACTTTAAATATCACCACTTAAACAGCAGCATACTTACTCTCTATTTGTGAAATCTATTTCTTGCTTTCTCTTCTTAGGTTTGGGATGCTCTGCATATGAAAATTCACAAAATGTCTCATTACACTCCTTCAACAATTCCTCAGAAATTTCCTCTTCTATGAAAACCTCTTCCCCCACAGAACTTACACACTGAACTAATTTAAAACTTGGGCTATGCTGATGAAATCCTAACACAGCAAGTTACTGACTTTTGCCTCTGCTTAAGAAGATAAGGGCTGGCACTGTTAGCCTGAACAGCTCTCCCAGCCTCATCCTAATAGAGCTGTAAAACACTACTCTTGCTGCAGCCAAAGGGTTAGAGACAGGGTCAGTGTGTGTGTGTATGTGTAGCTCTCTCCACAGTACAATTAATCTTTTTTGCACAGTCTCACCTGTAATGGCAAACAGGGTCAAAAGCCATGACTTGCAGAGCTCTTCTCCAGCTTTCTCTCCTGACATTGCCTTTCTTTCCCTGCTTCCCTTCCCTTTGCAAAAGAAATAGAAAATGCAAGGTTTTCCCTCTTCCTGTACATCTTAATTGCCCAAGAAGTTTTTGATTGCTGCAGGGCTTAGCAAAGATGAAGAAGGCAACCACATAGAGAAAACAGATTGAAGGTTCCCGAGGGGATGCTGAAGAAGGAAGTAATCTTAGGAAAATATCATTTTACAAGAGAGAGAGAAACCAGGAGGGTTAGACAAGGAGCAAGCTTTTGCCCAGCTAAGATACGGGAGCATGGAGACTCCTTTAGCCTTAACCATTAGTCCAGAATGACAGGGACTGAGATCTAGGTTTTGATGACAGAAAGGAGAACAAAGGAACCCTGCTCACTTGACAAAGCAACACACCACCCTTCCATCTGTTGAAAAGGAACTTCCTTGCAAGGGAGAAAGAGGTGTACTTTAACAGTGAGATGTACTCATCACCTGTGCTGTTGTGTGGAGCCTGGCATGGTTAGGATACCAAAACCCTTGGGGTTCTGCAAGAAAGATGGGAGAAATGGGGATGGAGATCTGGCACACAGATATTTTTCTTGTGACCTCTATTCAGCCAACAGCCCTTAATACATTTGATGAAATTTCCCAGTCCAGGTCCAGCAGACTATAGCATTCAGCAGACCACCACTTAACTCTCAGTGTCCCAGTCTGAAGGTCAACTGCTTCCCATTAAATAGAAATACATCATATGTATTGTGGGGGGTGATGCCTATCACTGTCTGAATGACATAGCTTCAGAAACAGGAATAATTGCTTCCAGAATGAGAAGTGTCTGAGGAGTATATCAGTTGTAGCCAGGTTTGCACACCTTGTCCTTGTTGTCCTTCAAAAGACATTGCATAAATATATCGCCTTGTATGTTTTGATAGAATGATGATAGAATGAAAACTCAGACCCTTAACTGCCCACCCACCCAATCTGAAATCTATCTTGATGAAGGTATGGTCTTACGACTGCTTTGTCCCTCCTTGTCCTAATAAATTTGAGAGCCTAAACATCAGGGAGAAGATAGCTTGATTGTTCACCCTTAGGTCTAGACTCTACTGCCGAATTCAAGTTGCGGTATGACAGGCAGTATCTTGACTGTTCCTTGTCAATCAGTCATCTACGTAGTGAAAAGGAGGCATGCTAATTCAAATGAGCAATTAACAACTGCCAGTACCTTGTTAAAAACTTCTGGAACTATGACAAGTCCAATGACAGTAGTCTTGACTCCCTATAAAATGAAAGCATCTCTGATGACACGCTAACAAGCAAACAGAAGCAGATGTCCTGTGTATCAAAGGACAGCAAAAATCCTCTTTACAAATAAGGATATAGATGCTAGAATCATCATCCTGGACCTGAATTTGCAAATGAAGCATAAGTTTAAGGTGGGCCACCATACTTCTTTCTGTTGTGCACAGAGAAACACTTAGAGTAAGAATCTTAATTCTTAGGTGTTTCAGGACTCCAACTGAGAGTGGGTTTGTCTTCTTTTGAAGTAGATTTATGTAACCAGGGTCCCTAAACATTACAGAACATAGAAACTGTAACAGCAGAAAGACAAAATGAACCGATTAAGCAATGCTGACAGTGTCCATAACTCATCTGTCTTATATAATCTGCAATGAGATTTGATGGTGCTATGTAGGCCTATCTCCAAAAAAGTGCTAAGGCAGCAGAAAACTGAAGGTGAAAACCCCAAAAAAGGGGAATGGTTCATAGATTTCTGCTGACAGGAGGAAAGACAGTGTGATGAACCACCTGAATCAGTAGCCCTCTATCAATAAAAGTGGTTGGATTGATATGTTTTTTCTGAGTTTTGTGATTGAAGCCAGTCTTTGAATATTCACGAGGAACAGGCTTCAGTCTGTGCAAAAAGCTTTTTTCTGTCTTTGTCTTCATGGGCTCTGGGAAGAAGCAAAGACATCTAAGGGTAAGCCCAGAATTTTTAATGATATGTAGAACTTTCATCAATTGTGGAGCCGAATGAAACAATTAATCAAACAGTAGTTTTCCAACCAGAGATTGCATTTCTTTTGGCAAATCAACACTATTAAGTCACAAGGATTCTATGTTGCTAAGGAGTTCAGAAAGTAGTCAGCAGCAGCACCCACAGCATTTGAAGCAGCTTGATTTGAAGTTCTGGGTGTCAGTTGAACTTCCATCCCAGGGGACAAAGAATCTTCCATTGAATCTCTAGGACATAGGACTCACTATCTGGCTTTCTTTTGTTAATGAGTTCTCATAGCAAGCCAGGAGAGTTTGGTTGCTAATCAAATGTAGCAGTAAAGAAGTTAAGGCATGAATCCAGCTGCTAAAGGCATTCCAGTATCTGGGGTCTTTGTCTGAAGAGCAAGATTACTTGAATTTTGCTATCATGATTCCTAAAACAAAGATGAGGAAGGTAGGCAGATGAAGATGAATACAGGATGAACAGGAATGTAAGCCAAAAAATACTGACCACAGTTCGAAGATATAAACTGCACAGGATTATATAAAGAATATACATCACAACCAGTGTCTATGTGGCCTGATTTATCACTTTACATCTAGTTCTATTTACTTTGTTTTCACAGAGTTCACAATTGTATATAAAGTCCATCCCAACATTAAAACTTATGGTATGAATGTTACTAATTAAATATTTTCCAATAGCTCTCTTGATGTACTGTAGTGTTGCAAATTCAGCAGAAAATGTTGGAAAGTAGTTCAACATCTATAAAATGTTAAGACTTTTTTTTTAAAAATGGCTTCCCAAAATTAATTGTGAAACACAAACATGGCAACGTATCACAATACCACAATGTATTGATAGACTGCTCTGACGGAAAAATCACTATTCAGTTTCAAGAGGGGATGCTGTAATCTTTTTAGTGTTTTTCTGTCATATTAGATACAACACCTTTTTTTTGTGTGCTGTCTTCTGCTAGCTCTTATGCTTTTTTTCAAGACTTCTGTACAAGTCAGTCATTGTGAGGAATTAGCATTGTTTGCTCTGCCACAGATCATACCTGATGAAACCCAAAATTCATTCCAAGTCCTATATGTTCTCTCAGCCAATGTGTCTTAACTTTATTTTAAACTGACAGCATTCTTACCATATATGCATTTAGGATATACAATTAGTATCTGAAGCCAAATAACCAGAACAGCGATCAGGTCTTTCTTAAATTAGTATGTAAACACTTGCTGAATTAAACAAATCCTTTTCCCCCCAGAAGATGTTTTTCTCTCTAGATATACTCATGTCCTTTCTTTCATACTATAAAAAAAAAGTACATTTGACATATTGTGGTCATTTACTGTTATGCCTATTTGGGCACTAGTTCTTAAGAAAAAACTTAAAAAAAGTATCAGCTGAATTCCTGGGATCAACTTTAGCCAAGCCAAAGTATCGTTGTTTTTAATTGTAATTGTAATCCAATCCCCTAAGATCCATCCTGCTCTCTGAAAGGGCAAACAATGCCCCTGCTATTATTTTACTTTCAGACTATCTGATTTTTTCTAAGTAACGGGTATGAATTTTATAGACCTATCAACCAGATGCTCATGTAGCTTTCTATTGATTCCATTTGCACAAACACATACAGGCTCTGCTCAGTTTCACAAACCAGCAGTCTCTGCCGTACAGTTTTGTGTAAGTAGCTCTCATTGCTTGCAAATAAAAAAAAAAAAAAGGGAGTTGTTTGTACATTTTTACATAAGGTCTTCAGTCAATGGAAAGCTTGACTTGACACTTCCCTAAGATCTGTCATATCTCAGATATAGCAGTTATGTCTGGTCCATGAAGTATTTTTCAAAGGATCAATAGATAATATGTGAAGTTTTATCAACACAACAGAGAGAATTACATATTCTCTTTTATAAAAATTACTATTTTTTTGAAGTAGAAGTTTAAAATCTATTCTATTCTCAGTCTCTGAAAGCAATAATTTAATTTCAAGTGGATTTTAAAATTATGCTTCTGTAATACAAAGGCTTTGTAATGATCTCCTCTTGCTTCTACAATAACAAAGCTGTTATGAATCACCGCAGTGTCTGTAGATAGAGAAATTGATGGGGAAGCCTTCCTTGAATTACAGACTAGATTTGCATCAACTTTATCTGCTGTTTATGATGTATTAATGTCTTGAAGACTTCTTACCAGTAGCTTCATTGCTGTCACAACTGCTGTAGTTACTTAGGATGCATGAATACTCATAGGACCTAGCAATTGCAAATCCATTAATGTATGATTAGAACAGGATTATGAATAATAAGTTTACTATTCAACCTTCCACTTTATGAGAATATATATATTTAAATATATATAAAAAAAAGTTCATGTAAGTGTAATATTTAATTTGGACTTGGGCAACTTTAATATATTGGTCTTAGGACAAACAATCTCATCCTAACTGAAGTGACCACTTCCACATAGTAATAGGTATCTATTTTATAAATGTCTTTAGGTTCTAACTTCCCAGTGTAACTTGCATTCAGTTTTTCAAACCAGGAAATATTTCTTTTTCATATAAAAACACTCATTGTACCCCAACACCTTCTCTGATATTGAATTAAAATGTCTCAAAGGTAGGTAATGCACTTTTAAAGCCTAAAAAGCCAATCACAAGTGACATTCAAGAGGATAGACAAGTTTTGTGATCTAGCTTGGGCACTACTGACTTCCAGTGGAAAGACCTAGTGAGATATGACACCACTTATACAGGCCATAATGTGTGTTATATTTGAATGTGCAAGCACTTAAATCCTATGTTAGCAATGATTGAAATGCTTGAAGTATAAAAACTGTGTCAATATGCATCACTCCAACAACACGAAGAAATACATGGAAATCCTTTTTTTACTAAAGGAACTTCCTTTTGTCTGTAAATACTTTACACAGGGCCATCTAATGATCGGATTTAGATTAATAGAGAGAAGTTGCTTGGAAGAAATTACAAATAACTGCATTTTCATCTTAAAATGTAATGTTCAATGACTACTGTTTGGTCACAACAACCCCATGCAATGCTACAGGCTTGGGGATGAGTGGCTGGAAAACTGCCTGGAGGAAAAGGACCTGCGGGTGTTTGCACTGGTGAGGCCGCACCTCAAATACTGTGTTCAGTTTTGGTCCCCTCACTACAAGAAAGTTGTTGCGTTGCTGGAACATGTCCAGAGGAGAGCCACAAAGCTGGTGAGGGGTCTGGAGCAGAAATCTTATGAGGAGCAGCTGAGGGAGCTGGGGTTGTTTAGTCTGGAGAAGAGGAGGCTGAGGGGAGGCTTTATCGCCCTCTACAACTGCCTGAAAGGAGGCTGTAGCGAGGTGGGGGTCGGCCTCTTCTTCCTGGTAATGGGAGATAGGACGAGGGGAAATGCTCTGAAGTTGCACCAGGGCAGGTTTAGGTTAGACATTAGGAAAAATGTCTTCACAGAAAGGGTTGTCAGGCACTGGAATGGGCTGCCCAGGGAAGTGGTTGAGTCCCCATCCCTGGAGGTATTTAAAAGATGGGTAGATGAGGTGCTTAGGGACATGGTTTAGTGGTGGGATGGCAGTGTTAGGGTAACGGTTAGACTTGATGATCTTAAAGGTCTTTTCCAACCTAAACGATTCTATGATTCTATTATAATTGTACATAAGTTCCTAAGATCGGAACTAGTTGGTGATGAGGGCATAACTGGGTGTGAGAAGATGAATTAAATAAATTTAAGTGTATGATTAAAGTTGACAAGATTATTAACAACAAAATATTTCAGATCTTTTTTTAAAGTTTGCTGCTTATTTTTAAAAAAGATAACTGATTTTTTTTCATTTTTGACAGCTTCACCTTTTCTTTATAATGCACATGTTGAATATCTGATATGATACATGAAATAACCATACTAGATAATTGTTTAACAAACTATGTAAAACTGCAAGATGCCCCCAAGTGATAGGAAGTAATAACTGAGAGGAAATCATGCTTACAATGCTACCAAACTAATTTATTCAATAATTTCAAGCTCAGATCTTTGGTAAATACACCAGGCTAAGTCGTCAGCACATATCAGGACACTATCACCTACCTGCTAACAAAACTGGTGCAGATAACAAAGTATCTTGAACACTTTAATACACAGATTTATAGAAAAATCTTCATTTTAAGGCTAACTGTTAATGACTACAAAGTGGTCAACAAACTTAGTCCCAAAAGTGTAGTTGGTCAAGTTACCATGCATTTAATATATTACTAATATTAGGTTTTCATTGAAGTCGTAAGTCACAAACCATTCTTGGGTAATTAATGCAGCTGAACCCACTAGAAGTCAAAATCATAGTACTATAAAACTGCATGTTATAAAACCAGCAATCTGTCTTTTCAGTCACTGCCACTCAGTACTCACAGAAAGGAGCTGTCACATATGCTTCTAGATAGACAAGGAACTGTCGCATAGAAACCATCTAAGAAATCAAAATTGGAATATTGAAACCAAAAAAGAAAATCTAAGCACTGAGAAGTGACTAAAGGGCTTTGACTAACATAGAGGATTTGATGAAGAAAAGCAGATCTATACTCATAAGGCATCATAAGCAAAATAATCTTTTTTTACAGATGTTTTCAAGAATCAGCAGTTCACCAATGTTTAGAATCATAGAATGTTTTGGGTTGGAAGGGGCCCCTAGAGGTCATCTAGTCCAAACCCCCTGCAGTGAGCAGGGACACCGCTACCTAGATTGGGTTGCTCGGAGCCCCGTCCACCCTGGCCTTGAATGCTTCCAGGGATGGGGCCTCCACTACCTCTCTGGGCAACCTGTTCCAGTGTTTTACCACCCTCATTGTAAAGAATTTCTTCCTTATATCTAGTCTAAACCTACCCTGTTTTAGTTTAAAACCATTACCACTTGTCCTGTCACAGCTGGCACTACTAAAAAGATTGTCCCTGTCTTTCCTATAGGCCCCCTTTAGGTACTGAAAGGCCACAATCACGTCTCCCTGCAGCCTTCTCTTCTCCAGGCTGAACACCCCCAACTCTCAGGCTGTCTTCATAAAAGAGGTGCTCCAGCCCTCCGATCATTTTAGTAGCCCTCCTCTGGACCCGCTCCAACAGGTCCATGTCCTTCTTGTGCTGAGGGCTCCAGACCTGGACACAGTACTCCAGGTGAGGTCTCACCAGAGCAGAGTAGAGGGGCAGAATCATCTCCTTTGACCTGCTGGCCATGCTTCTCCTGATGCAGCCCAGGGCACGGTTGGCCTTCTGGGCTGCCAGCGCAAATTGCTGGCTCATATCCAGTTTTTCATACACCAGCACCCCCAAGTCCCTCTCGGCAGGGCTACTCTCGATCCTTTCTTCTCCCAGCCTGTATTGATGCCAGGGGTTTCAAGACTTAAATTTAAATGTCGTAAAAATATCCCAGATTGCTATGCTCTTTAGTTTTAAATTATTTTTAAACCTGTAGTCACTTCTAATGTCAGATTTGTAAGTTTTTGCATAGAAATTGAAAATGTCTAAGTAAATGGGATTGTGATACTTCATTTTAGGAATCTATTGATAACCCAGAATCAAACTCCTTTTAAGCAAGATTAAAGAAAAACTCTAACCAGCATCAATCCTAACTTTAATATGAATAGCGGGATGTGAACTTTTCAAACTGTTTTTCAAACTTTTTCAAATTGTTGATGAATTTGCAGACCCGAACAATCCAAATTGCTCTCCCATAATTTCTTTGGTGCTACAGTGGTAACAGGGTGGAACTCCTCCGCCACCTCCAAATCCCTTTAATGTTTTGTAGACCATAAAAACAGTATAGCTATTTAGTATGTAATAGCAGAGGTCTGAAAAAATCTCATTTTTTTATGACAGCTGTTTCTTCTGATGTGGACAAAAACTATTACATATGAGGAAGGTCATTATGCCAAGTCATAGCATAAAGCTTTGATGGCACACAGGAAAGAATACAGAAGAAAAATTTCAAACACAGACTAAAAATTTAAGAAGTTATTGTTTAAGAAGTCATGGTTACTACCAAGGGAAAAACAAAAGTTCTGGAATCATGTACAAACTGAATAGTTACTACAAAGAACAAGAACATGATGAGGCAATATGATGCAAACAGCTGTGGTTAGGTGGGTGCTCTGCTTGGGCTACCAGGTCTAACATGGCAGTATTGCTTTTAATACACACGAGAGCTGGTTTAGAGACAGCAGCATCTACACAGGGCACTGTGTTGTGCCATAGAGATACACTCAAAGGAAGAAGGATCAGAACAAAATTAGTTATAATAAGTAAATGAGTAAATATGGAAAGCAGGACATAAATTATGGGCAGATTTAGTACACATATACTGCAACATGTGAACTGAGCATGGCTGTGTGGCTTCCCTGCCTTCAGAGCAGCTGGTTACTAAGATCAATGATTTATGTATTCAAAACAGTCCCGATTCTTCTGGACTTGTTGGCTGGAAATGCTGCAGAAAGCATGATACCCATACTACTTCGCTTCCTCCCCACAACTAAGATGGGTATGTGTACTACATTCAGCTGTTGAGCACATCAAAAGGGTTATTAATTCAGCTCAAACTTAATCTGCTGAATGAAAGTGCTTGAAGAAATGTATTTCAGTTTTAAGAAAGAAGTATGACTTGATGTGTCAGAAAGAAAATTAGGCTGATAGATGCCTTTATGAGTGCATCACTGAAACTCCCCTTTTTAGCAACAGGAATGGACTGCACTTATTTGAAAGGACAATTGGACTGCAGATCTTTATGCTTCTGTTGAAATATGCAAATACAGCAAAACATGCTGTTAAACAAAACAGTGAGAAATCAACACATGTTCCAGAATGCAATTCTTCAGTATCTTCTATCTAGCTGGATTATCACAGAATCATAGGATATCTTGAGTTGGAAGGGACCTATATACCAAACCAGTGTACGTTTTAACTCAGTAAGTTGGAACTATAACAGAAAACTACAAATAAATGATCTTCCTAGAAACAGAATTTTATTACCCTAACTATTCAGAAACTCTGTATTTGAACAACGTAATTATATCTGGTGAAGCTAATGATACACAGTGCTAATGAAAAGTAGCACTCCTGGTGACATAGGCTATTACTTAAATTATTATGATAAAAGTGACTTCATACAAAAAGGACAATACTTAGCAAAAAGCAATCCTAAAAAGCTTTTACCCTGAAGACTATCTGAGTAATCTTGCCCAGAAATAAACGGTCTGTTTTGCCAGATCATATTTGCACACTCAGCTTTTCAAACCAGTAAGTATAAACAATACAAATTAATTTAACATTTGGAAGAGAATGGAAAGATTTCTTATATGACAGAAACAGATTTTGCTTTGTCATTCTTCTGTATTATCTGAATGCTCCAAGCAGGTGTAAGCTTTGGTAAAGGCCACCACGGTAACAGGCATCTTGTCTGATATGTTTGACTAGCGCTACTGGTCTATTAATAGCATAGTATTCTAACAAATAACACATGACGTTTTAAATACCTCCTGAATTTTTTATCTCCTATACATCCAATATTGCACTGGTTAATCTCAGAGAAAGAGTTTAACAGCTTTAATGAATTAAAAATCAGAAAATGCTTCACAAACCCAAAATGCTTTGGTTAGGAGAAAGGAGCAACCATGTATCTGAAAACAAGGAAATCCAAGAAAAAAAAAATCTCTGCCTATACATGCTTTGCTAAAAGTCTCTTGACACAAATAAAAGGATCCTCCTCAACATATGGAGGAGTTGCTGTGCCCTTCCGGGGATGGTCTGTAGCTATGTTCACCTCAGGCACGCCAAGGAGAGGTGAATTGTCAAATGCAATTTCCATCATTGGGTGGTTTGGTTGAGGCAGATTAGTTGTACGCAATCATGATAGATAGTTTATCCCAGCCCCAAACTGCCGCTTGGGAAATCTTGCACGCAAACGAACAGAAACTCAGTCATTATTAGTGTCAAGAAGGTACACGGAGGCAAAATTTGGTTGGCAGCCAGGCAAGATGAATCAAGGCGAAAAAGTGACCAATTGCATGTTCAAAATGGAAATTGATAGGCATGTTGTAGTTTGGAAAGATTTTAAACACCAGAAAAAGTCATACATTATTAATTATTCAGAGATAAATATTTAACAAGTCTTCCACTATGGAGAAATACAATTTTTTAAGTCAATGTAAATTACATGTATAGTGCCCTAATTTTAAGCTTCTTTATCCCAGAAGCTTCAGTATGACAGTTCAGAGCATTTCTTATTATATAACTTTAAATATTTCTGCTCAGTAAAAATATTGCAAATTACAAATTATCCACCAAATAAACATCTTTAGAACAAATTAAAGGTATATTAGTTTTGCTGAATTATTTGTAAGCAAAGCAACCGCTGGCACCCTTCACAGTGGAGTATAATGGTCACACTTAACACCTTTACCTTTTCAAAGGTACCTAAATATTTAATGAACAAAACAGTAAAATCCACCTGTGTGAGCAATCACAATCCTTGGGTCTCTAATAAATAGCAAAAAATTGCTAAAAGAGAATGTCCTCAAGTTTCATTGCCTGAAGTGATATGCTCTGACAAATCTAACAGCTCTTTCTGTGTCATTCCTAATGCACTTGTCACTCAGTATTATCCATCCTCATTAATGACAATGGGAAAGTTTATCTTGGGAACACGTTTTAAATCATCCACTCTTTACAATGGGACCATGAAATCTCTTACAAAACATGAGGCGGGAACTACTCTGACAACAAAACCCCTTCCTGGCAGCTTTACTCTTAATTCCTGTTCAAGGAGTAATGTGTTTATCATACAACCATACGGAACAATATATTAGATGAAACTTGAAACAAGAATAGCTGGTTTGATTTTTCAAGATAGGAAGTAATTTTACAATATTTTTATTATGCTGAGAACAGTAAATCTTTTAGGAATATGATTTTGTATGGAAACATACTTATCTTTTAGGAAAAAGAAAGCTTAAAAATACTCATAAAATAGTTTGAATATTCATTAGCTGAACAGTTCATAGAAACAGCAATTCTTTCCTCACTAAAAATGATCTCTGTCTATTTCTGGCTTCGTACAAATTCTGCTTTATTTATAAATATTTTTACTAGACATCTAGACTGTACATATAACAGTACTCCAGTTATCCCTTATTTTTGCCAGTAAATACACTGATTATCAGTTGTGAAAACTGATACCCTCCTATGTCAATGCTATGCACTTGCAACTGATGGAATGCAACTATTCACTTTACTTTAGATGTTCTACTGTAAAAACTGCAACATCGATCGTTTCTCTTTTCATAATCCCCTTTCTAACAACACCAACAACCTTCCATAAAAGCAGCAGTTAACATAACTTACTTTCAAACACACCTTCTCCTACTGCACCTTCAATAAATGCTAATCTTACGGATCAATTTGTAAAGTAACAATATAATTTCAAACCACAAAGTCGAGAAAACAAAAATAATGAAAACCAAATAAATGCTGCAAGAAAGTACTCCAGATACATGTATTTGTGTGAGCGCAAACAACTCCTAAACTGAATGTGCAGAGTAATATTGTCCTAAAGGATGCAAATACACACCATGGTGTGGATGAGCAAGACAGGAGAGGCAATAGTAGAAGAGACCATGGTACACGAAGAAATTTTAGTTCAGACTACAGAAGGAGAATGTGCTTATATAAGGATATAGGTAATCCACTGACAAAATCCTTTCAGTGCAACCCTTCTACCTCAGAGCCTAACTCTACAAACACAGCAAAAATTTTCCTTTGCAGGTTTAAGGGCGTTTCAGTAACCTGAATCTAATTCTCAGGGATTTTTCAAAGCCAGAATGTGCTTCTCAGGTCAGGAAAAAGACAATACAAACACAAGCCCACCTCCAAACTGTATCTTTTCCGTACTGTAACTGTGGTCCTGAGAGTTCCTAGAGTACCCCATGTGTTCTTAGGACAGACAGAACAAGAACAAGCCACTTCCTTTGTTGTTTCCACAGGTTTTCAAAAACCAAAACATAACAAAACATAATTTTTCAAACTATTGCTCCAGATTTTAACAGGCAGTAGTGATTTTTCTTCTTACTCTGCAAAACCTCACTTTATTAAAAGAAAAATTAGAAATAATGTGGCTTTTTATTAACTGATGAGAAATTAAATACCTCATTAGCAATTTCTTATCAAAATGTAAAGGAAACCTAAAAAGACCAAAACCTATGCAGGACTCTAATAAAAATAAAGCAAATATATGTTACTGCCTAGATATTTAAAAATAGCTATTTTAATGATTCAAATAAAAAAATAAAAAATTAACCTCATACATTTAAAGATGATAATAATTTACAAAATGCCTCTTTATTTAAGCAAAACATGAATTCCATTTAACTATACAGCTCTTCAAAGCATCAGGAATCTCCTGTTAGTTACAGAATATCCGCACACATTCAATATTTATGCTGTCTTTCTCTCTATCCATTTTTAAACAGAATTAAAGGAGTAGCTAAAACTCTGCCAATAAAATGACAGGAAGGCTATTTTTAGTCTAGATGATGTAGACCAAGCACAAACAGCCCATGGCTATGCTACTATTGAGGACCACATCTAAATACAAATATTAGATTTTCTTCTCTACAATTCCTTTTTTTAACAGCAACAAGAATTACAAATTAAGTACTGGTTCATATCTCTTAATAAACACTCATCCTGGAAGTAGAACCATTTTCCCCTATATTACAGCAGCAAATCCTCATATACCTCCTGTCACATTACTCTGGTAGCAAAGGGGTTGTGAAAGGGCATTTGAGGCAGCACATGAAACCTGTAATCTGCCCAGAATTACAAAGTCTTATACTAAAAGGTGAGAAGTACTGATTAAGAAATATATGATGTTGCCTTCAGGGGCTTTAGATTGTAGACCTGAGACGTAACTGACTTAAGAGACCACAGTCTTTATTGATTACGCAACACATTACTAAAACCCTAATAAATCAATGAGAGAAGAGATGCAACCAATGGATAACAACCACCACATCATAAAGAGCTGAAAATAAAATGCTACTCAGTTAGTAACATATGGCAGCTCAAGTGGCTGATGGATGTGTTTATTCTATATATCACACATACTGTATATCAAGATAGGTACAAGCTGTGGCTATAGCTATGAGCAGACTCTCCTTGGTCAGTCTTGAGTGTGTAGCTTCAGCACGCCCTACTTGGTTCCCAGAGTCAATCTGCAAGTGAGCACTGCAAATTCAGGACACCTATGTCTTTAGGCCAACAAAAATAGCAAAACAAGGTCTTCCATAGTTTAATTTTTTCTACTCTTATGTGATACATGATGAAAAATAAAAAGTGCTGAATTTTGTATTAAATCATCATATTCTGCTATACGTTCCATGAATATCCAGGTAACCATACAAACTTCAGGCTGCACATAGAAGCCCTTAAAAGCAAGAAATACCAGTGACACTTGGTACACAAGAAAAACTTTTCCTCTTGTTCATCTAATTGTGTGTTGGCTCACAAATAAAAGCAAGTAAGGGTGCATGTTCAAAAACTATACCGGAAGACTGTCATCCTTGACTGAGAAGAGTGAAATGCGACTGCCGTTGTTAAAGTTTTTCTGCCACTTTCAGACCCCGAGCCTACCTGCCAACCACACAGTTCTTACCTCCTCCAGCTGGAGAGTCTGGAGCCAACCCAACGACAAGGCAGGTCATTGTACAGCTACTACCCAAACACATGAAATGCTTTGTTTACAAATACCCCACTAAGGTTCTATTCAAACCCCCAGTAGATATTCTGGGTATATCATGGAGACAATTCTTGAGTCCCCTCAAGACTCAGCTACCATGGCCAAGACGTCCACCTCAAACATTCATATGCAAGTCACACAAAGCCTATCTTTTTCAGAACACGTGAATGTACAGCTCCTTAGCAAAGATTACTAAAGATCTTAAAACTTTAAATATTAAGCAATCAGGTTATTTTAAGAATAGCCAGCACTGTTTGGGATGTAAGGTGAAATTGATTTCTCTTGTGCAGCAATGCTCACATCCTCTCACTTAAAAGTGATAAATAGTTCTTGATTTTTGTTTTCTGCTTTTACTTTTAAATGTGACTCAAGCACATATACTGCCCAAAGATTAGTGGTTTCATACGAGAACAGGGTAAGTCTATTTGGTAACTGTTTTGTAAACATAGGAACTTTATGAACGTCAGAGTGAAAATTCTTCAATAAAAATTTTTGCTGTAATAGATTTAAAGCAGGATCAAAGAAGATGAAGAACCCATGGACAGTATTCATAAGCTAAAAGCCATAGGTTTCTCAAACCTTAAATACTTGAAATGAGGCACTTAAAATTAATTATTTTCAGTGATCACTAACAGCTTTTTTCTGAAAGTCAAGCAGTCTATTGCTGGTATAAGTTGGCACCCAAATTCACTTTGTTTACTTATGTATTTATGGACATCAACACAAAGATTTAGTTATTGTAAACTATAGAGTTACTGCTCTCTTTCTTCAGAAGGAAGGAATGAGGAAAGAGGGAGCTGAACTGTTTCTTGGTAATGCCATTCAAATTCAAGCTATTATTCTGAAGGGGTTCAATATTATGTTAATGTTAAGCTGGCCAGAAATAGCCCTTTAAATGCAGTAAATAATATTTTTCTTCTTGTAGACAGTCTCACTTGGTATTTCAAAAGCTGTTGGGTTTTAACATGCAATGAAAAATCTTAAATTGCATTATGCATGATAACAGAATCCTCTGAAAACCGTATCTAATACAACCAAGAAAAAGAAAATTTAAAAAAAAAAAAATCAAAACCACGCAACTAAAATGACTATGAGGAAGAGAGCAATAAAGATGGCATGGCCAAAACCTAAGTTTATTTATGCCTTAGGCACTGTAGTCCTCAGCCATTTTGCTCATGACAATCTACTTTTTGCATACTCCTCTTGGCCAGGAATATAAAAATAAGATGTACTCTGGAATTCAGCCACAAATAATACCCCATAATTTGGCCAAAGCAGAAGGTAGTATTTGCACAATAGTTATAGAACATTTTTTTCTTCACCTACAGTACTTTGCAGTCTATGTATATTTTTTCTCCTGTCTCTTTTTGGCACTTTTGTTAAGTCTTTCAGACTAAGAATAGTAAGACTAGTTTGCCCTCAATAAAAATAAAATAAAAAAGTGTTCCTGTATGTTACACAGTTCAGTAAATGGTAATATTCTTTGTGAATCAGTAAAATAAATAGATCAGCAAAATGGTAACAAACAGTTCTTGTAGAGGTGAAAAATTTAAAGAAACTATAAATTTGTGGTTTCCTTACAGATTTATGTTCATCCAAAATCACTAATATTTTCATAAGACTGGAAATGTTAACCCTTAATCTTGAATTTGCAAAATTACAATAAAACATTTTGGAGTTTGTTTTATTAGGTGTGAACATTTGGCAACATTGCTGTTTTCCTACAAAATGACATTTTAACCCTTTCCAAGCTTTTGATGGGGCTATCTTCCAGTTTCTGAATTTACAGAGTACTTTGAATCACTTTCTACCCAAAGATCAATAGTCCGAAGCATAACAGTACTGAGACAAGAAGATCCAGATGGATGCCCATTTTCCATGTGGAGATGCAAAGACATCCTATTACCAACTTTTCAGTAACAGCCCTGAACTCCCACTTCAATGCATTTCAATAAGGTTCATGTATGATACAGGCCTTCCTATAAGCTTTAATTTTTATTTTCCTGCATTTACAGGGATATATAAAATTCAGAGATCTGTTTTATTGTGTAATGGCATGACTGAAATTGCTATTATTTGAAAGTGAGAACATTATACAATTATGAAATATAATATTTTTATTAAAGTTTGGTGGCAGTTTAAAGAGCATTAATGGATGGAGGTGGCACTCAGCTCATGCAGAAAACTACTGTGAATATGGTGCTTAACTCTTTCTACTTCTTAATAACTCGCCATCAATATCTTTCTAACTTATACCCACAGAACTTTGTCTAAAAAGCACTACAACTTTAGTGAAAAATACAATCCTTGTAGATAAAGAGTTTTTTAATCTTTACTAACCAACACTTTTACGAAAGATCTCTCCAGCCTACCTGCCATCTAATACTAAGAAAGTGGGAATATGTCAACTACTTTATTTGTCAGGTGAATACAAGATAAGTTGACCCATTTATTTACAGACTGAACAAGGCCAATCCATTTCATGCTGCAGCACTAACCCTTAACGCAGATCCTGTGAATGAGCAGTCCATTACAATATGTACAAGTGACCTTTAATTGCATTAATGGCTTTGTTGCATGTTCTTCCATTGTAACAACACAATTATGGTATAAATATTTCCAAACAACATAATTTTTTAAAAATAAAAATATATATGAATTCTTTTTACTGACAAGGAACTGTAGGTGCACTGTATAATAAGTGTTAAAGTTTAGAAAAACTGAATGGAGACCTCATGTTATACTTGTATGATGTGAAACAACTCATAAACCAAAATTAATAAAGAAATAAATTTCAAGATATTACAAATCTTCATATGCAGTCTAAAAGTTAACGGTACCTTCCTGTATTCATCTTCAGAATATCAAAATGATTTAGTTTACACTAGTTGGTATTACACACTAAGCAGGTAATATTTTAAAATGAATTTTTTCCACATGTTCACAAGATACAAGTGTTCTGAAATTCCATATACCGCATAAAACTTGATTTCATTTCTATGCACTATTAGCATTCAGAGGTTTTTTTTTTTTTAAATAGGAGCACTCCAAGTATTGTTTTACCTCAAGTTATTATAATTTAAAGATATCTCCCAAAACTTTATCTAAATTGTACTGTCACGAATTTAAACCCGTTTATTTATTCAAAATTGTTTGAAAGAATGTAATACATTTTTGACAGGCAGTCTTTTACAATATTGAAATCAAATCCTTGATTTCATCAAACCCTTCATATTCTATGCCTTATTCCTGGAAGGCTCATGCCAAAATGATTTAGTTTGATTTTCTTTAACAATGGTAGGTTGGCTTGACAGCATCTGACAAAACAATTCAGTGAAGTACACCATACCAGGTAAAGAGAACCTGAACTGGCTACTAGATGAAATAATGCAGAATGGAGCTTGGAATTATGACAGAATTAGTTTTGCAGGAGAATCTTTTTGCAGTATTATAAATTTTAGATTAAAAAAATGTTGTGGCGTTATAATTACTATATTTTGAGCTATGTTTAAATAAGCCAGTGCTAATGTCTTTATTAATATCATAGGGAAAATGGACAGGAAAAATCAATGCAACAGTGGTTTGACTGGCACAAATTTCAGCTGAATTTTACTGCAATGTTTTACCTCTCTCTCTGTTAGAAAGTTCAGTTTTTATATGCAGAGGCCCTTGCATTTGAGTCCCTGAGCTGAAGTGGAGCATCCAGTACTAGATTTTGCCAGGTATGATGCTATCTGCTCAAGGCAGGCTGAGGAGAAAGAGAAGTTTTCCTTGTAAGCCCCCAGGGTACTTGTGTTCTCAAATTCCTGGGGATGAGAGGCTCCAAAGATTTTATTACATTAGAAAATTAAAGAAATACACTTTCTGTAACACTTCAGAGAAGTTCCATTTCACCTTTGAACCAGGAACACCTGTAAACTTTCATCCATGCTCCAGGCACTGGGCAGCCAGGCAGTCACAACCATGTTACCCTCTGGCTTGGTAAAAGCAGGTTTCATTCTGAGGTTGTAAGGCCCTAACACGGGGTCAAGTCTTGTAATGTCACCAGTGCATGATCAGGGTTGCTTTTATCTATATACAAAGGTATAGTGACTAAGCTCCCACTATTACAACAGGTACCGTGTAGCATATATTAGCTTTGGTGTTACACTGTGTGAACTTTATCTCGGCAAACAAGAATTAATTTCCGTATTTTACTGACCGATTGCTATAGAACTATCACCTTACTTAAATTTCTAATAAATCAATATTTTGCCTTTTGTCAGCTCTCAGGCTCACAGATTTTTTTTTGTTAAAGTATTGCTTAAAATAGTTCTTTAATTTAAATGCGTTTGTTTACAAAATTACTCCATGAACGTCAGTGGAATATAATCAGGAGTAGGGTGAGTCATTAATGAAGGCTGTTTCAAATTTTTTTGGAAGAAGCCTATAAGAAGTGATGACAGAGGACACTTCCTAATTCTCACTGATACAGAGGTTGGTATGGCACGTGTGCATATTTTAAATACATACTGATCCCATATGTACTGGTGACAGGGTTGATTTGTTCCTTCAGAAGAAATAGCTCACAAATAACCCTAAACCATTACATGCATACCTGTTCTTGATGTGTTTAATGAATAATTACCGAATGTTTCCGGGAGCACAGTTCCGGCACCCAGTGACATCACCACCTCCTGAGTTACTTGGGACCAAACTTGTGCTATGCTAATAGCAGACGCAAGCACTGCAGACATCAGCTCTGACTTGGTCTTACCCACCTGTTTGGTAAATAAACTATAGCAGTAGCTACTTGCACTTCTCCTGTGCAAATAAGAATTTTACCACAGTATAGTCTATATAAAAGAAGCAATGAAAAGGGATAGAATGAAAAAAAAAGTAGAAATACAGAGATTTCAGATGGAAGCTACCCAGGATGTATGTCCTGTTTTCAATTGCCAAATTCCCCATCTTAAGAGAAAAGACTTTTAAGACTTCTTCCAAAACCTGATGTTGGACACATAACATACACATGAATATCTGGAGTTGCAATTAAATCTTGCTTATTTTGGCTATCATTAATTTTCTTATACTTTACTGATAGATGAAGAAAGGACATTATTTAAACGTCTTTGGAATCATACATTTATTTTTAATTCTATACAGATTCAGTTGTTGTTCTTTGTGATGATGTTTCCTTCCAAAGACATAACCTTTTACTCCAGCAATTACCACCAGGAAAAATGCACTGCAGACTGCACCACAGTACCATATTGTATCTGCCTGCCACTGAGAAACCAGCAACTTCCCTGCCACAGGGCCCCTCTGATTCTGACTTTCTTCTCCTCTTGTTAAGAAACACCTCTCAGAAAAGAATCTCCTGAACTCACACATTAAGCTCTGGAAACATAATAACTTTTGTTGTGTGGCAATTCTTTATATAGTATATGACACGGCTTCAAACGGAACTGTCTTTTATATTCTGGTTTGCATAGGTGTTATACAGCCATTAAAAAGAAAATCGTATTAGCTGGCTCTTGGGTATTGATAAAAATAAAAAAAAAATCACAACAACTATTTATTAGACAAACTATATTATACAACTTGTAGGAAAAAGCTTATTCTCTCTACTACTAACAATTGACTGCTACCTGAAGACTTAAGAAATCAGCAGTCAAGCGAAACTAGGGAATTAAAAAAAACCCAACCCACAAACTTTCCTATTTGCAAACATTTATCAAAAGTTTTAACCTTAAATACTTAATTTCAGAGGTTTATGTTGACCAGACAGTAACAAAGGGAGTTAATCAAATATGAATCTTCTCCAACTGTCTTGTCAAACCAGGTAATGATGTCCTGCCAGCCAAACTCAGAGGGAACATGTGAAACAAATACAAAAGTAAACAGGCCTTAAGCTGCCCAAGGGAAAGTCAGCAAGATGGCAATTTCAATCATTTGGAATAATACTAAAGCAGCCTTAGGCTTTTCTCAGAATGGAAACATGTCACCGTTACTGCAATATTTCAACAAATCAGACTGCAAAAGAAAGGAACACTTATGTAATCGCAGCTGTGGAACAGCGCTTTACTCAACGGTGAGGTGGAAAATAATTAAGAGGAAATTCCCTTTTTGCGAGTAATTGTAAATGTACCTAAATAACAAAGACAAATAATGTTTCCTTAGAAATTTTGTGAAATCAAATTTAGACACAGATTCCTTTAGTTTTGATACAGGAGGCTTTGGAACAACAAAGATAAAGTTCTATCAAATAAATGTATGAACATAATGTTACTACAAAATTTATCAAATGTTGATAAAAGTTACATTCAGAGCTCCAAACAAATCAAAAAGTATTTCAAGAACAATTCTGCTGAAAAGTTTCATTAATATGAAGGTGTTGTCATATCATTTAACTGAGAAATCAAAAAATATTTCAAATATTTGGGGAACTTACCTAATCAGTAAACTTTCAGTATGTGTCTAGTCATGTAGCCATCTTTTAGTCAATCATCAGAAAATCAAAGGCAAATTGGCATGACTCAACCCAAACTTTAATACCGCATGATTGTGTCGTGTAAGCTTGTTTTGTGCGAGGGCTGCTGTGGTTTTAGCAGAGAGATTAACGACCGGACCTAAGCTGGCCTCCAAACCTTGCCCTGCTGATGCCTCAAGCCCTTTGAAGTCTGACCATCATACCTGGCAAAACAACAGTGGGAACTAGGCTGGTGTCAGATCTAATCAAGCTTCCTGCCTCAGCATAGCTAACTATGGGGTACACTAATTGGCCCAATTGCGGATTATACCTTTTGCTACAGATTCAAGACAATAATTTAGTCAAATGATGGTTTTTATCTCCTTCTAATTAAGATTCCAAAGTGGGAAGAAATAGGATTAGACAAGCTAACTTCAAAATTGTGTCCTTTAAAGTGGTATGCACATAAGATAGATCTCTGATAATATTGCATATAATAATATATTGCTAGTAACTAACGTGTGAAGATTTGGGAAAGCAAGCTTTCCCAAAAATATAACTACTGCAGCTTTTACCATAAACATGTAAAGTTTTCCTGGAAAGGGTCTACCTCATAATTTACAAATGGAAAATGAACACTTATAAATATGAATTAAAAAACATTTTCATGCTGAATTAAAAAAAAAAACCCAAAACAACCTTTAGAATACATTTCAGTCAATCTTACTTTGAGTAAGAAGAGACAAGAAAAACTGAAACAGTTAAATGATTCTGCAGACCATAAAGAGGCGGAGTCCCTCCCACAAAACTGCAATCTAATAAAATGGGTTTGACATTTAAATTTTTTTACTGAGGAGGGCCAAACCATAAAGCGCTTTTTCACTTGCGAGCAATCCAGAGATGAGAAAATCAGGGTCCCATGCCCTTATTTTAAACTGTAAAAAAAGAATGGTCTAGTCATGAAAACCCTTTTTGGAGAAATTTTGCCATAAATGATAGGTCGTGTATTTCTAACTTTTCTTACGTAACTTGATTTTAAAGTGGCATTTCAAGTAGAAGTCACTATTTTTACCCTAAATTCTGTATAAAACTAACCAGGAGCTTTCCAAAAACTGTAACATACTCAAAATATATTTTCATTTCACATTTAAGCTACATACTAAAGAAGTTATAGACTTAGTAGCACTTTGTATAAAGCACACTGTTGCTTGTAACGCACAGTGTGCTGCTTTATGTTTTTACCACCAGAACCAAACCTGACTGCTGACTCATCGCATTCTAACTGCAGAAACCCATTTTAGAAGACTGTATTCACATCCCTTCTTAATTCAATTTTCCCTTGCTCCCATTTTCTTATTGACCTCATTGCTCTAGTGAGCCTAGCTGTAGTCTGCCTCCCCTAATAGTATGAGGAAGAAAAACATATGTATTATAGATTAGTGAAATGGGTACAGGAAGATCACAGTAGGACAGTGATCTAACATGTTCAAAACGGGCTAGTTTGTGTCAGTTCAGCTTATAGAAAGCACATGTCTAACAAAACCTGAAGTTATTCAAAGGGGCTGCAGCTGAGCAATGAAGGGAGAAATTATACACGTGGGTCATCTACGCATGTCTAGGGCAACAGGTTGTTTCAAGAGTACCACTACACCCATTTCCAACGCTTCTGCCCCATGGCTAATTCAATTCTTTTTACAGAGCTTCCCACTAAGGTTTTTTTTTTCCTTCCAAATGACATTACAAATTAGAATCCCAAATACGGCTGACAGAAAAAATTATATTCTGAGTCAGGATTCATAGTGAGGAAAAACCCCCAAATATTTTAATTCATAGCTATAATAAATGAGAATTTACTATGCTGTGAAATAAGGGTGCACGCTTCTCTGCACTTCTGAAAACAGTAGGAACATTTGTATTTTAAAACCAAACACAGACTATTAAGCTTTTTGTTTCTAATCTACTGCTCAAAAGCAGTTGTTAAAATGGTTTAATACCTCACAATGCCTGGTTTCACTAACCGCATTCTCTGGAAAGTGAGAAACATTATAAAGGAATGTCTTTGGGAAAAAAGCCCTCCTCCACTTATTTGCCTTTAAGTGGCTTCTGAAGAGGATACCTCTAGTTGAGAAACTTCTAGCACTCATGCAGAGATGACCTGCATGAAGAACTGGCTGCCTGATTAACTATTAACTACTCTCAATAGGATTAGATAATTAAAGACATTGATGACCATTAATTAGGAGGAGGGCACCTTAATTTGTCACTTGATAGGGCCCTTTCAATGATTTATAGGTTAGGGCTACTTGCAATTGTGAAGGGGAGGGGGCAGTGAAGAGAGAGAACCCTTAAGTTACCTTATCAAGTGGCCAGCTAAAAAGGGCAGAGGGTCAAATAAGGGCCAAAGTGGTCACTTAAGGGTGAAGTCCCAAATACCAAAGCAGTGCCAAGCCACATTGACCATCATTTGGTGATGGAGTAAAAAATATGCTAATTTATTGGTGGCAATTCTCTCTTTTTATGGTTTCAAGCAGTTAAGACAAGTGGCCTGCTTAAGAGCTTTTCATTTGAAAAGAGATTAAACAAAATGGTTTGTCAGGGATGCTCGGCTGTTTTATGTCTTTGTTAAAAAAAATTTGTGCAGACTGTACCGATGACTATCACATCACCCCGAAAGCCACCTTCCATCTCTAAGCATTACTTGGTTAATAAATACATCAGCTCTAATTGCTTAATAGTGCTATGTTCATTTGCTCTTTAGCAAGATTAAAATGAAATACATCTTTTGTATTACTGCCTTCTATCAGGACTGTCTGCATAAAGGTCACAGAAAAAAGTTTAAATTTAGTAGGAAATTTACTTAAGGACATTAGTGTAAATGATACTGTGTTTAAAATGACATAAAAGAGCGAAAGGTGATTTCAGTAATGCAAAGAAAATGGTTTCTGAATACTGATAAGGACACTTATCCCTCATACCACACACAATTTTAGGCAGCATTATACATTAAAATCCCTCTACTGGGGTAATAACATGTAGCTACTTTCCCACCCACTAACACAAGTAAGAGCAAGTCATTAACATTTAATTAAATATGCTCCTGACATCCTTAGAAACATGTCACGCTTTGTTATTGAAGGTTGTGGCCTACTTTCTATGTACATTTTAAACCAAAATAAACTATTTATAACGGACCGATTTAGTGCAGCAAATGAGACATTTTTAATTAGAAGGCATATTACAGTATTTTATAAAACCGTTCTGAACAGCAAACCCAGAATGAAATGAATTTACATCATCTGATGCATATTTTATGTATTTCACAAAATGAAACATAAGAGATGGGATTAGCTCCACCTTTTGGGTTCTAAATAGTGAAACAAAACTGTTTCTCTTACCTCAATGGTGAACAGCTTCCTTTTTAATCTAAAAGCAAGGTCCTTCGTGTCTGACACATCACAGATCAAGCTATTAAGCCGAGGAATCTGATGTACGTGAACCAAACCTTGTGGAAAGAAAGAGTAAAGGAGGGAAAAAAATTAAGAAAATGCTGTCATCCAGATGCATAAATTAGAGTCTTACAGCAGAATTCTGTATATTTACACACACTCATCCTCCCCTTTTTAAACTGGAGCTTACTACCAGGAGCAATGAAGCAAACGGTGCGATTATACTCAAGTAATCAAGCAGAATAAGATAAACAGAAATCCTTGTGCGAGGAAAACTAATTGCACTTTGGTACAGAAGTACAGATGTAAAGAGGGATCTTAATACTTGTCAAAACTACAGCCGGTTTGTGTGTGATTTTCTCTCGTATTTACAGTAAGCAAATATGGCTATCACCTTGCATGCTGCCCACGGCACCACTGAGTGATCTTTATTTTATTAAATGCACCAGTAAGCAGCCAGCAAAACAAGGCTTATGGGTTACTGATAACCACTGACGCTCTAATGAGAAGTACTTCGTTTTGTGCCCTGAAAATGACTTTAAAAAGTTTCTGGAAAATATCGATTTAGATGATGCTTTTTGATAAATTTTAACCCCTATGCCATGCCAGGAGGAACACGTTTTCTTCACACAGGAGGCTTCTATAGCTGTTCAGATGTTTTTAACAGTACTAGGTGCACTGCAAGCTCTGCATTCTGTCAGCTGCAAGTCAAGCTGATTTTTTCTGACAAGGACGCTGGATGGTTTTTTGTGCAGCCTAATATAGTTTCTGAACAACCTAAGGGTGATTTTCTACATCTGAAAACAAGGAAAATTCTACAGGGCTTCTCAATTACTGGCCTATATATGCTACTCATAAAGGCAGCGTCTAAATGGAAACACTGAACATTTAGAAAAGACATCTTACTTGAAAACGGCAGCTGTGAAAAATCCAAAACACTAAAACCCTAATTTAAAATAGGCAAGTATTTTTTCAGGGTTTTATTTATTTTTTTAAAAGGAAGAATATGGGAAGAAAGTTTCCTAAAATTGAAATACTTTAAAAAGCGTCATTTTTATGGGTACTAATTACAAAAATACTCAATAACATTAGAAGAATATTTCTACACTTTGAAACCTTCTATCCCTGCCTCCGGTCTGGTGACATATAAGAAGCATTCTTTTGGATTTTGAGTTCAAAATATAATTATTATATATAGGAACAGCAGATATAACACAGGGTTGTTTATATACAGTATTCTAAAAATTTTATTGCAGGACCATCTATATAATTCTTTTGTTACTTTATTGACTTTTCAACAATTTAAATTCACAGGCAGCTTAATAAAATTATTCATGCAGGATTCATTAAATAATGCAATATTTTAATCAAACTTCTCCTGAGTAATGTCAAAATCTTCCATCATCTGCAGTAAATAAATCATCTTAAAATACATTCTTAAGCAAAAAGAATCCACAAAGCTAAAATCATTAAAAATACCTATTTTTAGAATGTTAAATTAAGGTTGCTTAAACCTCAAAAGCTATGGATATTGGCATATAATTTTTATTACATAGTACCAGAAATGATTTAGCACACATTTGTACAGGAAACCAGGAAATAACTGTTAAAACACACGTTGTCTTAAAGGATCTCTTCAGTAATGAGAAAAGGACTATCAAATTGACAGAATTATGTTAGCATAAACAAATGCCACATCACAATTATACAGTTGGAAAAAATAATTAGGCAAATTATTCTAGCTTTTGTTCACAGTTTCTTTTTCATTCACCTTTTTTTCAGATAATGAAATATGCACTATTTTCATAGTCAAAAAGATTTTTCTCTGATTTATTAATTACAGCCTGCATACACACAGTGGTGTCTCAACACCATCTTTGCTTCTTTTTCTATATATTCTGCTGTGGAAAACACTGCCACATTCTCACATGTTTACAGCAGGTTTTGGATAAGCAGGTTACTTTCAACCAAAGGTTTCCATGGAACTGGAACTGGATACAGTAGTATCACAATAATAATAGCTGTAATTTATGCACACTCAGAGCACCGCTCCGGATTAGCTAAAACTGTTATTCACTGCTTTGGCTATGCATAACTCCTAATCTAATCTTTTAAAATTTAAATAGTTCTGCTGCAACAGCTAACAGAATCTTTGGGAAATGAAATGCAAGATTAAACAAGACTACACATTTTGAAGATAAATAACTACACGACTTCTTACCAAAATTAGTTTCATATTTTACATGGCATGCATATCCACATTCATTTCTTTAAATGCAAAAATGCCATAACTTAAAGCTGAAAAATAGAACATTATTCTTAGATAAAGTTTATATAGCACATCATTTAGCAGTTTATTCATCTTAATATAATATATGTTTTTCCATGTTCTCTATTTAAAACTTGGCAGATCAAAAGTATTGATTTCATGACAAGTTCAGCTCGCTGGTCAGATGATTGCCAAGCCTCCTCTGCATGTGAATTCCCCAAAGCCTGCCTGTTGAGATGTACATCTGATTGAGCCATGCCTCAGTAATACAGCTTGACAACATGCAAGGAGTTGCCATGTTTCCTTTGCAGCCTTAATGCACTTTACTGAAAATTTTCCTAACTCAGGACTAGTTAGCAAGGAGAAACATTTAAGAGAGATATTCTAAAATGAAATCAAACGCTACTTTATAGCAGATACCCAACTGGAGGGTAAACCGCTAAGTGCCCTAGAAACACTCAGGGCAGACTTTCTGCATTGCTAAAGATGGAACTTACCATGGTAATCCTTGTATAATGGATTGGTTTCTCTCTCAGAGCCAATAAATGATTCAAGACCAACTACCATATCTGACAAGTTTGTTACACGTTCCATAATTGCTTTATTCTGTAAGACATGGAAACAAAATACACATCCTACGTGATGAAAAAGGTAATTAACGTTCATAGAGTAAGCCTTGGTCTTCTCAATGACAAACTGTGGGGAAAAAATAGGTCATCAATACTTAGAAATTACATTAGAGAGCTTTTTTCTTTAAAAAAAAAAGACTTGAAATTTCTGTCTAAAGAAAACAGGCATTTGTCAAGCAGAAACTGTAAAAGGGCTAACTCAGCACTAAATTTGTATTTTCCTAAATCTTCATAACATAAGCATTTGCTCACATCAGAGATATTTACAAGCTATGTGGCAGTTAAGCACCTCTCATTGACTTCTACTATGAGTCAGATGCCCAGTTTTTTGTGTCCTGAAAACTTTGGGTTTTAATACACTTAGGCATATCACCTCTAATATTTTGAGCAAGCACAACCCATGCAATTATTCATTTTGGTCATCAGTCAAACAAGATGGAAAACCAAAGCATTTTCTCCAGTATTTTTCTTTCTAAAAGTTCTTCTTTACACAACATAGGAATCTAAAGCTTCAAGTTGCGTTATCATTTATGATTTATAAGTGATGCCTTATGTCTTGTGCAACAATGTATTGTCATGTGCCTTAAATAAGCTTTTTTTCTGCATGGTTTTCCTTACTTAGTTTTATATAGCAGAAAGCAACATTCAAAGGTCACAATAGATATCTTCAGAGGTAACTCAGGATAAAATGTTCTTAAATGCTTTATGTCAGAATTTAATCAGGAAAAAAAAAAAAAAAGACAGAAATCTGTGCTAAAAAGCAAAATATTTCTTTAAGGTAAGAAGAAGTAGCTGTCTTAAAGCTGCCTGGGCAGCTGGTGTACAGTTGTTCTTGATGGTTGTAGGTACTATACCCATTATACCTTCAGGGGTATCGACACCAATTACCTCAAAATACCCATTCCAAGAATAAAGAATTAGCTCTGTAGCTCCAAGTTATAGTTTTGCATTTTTTATTGATTTTAAAGCACTCTGTACATTCTGCACTTCTTACACAAACTATGTGACCGACACTTATGAAAAGTCAATTTAAATACTGGTAAACTATTCGATAATAAGAATTTATAAAGTAATTAGGAGCAGAGAGAAGGGAAACATCCCCAGATGTTAGAAAAGTCTATGCACTCTACTGACATACAGGTTTATTAAAATGGTTATCAATAAAAAATTGCTTTCATGAACCCACATTTCAATAACAGAGCATTTCCTAGCCACAGAGAAGCCTACGAAGCAGATGTGAAAGGTGAAAATTTCCATCTCCCATCAAAAAATAATCTAAATTCTGGTTTTTGATCACTACATAAAGTAACTTGTGACCTGTCCTGCACAGCCCAATCTGCTCAGGTTACAAGGCCTAAATCCACTGATCCCATGATACGTTTACACCCCCTCCCTTCCCCACCTTATGGGCCAGATGGCATTAAATCCTGGGGACTGGTCTCTTTTCAAAGCCGCTACTTGTGCACAGACCAAAATGATCTGTCCCCATGGATTCAGGGAACTTCAATTTTACCTACAAAGTCTAATGATGGATAATGATAAAATAGTGTTATACTAGGAATTTCCTTTCTGAGGAGTAACATAAGTGATCTGAGGTAAGAGAACACATCAATCCCTAAACTTCATTATTGTATCCACATCTTAAATATTAAAGTTGACTTGCAAATTATTTCCTATTCTAGGAAGAGAGAGACAGTATACTACATTTTAATGGAAACTTTTGGTCATGTTATTCTACAGAGGCAATCACTTAAAGATGGTATAAATATAAATCTGAGGTAGCCAGTGACCTCTATAAATCCACAGACCATAAGTTACCATATTTTGCAAGTTCTTCAGCAGTCTGCTGGATGTTATTTGTATAAGGAAGAAATACAAAATTGTTACATAAATAAATAAACACTGATGATTTCTGGAAGCTAACCCAAACTCTTGCTATAGAAAAAATACTCTATAATTTGACAAAATGTTTGCTGTCCATTAGTGTTTTTTCTTCCTTGTTTTGATAACAATGGGTTACAAAAACTATGGATAGAAAAATGCTCAACCATGAGCAAGGTATCCTCGTCATTAACAGTCCTACAAATCATAACAATAGCATCTTTCCTATTTGGTCCTAATTCTGGAAAGATTAAAGTGAGGGATAGCAATTTGGTACTTGCCTAATGATACATACTTCAGTATGTTGTTTCAGCTCTTCTGAACAGGTTTGCTTTCTTAAATTGTAGTCTGCTTGCCCATGTTGATTTTGTTTTTGTTTTTAAAGTGTGTCAAAATATTCTCCTGGCTTAATGCAGTGTATCTTGGGAAATATTTTGCACAGTGAATCGCCACACCAAACAGGCATTCGCTTATGCGGCATTGTTGCCATAGATCTGTATCTATCATGTATTTTCTAGTTTGCAGTGTTCAGCACATTAATGTCGAATCAAAGCTGACGTCAGCACACAGATAGTTGTGATGTATGGCATACTGACATAAACACACAAATCATGTTGCCCCATCTGGGCTTGAAAATTTAACAGAGCTCCAGATCTTCCTCCAGCCCCATACAAATCTACCTCCTGCTTCTGGCATAAACTTGGCAGCTCTGGAGGTGAGCTAGATATATTGTTTTAAATTACACTCAAAAATAAAATAAAATAAAAACCAAACCCAGTCTTGGAAAGTTTTCAGTCTTGCTAGATGTGCTGCAGTTTTTCTAAATTAGTTAGTTCAGCCAAAATGTAATTATTCTAACAATACGGTAGCAACCCTGTTGTGCAGGCTGGGATGGGCATCCATTCTATATCTTACTTTGTACTTGCTGTTTTAGACAGACATTTTCTTTTAAGCACAAACTTGTAGTATTTGGACTCAACCGAAGTGTACTTTCAAATCAATGTCTCAAGAAAATCCATGTAGATAGTTGGATACGTAAATGGGAACCATACATATGTGTTTAACCAGCTTTTGGGAAGGGCAATTATGGAAAAAGATTGCTTTGTCCTACTAATTTATTTGCAGAATCTACATAGCTTTGAGCAATTATTTGTGTGTGTTTAAAAATACTTATTTACAAATAAAGCAGTTCAAAATGTATCATCTTCTGTGTCTGAGTATAAAGCATGGTATTCTACCAACACAAATATATGTATAGTCTGTACGCTCAAACTCACATACTGAAATTAATACAGGGTGTTTCTACTGGATTGAGTTCTTAATGTACCACAATTTTATCATTACTACTATTAATCATATCAATCTTGGTTCATCTGGATTCTGTATTAGGGAAAAAAATCTATCTTCTCTACTCTGCTCTAATTTCTAGTTCTCCTCTGATTTCCTGTCAAATTTTTTCTAATGCCCAGAGATAGGTCCTCCCATTTTTATTTTGTCAGTTTCTAAAGAAATTAAAAACCTCACAAAATTTACATAATAAAAACTTTAAATTCTCAGTCCTTGCACTACATTAAGTAAAGAAAAGTCAAAGAATGGAACATTTTCTTAGAATAACTTCAATTTTTCTACATAGTACATATAAACAATCTCAACAATTAAAAGGAAAGTAAGAGACTTATGTTAAAGATCTACAATGAGACCCAACTGGCCCCTGTATAAATACATTCAGCTCCTGAATCATGTGGTCTTTGTATGTTTGCATTTTTATTCTGATCAATACATTAACATAATTTTAATATTGATTTATATATTGCATTGAAAATAAGGTATTTTAAGACTATGTCTCTTCTCAAAGAGACATTAGGCCTATATTTTGGTAGAGGGCTACATTTAACTTCTGTACCTTTACAATCTGGTAATCTAATCCTATCACTGATTTCAAAACATTTAATTAAGAGTTAATAAATTGAATCCTAAAAGTGGGTTCATTACCTAAAAAACTACTTATAAACAACTGCTAGCAGTGGGACAAACCCCAGTTTAAACAGTGAGTTGCATACATTCCATATGACAGCACAGAATTTAAAGATGAATTCAGATACTCCCCCCAAGTCTAGGTAAAGCTGTAATTGTAGGCAACAATTTCTATTATTACCAACCAGTGAGTCCAGTAACCCTGACACTTCATTTGAAAGAAGGTCTCAATAATAAGCAGCAAGCAAGTTCATGCAAAGTAATATGAACCTTATGAACTTAAAGCAAATTCTGGTGCGTGAGTTTTCAAAAAAAGCTCATAAAGTGGTTTTGCCTTTTTTGTTTTTGTTACATTCAGTCATAAAGCTGAAGTAAGCTTAGCACTGTAACATATGCAGCCACGTTGAACTATAACAAAACAGTGGCTGGATATTCAATAGATGAAATAATTCTTGATGTTTTCTGAGACATTATCACACAATGATGTGGTAATGACTTTACAATATACCTATATTTACCATTTGTCATTACTACTTAATCTCCAAAGGATTTTAAATTGAAAAGATAAATTATTAAGAAACATGGCTTAAATATTTATCACCATTTGTTAATAATTACTGCTCAGAAAATCACAGAATTACCCATACATTTTATTTTGGTAAAAGAAGTAAGGTATTAGGCCCTTGTACTGGTTTTATAGAGAGATGCAGTTTGTGCATTTTTTCATTATTCACAAATCCCCAAAACAAAAGATTAATAACCACTCTGCCAGAGAGTGTTGTATCAGTAATAAACAAAGACTGTAAAGTATAAAATTCTACACTTAGTCTGACTCCAAGTTGATTAGCACTGTTCTCAGTGCTTGCACACACCAAATCTACTAACTGAGCTTTGAATTTTGGCTCTAAAATGAATGTGCACTCAGACAACTGGAATGTAAGATGAGCAACAGTACATTAACCAATTTTGGTATGTAGAAATCTGTATCAATATCACAAGAAAACTGAATACAAGTGCGATGTCTTTGCTGGAAGACAGATATCCTAGAAATATACTTCAAGGATTTTCTACAAACTGCAATCCCTTGGGTGATGAGAAATCCACATATAGGGATTCTGGCTGATCAGGCATCTTCTTTTACCTTTGAAGAACTTTACTGACTATAATAGAACTTAAGTATAAATATCTGTTCACATGGGTGAAATCACAGAAGCACTGATTTTGGTTGATTTGGTTATATGTACACTGTATTACATTAGCTAATTTCAAGCAATGAATAGCATCTTTGAATAATTTTATACAAGTTTCAGAAGCAAAGAAAGGACATGTAGAAGACTTGGGCAGGTAATTAGATGCAACATACTCATAAAAACGGGAAGAAAGTAATAAAGCATCTGTTGGCCAATATGTTACAGTATGTATTAATTCCAGATTTTGGTTGTTCTCTTAAAGTTGCTTTTAATAATGTTTGTCCTGATAGTCTACATAAACTCAAGAGTCTTTCAACTGTGAAACTAGTTAGAACTAGTATTTGTGTTTCTTAAAAACTCAAAGCATTTGAGCCATGGTTTCCTTATCTTACACCTAAGCCACTGTCACTGCTATGGGAACTCTGCAATGTTGTTATCAAATTTATCAGATGAAGGCAGATGACACAGTATCCAATAAAAAATTCTGGATAGATTTTCAAAAAAAAAAAAAAAAAAAAAATCTTTGGATCTTCACTGAAGATGGATGGCCTGGACTTGTCTGTTACTTGAGCTATAAAAGAATCTAATGCTAGCAAGCCTTGGCACCCTACAAAATAACAAGTATGTCTGTTTTGACATTGGAGGGAAGACCTAAAGGCCAACAGTGAAATGAGTGATGACTCAATATAGATAAAACAAGCAAGTCAATAACTTGCTGCTGAGGCCTACAAAATCGAAAGCGAGAACAAAGACTACGTAGGTTAAATCAAACTTTCCATCTGTTCATCTCCAAGTGTTTTACAAAAGACAGGCAAGTGCTGTATTCCTCATTTACAAGTCATGTAACAAGCACAAAGATGTCATGTGAGGTTGTCCAAAGTCACAAGCCAGTCAACAGTGAGCCAGGAACCAAACTCAGCCCTGTCTACCCCCCTCTATTTGAGGCTTGGTTAAGGAGGCTACATCTATGGCTTTGGGGTACCAGGAAAATATTTGGTGGTATCATGAAGATGATGTGGGAGTCAAAGCCCAGGAAGCTGAGTGCTGAAAATCCTGTTATTATCTGGCTGAAAGAGGTGACAGATGTACAGGGCATTAAAGGGTGACACTTTTTGAGCTGAATCCCTGTTCCGTGCTTTTCTCTTCTGACTATTTCCTTAGCATTCAGTAGCTGAAAGCACAGGCTGCATGTGACTATGAATGGTTCTGGGGCGCAGGGCTCTGCAGTGGGTAGATGAAATAAGCCTGATCGAGCTCTTCTCCAGTGAAGGGTGAGGAGCTGGGAAGAAATTGGTACAAGATCTGGGGTGAGATGAGCCCAGCATCTCCCCTGAACACTGTCTGGTCCTAGTTAATGAGATTGTCTCATTGTTATAAAAGCATATATATGGAAAACTGTGTATTATAATTTGTCTTTAATTATCACAAAAATTAACTGACCATTTGAACTGATTTGTTTACAAAATTAAACACATAAAATATTCAACGCTACATGTTGGTCATAGTGTAGTATAAAATACAGATGCAAAAGTAGACTAAAGAATAAGTGTCATATTACAAAAGAGCCATAGCAAAACTGTTGAAATTAATGTATTTGAGACCAACTGGCTTACCTAAAATCCTATGCCTCCACTAGGAATTATTCTTTATAAGAAAAAGGTTCAGGAGTTCCTTTTGTTGCCATTTTGCCTGAAAAATGTCACTGCAGTTTGCTTACCAATTCAGAAAGGCTAACTATTGCTGCAACTTTAATTCTTTAAACAGCAATTCACATTTTATTCACAGGAGACCAAAAAGATCCTCCATTATTTTTTCCAATTAATAGTACATAAATATCAAAAGGAACATCTAACTGATGTTGGTAATCGAGTGGCAAGATTCTGAAATATAAAATCATTTAAAAACCTAATCCCTTATTCAGTATAAAATTATAGGCTGTCATCAGGAACAGGCTGGCAAAGCTAGGTCCAGATGGGAGACTGGCTGGGCAATAAGAAGAGGTAGGGTGGAAATGATGGGTAGGCTGGAAATGATGGGAACCTAAGGAAAGACATGACTGCTCCCTCTGCTGGCAAGGTTCTCACCTGCTTTAATTTTTAACTAATGAGTAGGCATTTCTTTAATTATTTAGGATCTAGCCAATAAATAATGCAGAATGTTCCCTCCTCAGTCTGTTGCTGTGTGTTTGCACATTTTTGAACTTATGGTGCCCTATTTCACTAGAATAATTTGCCACAGAATTAAGGCTCAGATGGATATCTAATGGTAGAGTTACTGGCTTTATATTTTAATTGTCCATAAAATGAAAGGCAAGATTAAGCTATTTAACCTTCAAAATATTCTATTCTACAACGTATAGACATTTTGTATTTAATTTACATATTTCACAGTATTACGATAAATTATCATATCGTACTATAACAAGAACCCTTTAGTGTAGCAGTAAAATACTATAAAATGAAATATTCTGCAACACAAACATACTAAATTACACATCTTACCAAAAAAGTACCATTCTTCCATGAGTAAAATTCATGACCAGAGAATTCAGAGATAATGTTTGTATTAAAACTTAATTAAAAGATGAAGATAAGTCATTCATTACTTGATTTGTGATATAAATTAATAGCTGCAGTAAGAACATTTAGAAAAAAATCTGTTCTAGGATTTTGGCCTACAACCAGAAGCTCCCAGAACAGGAGGGATCAGCTTTTTTTGCCCACTGTTCTCATCTGAATCCTGGCTGAAAAGCTACTCCAGCTCCCAGCTTTCCAGAAGGCTCCATCCCAGGAATCCTCGCCTGCCATTTGGTTTGCTGATTTTAATCTCACAGGACTTTCTTACAGTGGCTCCACTATGCTGAACTGGCACTTGCTCCTAGAAGTGAGTTATTATTAAACTTGTAGGTCAATTGTGGCACTAACAACTCTTTGGAAGCTTTCAGCCACGGTGTACAATTTGCTGGTCTAATTAAATATTAATTCTAAGTGTTACATTCTGTGGCTAAGAGCTTTTATTTTCCATCATCAGTCTGGAAGAGAAAGAGGTTACAAGGCTAATTTAATCTTTTTTTTTTTCCCTAGCATTAAAGCTTAACTACACAGGCACAAAAACATCATTAAAGATGCAGTATTCCTTTTTATTATGATTATATTGTAATTAATAGAGCAGGTCTAAACAAAAAGACGTAAAATTAGATTCTGAAATGTCAAGGTTTTTAAACAAAATGGAAAGTTCATATAAAAATGTTTCTAAGCAAACACTGCACAGAAATTCAATATTCACTTATTTGAAAATCATTTAAGATGGGAAATGCACATGCAATAATTTAAATATAAAACAGTTTTATACAAAATTAATATTCCTTGTTCTGAAATACAACAGATAAACCCCATATTTAATGCTAGATTCACAGGGCATTTTTTTCAAGGACCTGTACTTCTACGAAAAAAAAATAGTATTGCTTCAGAGAAACAATACTACCTTCCATTTTCTAACAGAATTACTTGCTTAAAGCAGATAACTAGTTTGTCCTACATTATTTAAAGTCACTCTTCTGATCTTTACTTATCAGTGTCCAAATGGGCTCAATACATGAGCCTCTTCCCTTCTGCTTCCATAACAGTTGTGTCCATGTCTGGACACTGGGCATTATATTAACTACTTAGTCCAGTAGCCAAAAGATTCCATATGCTTGAACAGATGACTATCTCCATACTGTGATGGGATATTTAACTGTTTAGGTCTAATATTGCAGTTGAAAGATTTAGTTCTAAATCTTACCTAATTTTTTAAAGTTATCATAGACATATTTTCAGATTATATACATAAAACGCAAAATAAAATTGCTATGTTGCATATACTCATTAACTTTTAAAATTCAACATACTCATTTTTGAAAAGTGATGGTTTTTGATTAAAAGTGTGTTGATGAGACGGTGATAAGGGCATGTATAAAGTGTCCTTCTAAAAAATAAAATTTATGAAAATGAGAAGGTGGTTTAGGCGTGCAATTTCACCATACAATGTGACTGTTCATCATAATATAGCTAAGTCAGTTAAAAGACAATTAGCATGTGGGTACAAAAACATGCTTCATATTGTATTTGTTTTTTAAATGGGTAGTTGTTACCAAATCTGAAGTGGTAGACCTAGAATACAGCCTGTTGGCAACCATAAACTTATCATCTGAAACAACAAAATATTTCTATTTCTTCTGCAACTTAATTAGCAAATACTGTCAACAATAATAGAAATTGAAAACAAAATTACTTACTATCCCACAATTTAAATTTTGAATTGTATAGTTCTCTGAGCTTCCTACTAGATCATAATTTTAAAGATGCTTTTATGAATGTCTAGAATATGCAAACCAGAATATTAATATCTGAAAACTATGTGGGTAACCCAAGAATACCTGTCAAACTCATGACTCTCAATATTTCTTTGTATGGTTGTTAAACTGGATTTCTCACATGCAACAAAAAGCAATATGCAACATTAAAAAGCAAGTAAAAAAACCCCAAAATAGAAAAATATGAAGACTATTTCACCCTCAAAGTTTCTATTTTGCAAAGAATTTTGAAAGCTTGCTTAACTATGACTTAGAATCTACATGACATTTGATCGCAATATAAATTTGTGTGCAGTGGCTACCTCATCAAATACATTTGAAGGTTATCCTGGATTTTACACTTATGAACCCTCAGAAGTTAGAGTTCTAAGGCAGGCAATCACTCTTAGGTCTTGTCATAGGAATAAAGATTTCAAACTGTGAGAAGTTCACAAGCTATAGGAGTTCATATCTTATAATCCTATACTAGCAATGGATTCTAAAGCACTCTATTGCTTGACTTCGACTTTAGCTGCTAAATTACTCAGTGTGAACACAAAAGGCTATGGATGTGAAAAGGTTTGTTTCTGCATTTTTTTACACTGAAACATACAGTAACTTATGCGCTTCAGTGAATTCAAAGCATCAAAACATTAATATTGTAGGAAATTAATTTTTTAACATACTGGATGAAATAATGAAAATACCTTGCTAAACAGAACTTCAGACTCTGAGGACCAGTTCTATAACAAGACTTATTCATACTGACTTTTCATTAGTCAATTAATTTCCCTTGGTACATGCTGACTAATATGGTTGTTAGTCCTTACCAGTAATACAGCTTCAAGTTCAAAATAAAGGATGGCTTTAATAAAAGCGTTACGTTTCTCCCAGTGAAAATAATAATCTACTAAAAAAAAAAAAAAAAAACTTAAGCGATACAAAATTGGGAAGAAAAGGAACAGAATTACGAACATTATTTAATATTTTGGGAGAATGATGTTTTTACCAATGATTTCTAGTCATTAAAGAAAAAGAAGAAAATACAACAGGAAAGTATTTTAAATTCTTATTTAGAGTATAAAACAGTGACATTAAAGTCCTTTAAGCCACACTCTGTAGCACAAAAAGTTGTGTTTTTTTTTTAAATTCGGTACTAAAGCGTACAGATTATCAACATACAGAAGAAGCGTCCTTACTTGTTTTTATAATATTCCTTGAATTTGGAAAGTGTAACAACAAATGAAACCCCTCTTCAGTCTGCCCTCCTTGATCAATGCTAGATTTTAAAAATGGAAGCAATTTTCCCTTTTCAAATGCACCGTCTGATTTCGTAGAAAGACTTGAAAAATAACCTTCCATCAACTATTTTAATCATACTCGTAAGTATCTCAATATTTATTACCTGACAGACAGTGTAAGATAAGAGTATGTTCAATCAGCAGAAAATATCAATCAAGTAAAACTTGTCACACATCATGTGAATAAAATTCATAATTGGATAAGTTTTTAGTGTCATTTTCTTGAAATCCTCTTCCAGAATAACATATTCCTATTTTTTTGGTTGAGAAAAGAGAATTTTCTTTTTTCTTCATGCACTGTTTGCACTAGAAGTTTCATCAATAAAATTCAAAGAATCTGTTCTTTAGTGGACTACAATTTCTTTAAATTATTCTGAAAAAACTCTGTACACAACCAGAGTTTCGGTAAAATTGTGCCTTTTTCCAAAATATAGCCTTACGGAAGACTGTGAAGACATTCCATGTCCCATCAAACTGGGTGAATGAGCATCATCTTTGGATAAATGCAATTCAAAGTTATTAAATCCAAGACAATGAATAGCTGGAATAATGAAAGAGCCACATTGGTGGATGTGTACCACAGGGGAAAAGCATCAAGAACAAAATCGCTGTTTAATGTTCAGTAGTCATCAAAGAGACAAAACAGACATTAGAATGTAGGAAAAGTGAACAAACAATAATAGCATTATTGTATTGTGTTACTGTAACAAAGTAAAATATGATTAAAAGAAAAGTGACTGTTTAAAAATAGTTAAGCAGTCAGCATGACAAAAAATACAAAACAATCAGAATATAGAAAATATAAAATAGGGAGCCTCATCTTGTCCGATCAGTCAACAACAAAGATATAGTTTATGAAAAGTAAAGGCAAAATTAAACTTTCTAGAAATTAAACAAACCAGGTAGATTTAATTTGTGGAGCTCCCTGTCACAGCACAACATGCAAAGTATTTGGCAAAATATATAAAAGAAACCAATCTCAAACTAAATATATATATATATATATACACACACACACACACACACACATATATATATATACACACACACACACATTACATATGTATATATGCATTATTCATATACTACATATAAAAAATATAGCTAGTCTGGGTTGGAAAGACATTGTCCCTGTTGAAAATCAGTACTACCAATTGTGAGTTTTATTTATTCTTCACTGGAGTAACTAGTACTGGGGGCTGACAGACATGAGATATGGTATGATCACTACTAAAAATCTATTTTTAGAAGACAAATCATATAAAAATGACACTATTTTTCTGTATATGTTATGCCAACAAAACCTTGATTAAAATGTGATTTTGAACTTGTATTCACCTTCGTGGAAATTATTCATGTGAAGAATTTATCTGTAGACAACCTAATTAATACAGTTGGGAGGCAAAAGATAACATAGAAAATACAGAAACAGTAGTTCAGGGAATAAATGTGGAATTTACTACATCTTCAGAAAAATAGTGTGCGTTTTCTACGCCTTCAGTGTACTGACTTTAAGATTCAACAGAGAAAGCATATGCTAGAACTTACTCTGATCAAATTAAATCCATATACAGAAATGCACTTGGAAAAAAAATCCCTCTCTCTTATTCTCTTGGAAAGAAAAGATATTTTCTTTACTTTTTTAATCCAGCAAGAAACCTCAGCAACAGAATGGTGAGTAGCTGGGTTGTGAGAATGTGAGCAGCTGCTGTTATTATAACTAAAGGTCTGTCTACGGCTTGAGCCTGAGAGACCACATGTTCGGCTGTCCTCTCATCTTGCCATCCTCACCAATTAACTATTAACATGGAGGGCTGTACACATGCTCTCAGGGGCTCTTTAACAGGCTTCTTGGAGAGTGGAACAACTACACAGCAGGGCTCTGGGAACTGAGTAATGTGGGGTATAAGGAACCCTCAGCAGCTTTGCTCCTCCTAATGACAGTTTTCTCCATAGTTTAGTGCTTAAACAAGGATACATGAAGTTTAACAATTTCAAAAAATATTTATGCTCTCATTAGTTTAAGGCTATTAAGTAAAGGTTCTGGAAATAATGTTTCTTTTCTTTTAATTCAGAATATTCTAGCACTTTACTGTAAAACAATTCTGTTAAAATAAAAAAATCAGTTATTTAAAAAATCAGATATGATTTCAATCCTAACTCCATGGGAATTGATTTACATGGAATTAATAACACAAAACCCAAATCAACTTCCCAGGTAAGTTTGCAACAAACAAAAAACTTTGTCCTTCAATTTGTTTTTTAGAAACGCTTCTCTAAAATATGATCATACCTTTTATTGACATAATATATATAAAAAAGAGTAACATGAAACTGACTGTATGTCCCAATTATGGACAGGTAATTCCAATGTGTAAAGAGAAGGATTCTAGTTTTACATTCACAAATTCTATTCATTGCATTAAATTTTACTGTCAATCTCTTTGAAGGTAAACTGCCATCTAATACTTAAAAATAGCTGAGTAAGGAGATGGAGGTTTGCATTACAAGAGGAATATTCATACACTTTTGATTGCGATGGTAAAACTAGAGAATCAAGTTTCTTTATTTTAAAGCAGTAAGTGCATCTAGATAAATAACATTTGCAGGTATTCACACACCTTTACAAAATGCAATATGTAAGTGAGTCATGTACTTACCTAAGACAGGATTTAATCTAACAATAAACTTACTTACTATGAAAACATTTTGCATAATATGAGGTTTCACCCAGTGCTTTTTTACTATAATCAAATCAAATTAATATTGAAATTTATAGGTTCCTTGTTCATTGAGAATAATAATTTTGCTTTTGTAAGTTACATTACCACTTGCAGAAAAAAAGACTACCTACACTTTCCCTTTTGCTAAAAATGTTTAGTTCCAGAGCATACATTTAAGTGCCATATACTCTCAATGAAAAGTACTGTTAGCAGCTTCTGATTTTACAGTCAGGAAAATTACTCTATACCGTAACTGGTTTGCTCCTGGTCCCAATACAAGGGGATATTAGAATTAAAGAGGAAAACTGTATCTTTCAGTTCCTGGCTTTAAAAACAAGATCACACATCATCATAATGAGCATTACAGACGAAGACAGTGGACTGCAATGTCTTGTATTGAAACTCTAAACAGTGTGCTAAAGGCAGTGGAAAAGGTCGTAGAGATGTTGTAAAAAAAATTAATAAAGAGATAACTAGCAGGATTCTCTTTGCTTTTTTTACAGTTTCTGAAATTTTGACAGTTTTTCAAAAAAGACTAAGACCCACACAAGAGATAAATGTATCTAAGATAGTTTTGTGCTTAGGTCTTAGTAGATTTTGCAGCATGACTGTCCCACAAAAGTATAGAAACGCTATAGTGAAGTTAGGTTTTAACTTTGCCCTTTGAACAAAAAGAGTTTTCAAAATGCCCAAAATTGCATTTATTTTCTTACCATAAATGTTAAATTTTTGCTAGCTGATATATCAGCTATGAAATCTAGCAAAGACAGCATTCCTACCTGGATAAGGTGAGCTGGCACTGTGATGATGCAGGCTGACAAAGATTTTCTGAGGATGCCACGGAGAACGTACAGAAATTTTGTAAGGCTATGAACATCTTCAGGAGTATCACTGCTACAAATGTCATCACCCCACAACATGGAACCTAGACTCTGAATTCCTATCCGCAAAATATTCTTTTGTTTTTTCTATTAAAAAAAAAAAAGCCACTTGTTAATTTTTAAATATTAAGAGGAAAATGTCATGTAATGTATTTAAAACATACAAATTATAGAGCTCATATCCATAATAATTACATATTTTATGTAATCATAGCTTAATCTCAGATGATCTTATAAAAATTACAAACGGAATGGCATTTTTTTCACTGACTGGATATCATGCTATGTCAGATAAGCAAGTGCAAGCTTAAGAGACAGCACAGAAATACCAAAACCTACTAATTTGCATTTTTTAACCAGCTAAATGTAAGTATATTCTGACACAAAATCCAATAATACTATGATTTTTCATGCCCTTTCTCTCCTCCATCACTGCCTTAAAAACTATGCAGAAGAATCTTCTTTCCCAGCTCTAAACTGGTCTTCTGGAAGTCTCTGAGAGTAATCAAACACAACTTTTGCCTCTATTTTCAATTTTCCACTAGGTTATTTTCGTAACCTGACTATTCTGACTGCGTGCTTTAGTTTTGCTTTTTCTGCTGCTTCTAAATGAAAAAGGTCGGTGGCCTATCTCAGCAACACATGACCTGTTCTCTCTTTTAGAAGTCTCTGTAAGCATCATCTGCATTTCTGTCAAATCCTTCCAGCTAATGAAGGAAGGTTTACCCACAGCTATGGAGAAAGAGAGTTTGATGGAGACATCAGCAGATTGTCTCTTAAGGACTACACCTTTCTGAAAGTCCTTGACGTGAGTGTTTCTGGATCTGCTTTAGTTAGCTATCGGGTACTAGAATCTAAGCTGTTTTGACATGTAAAATCCGAAACAGCCTTGTGTGTTACCTACCTAAAGACTGTCTGCTGCCCTGCAGTACGCTGGCAGAAGAGCATCCAACAGAGGCAGTGGCTAAGATAAAGCCCCTTTTCTGAAGGGACGGATTATGAAGCCAGAGTTTTAATTTGTTTATGCACAGTAAGATGTCATCTCACATGATGACAAATCTCATTTCTGCTTGTTTGATGTGACCTTTCCTGGTGATCTTTGAGCAGGATTTTAGGTATATTTGCTATCAAGAGCCGAGAGAGACAATAAGCACCCTTGTTGAAAGACTCCCTGTACAAGGTGATCAAAGATACATTTCTAGAGTTCAGGGTTCATACTTAAAGGCTGGCTTTTTTTTTTTTTTTTTTTTTTTACATATATACAAACACACAAAAAATATTAGTTTAGATAAAGAAAAGCTTCCAGGTACTTTTCATTACAGCAAAGTGCTTTGATAAACTGTAGATATTCATTTCCACCAGCTGGAATGAACAGCAACTATCAAGCACAAAACATTGCACAGCTGCTCTGGAAATCCAGAGGAAAGGTTTTAACAAGACAAGAGGCTGCTCTTGTAAGTACTTCCCTCTCCATATTGGGTAGACAGAGCCCGAGTTGTGAAACACAGTCAGTACCACATGGCTCCGCATTTATCCAACTCTCATGGCTTACACAGTGAGCTGATCTGCCAATTCCCTTACAATCTTTGTGAAAGCGATATATGTTTTAACTCTGGCGGATTCTTCAGTCTCGGACTTTGCAGGCTTTTAGGCTTTACTTACGTAAAGTTAATTTTTTAAACTACCTTAAGAAGATCAGGATAATAGTACAGGATAACACGACTTCTCTGTATGATATTTGTTAGGCTCTGATGTTCAGAGTTTTAAAAGAAACAGGGAAAAATAGAAGCTAGTCTAATATTCTTTAGTCACTTCTAATCAGAGCAGATTCACGCATTTCTTGATGTGTGTATAAGCAACAGTAGAAAATCAGGCATTTAAGAAAACTGTTTTATCCAGATATAATGGATATTGACCACGCAGAAAAAGAATTCTGGTATTTCAAAATTTCAGAGCAAACATACATAAAACTTACAGAACTTTTTTAATGAGAAAAATATTTTTTTCTTACAAAGAACATCCATAAGAACAACATACAGAGAAAAAACTGTATCAGAATCTCAATTCTCTTATTAGATGAAGGATGACAGATGCTTGTTTCACAATAATAAATCATAGGAGTTGTAAAAGATAAAGCTATTCAAACACCAGATAATATCAGGTATATTTATTTTGGCCACTAACAGAATTTCTGACAGTGTAATTCTGTCAGGCCCACACGGTCCTGACAAATGGCTTATTCCATAACTGAAATATAAGAAAAGCATAAGTGCAATACTCTTTAACACCAAGCCTGCACTAAAGAGCATTATAACATCTTTTTAGATATACCACTAGATCTTTTATACTCTCATTAGTTGGAAGTTTGCTTTTTTTTTTTTTTTTTTTACCTTTTTCATGGAATTTTTCTAACACTGTTTGCTTTGGCAGCAAGAATTCAGATCATGAAGAATTAAAAAACCCAATTCCAAGCAAACAAAAAACCAATCTCCCCCAACTTTATTACCCTGAAAGTCACTCAACTTGAGCTCCAAAGTATACAAAGAAACATTACAGAAATATAGTTGCTTATGAAAATTCTGTTGTTAAACATGAAAATCCCAAAATATTCTGAATCAAACAAGTGCTATTCTGTGTGACTTAAAACCATGCTCAATCTGTAAATGATTAATACTTGATCATAGAAACATTTAAATTGGAAAAGACCTTTACAATCATCAAGTCCAACTGTTAACCTAACACTGCCAAGCCCACTGCTAAACTATGTCCCTAAGCACCTCGTCTACCCGTCTTTTAAATACCTCCAGGGATGGAGACTCAACCACTTCCCTGGGCAGCCCGTTCCAGTGCTTGACAACCCTTTCGGTGAAGACATTTTTCCTCATATCCAATCTAAACTTCCTCTGGCACAACTTGAGGCCATTTCCTCTCATCCTGTTGCTTGCTACTTGGGAGAAGAGACCGACACCCACCTCACTACACCCTCCTTTCAGGCAGTTGCAGAGAGTGCTGAGGTCTCCCCTCAGCTCCTCTTCTCTAGGCTGAAAAACGCCAGTTCCCTCAGCCGCTCCTCATAAGACTTGTGCCCCAGACCCCTCACCAGCTTTGTGGCTCTCCTCTGGACATGCTCCAGCACCTCCATGTCCTTCTTGTAGCGAGGGGCACAAACATGAACACAGTATTTGAGGTGCGGCCTCACCAGGGCCAAGTACAGGGGCATGATCACTTCCCTAGTCCTGCTGGCCGTGCTATTTCTGATATAAACCAGGATGCTATTGGCCTTCTTGGCCACCTGGGCACACTGCTGGCTCATATTCAGCTGGCTGTCCATCAATACCCCCAGGTCCTTTTCCACCAGGCAGCTTTCCAGCCACTCATCCCCAAGCCTGTAGCGTTGCATAGGGTTGTTGTGACCCAAGTGCAGGACCTGGCACTTGGCCTTGTTGAACCTCATACAATTAATGATCAGCAGCAAAGAGTTACTAGGAGGTTTTAGGAAGGATATAAAACTGATGCTCCTATTTCTAGGTCATAGGTCATTCAGACCCTGAAGTTCCAAATAGATCTTGGCAAAGATGTTCCAGTCAGTGTGAACAAATAGGTAATTGCTTTGGTTAACTTCGACCAAACTTTTCTGTAGCCTAATACAGGAATTAGTGTCCTAATGCCCACAAAGTCATGCAGGACTGTCAAGAAATATTAATCTATGATGACCAACAGCAGACAGCCCTATAAAAATAATGTTAACTGATCATACTAGGTCCTAGAGATGCCTGGGCCTACTAAACCTCTAATGGTAGTTTTCACTCATTTGCCTAATTGTGTCAAATCTCTGTCAGCTGGGGTGAGTCACATTCTGCTCACTTTTCTCCAGACCCCTCTCCAAATACTGGTAAAAAGGAGTAGTAAGTCAAAGTAACATTGGCATATTGATGTGAAAGTAGCCAAAAATATCTGAAAGTTTTACCAATCAAGTTAAACTTTTCCTTTGAATCCAGATCCAACAAGCAACACATTTCTAGACTAGAGAAATCTAGAAATAGTCTAGAGATTTTGGAAGGATTATACTTCTCAGTACAAAAAATGAAGCATTAAAGGCATCAACTTCTGTCATTCACAGACGGGGATTAATGGATCTACTTAAAGTCAGTAAGTAAATTACTTGAAAGTTCTGTACCTCCCTGCTATATTTTGGCCCTTGCAGATTTCTCCAAACTTCATGAAAGCCACTGCCAATAGGAGCCACCAAAAGGGGAGAGGATTATTTTCAGGGGAAGAGCACACATGCACAAACTTTTCAGAAGCTTGTAGTAGTAGTATATACAGGAAAGGACACAGGTGCAGAAGAATACAGGCAGGTCCTTACTCTACAATATTCATATCTGGCTACTTAAAAAGTACTTCTGAAAGCTCAGTAAGTAGAAAGGGATACAGAGTAGCAGAGAGGTGAATTTCTCATAAATTTGGAAGATAAAAAGATCCAAGGCATGTTCCAGGCCACAACTACATTCAACTCTGGACACATTTTTAGGAAGTGTGTATTAGATATTGCTTCTAAATGTACAAAATTTGAGTGTACAAAGAAATATGATGCTTGGGGAAAAGAAGAATCTTAAAAGAAAGTAACAGAAACTGCTCCAGGAAATAATATGCATTATCTCCCTTGAAACAGAAACAACTATGCAACTGCTAATGGCTTTCTAGATTGGTAAACTGGCCTGAAAAAGGACTCTTTTACTGACTTTTAGAGCTTCACCTCAGAAACTTATACTTTTAAATCAATCTGAGTTAAAGTTCTGGTTTTGCTTTATTGACCCTAGTAAGACATCCTGAAACAACGAGAAACAAGTAAAGAAAATAACTATCCATGATGTTTAATTTTTCCCTGCTTGCAAGCTAAAAACCTAAAAATATTGGCTCTGACAAACCTTTATTTTCTTTTACATGCAAAAAAAAAAAATCAGGAATATACAAAGAAAAATAAGAAACACCAGCCTAATTTCTTCAGTAGGAGGTTGTTTGCTGGCTGCAGGTTGGCAGGGTGTTTCTTTCACTCAGCTGCTCTTTGCAGCCGGCAAGCTCTTGGGCTTCCACAGGACCTGTCACCGTGCTGGAGGAGCATCTCTACACATGGTGCTGTACGGTAGGATGACAAGCCTGTTGCCATGGCTACGACAGCGAGTGGGGAGAGGTGCCTGTCAGGGACCAATTTACTTCTCCAGACTGGCACTGCCACCAAAGGGAAGGCAAGCTCTCCCATAAATCTCAGCAGAGACTAAACACTGAGCACAAATAACCTGAATTTACACACAAGTGTTCTGTGCAGGTAACATTTCTAAAACACACTGTTGGACACGAAAACATCCATTCCAGCATTATCCTCCCCACAAAAATGATTTCTAAGATATTCAACTGGTAATAGTACACAGTCTTGTATTATATTCTTTGAGGGTCTCCAGCATCTATACTAATTAACTTCTACTGTAGTAACATTTCTCTTGTACAACAATAAAGATAATTGATTTCCATCAACTCCAAAGGACTCACATATTACTGAATATGTCAAGGAATAATAGATAGGGCACTGCTCAAGTTAGAAAAGGGCTTTCAGCCTACGTTGTTACACTTAAAATGTATGATTTGTGAAAAGTACAGAGATTTTTAGAAGTCTGGTAAGCTGTTTTGATTTGTAAATTGAAATAGCGTTCTCATTTCTTTACTTGTGTTTCAGTGCTCGCTACATAAAGATGCACACCATTTAATTCATTAAAAAATTCACTCCACTCCAGTTAAAACAACATTGAAAAAATCTAAAAGTTTAAGATTAAATGTTCAGTCTCAAGAGTCTTGAACACATTACTGCTAAAGCAATAATTTGAAAAAATACTGTAGGGGAAAATGTGTTTTGCTTAATTACATTATATTTGGCAGTCCATTTATTAGCTAATTGCACAGAATATGCATTTTATCAGTGTTGGCTTACAGTTCTTTCTTCCATGGTCTGTATATCTGTAACAGGTAAAAACTCCAAATGCACATTAAAATATAAATGACACTCTCTATTTACATTACTTTTTTTACTTTAGCAATGCTTAGAAACAGCCTGTTCCTTGTTACTTTGTCCAAGACCTTCTTGTGCCACCCTTGAAAATTCAGAAAACAATATTAATTACAGGATTATAGAAGAGTATGAGGGTCTTCAGTACCTGGGGATCAGAGCCATCAAACCCTTCCTGGTAAATCATCTTCTGAATGGACTGGAGCAGCCTTGCATAAGCACTGTTCATATTACTGTTGGTAAGAAGTAGTAGTTTAGTAACACATTTTAATACTCTCCTATATATCTCTAACAGCTGTGTTAAAAATAAATATAAGCAGACATAGCTTGCAATCTGAAAGTGCCATATAGAAAAAAAGTGTCATAGAAGAAAAAACCCAAACCTCTTTTGAATAAAATTGACATTATAAGCAGTTGTGATTGCTTCATGTTAACTAGTTCAGTGCTCAGACATTTAGTGGAATCTAAAATCTCTAGGGATTAAGATAACTTAATTATGTCAGGCTTACTTACATCCAGAAGATTAATGATATAATGTATCAACTTAAAGCTGAAACCATTACAGCACAGTATTAATCTTCTATAACTGACAAAGATCTACCCAATTGTTATTCCAAGTGTACCTAATCAAAGCCCTGATGAACTTTGAGTTGAGTTTCTGCTACCAAAAACTTTCATAAAACTGTGACAACAATCAAAACCAACAAAAAATGAGAGACACAACATTTTCACAATTAAAAAGTTCAGGTCATTAAATCAGGTTTGTTTCGGTTTTTTAGGTTTTTTTTCAGGTACTGCACCAGAGCATAAGATACATTCTGCTACACTACGGTTCCATTTTGTATCCATACACTACAGGTGTCATTACTGCTTTATTTGGATGATAGCAGAATTGTGGAGAAGGATTTATGTATTACTTAGAAAATATAACATAAAATTAAAAAAAAAAAGCAAACAGGTGGCTAAAAATGGATTTAAGCAGACTTAAAACCAAATGAAAGTCTTAGAAAGTCCAGTTCCTGCACGTCCAAAGCACTTCTTCAGATATCCATCCCTGCCATGCTCTCCAGTCCACAGGCTTACACATACAAAGGACAGAAAGCCCTTTACCTTAAAAAAGCAAGCCAGTTTTTCACTTTTAAGAGAGACATACTGTTTTCTTAAATCCCATAGAGCATACTGGCCTGTGTGTCTGGACTTGATGTAGGTTCCTCACTGCAGCTGAGAGTTTAAACCCTTCTATCTTTTCTAGCTTTGGCATTTCCTTCTAGTCTCACTAATTACCATCGAGGGCTGTGGATTCAAACTTTCTTGTATACTTCTTGGGAAGTATGACAGGTTATTTTGAAAGTTTTGCCTCTAAAAATATTCTTATTTGCTCCAATCATGATCTGATAATAGCCCAGGTTGGAAGGGACCTCGAAAGATCACCTGATCCAAACATTAATGAAACTATTCCCATTACTTTAGTAAGAGCCAAAAATCTTATCCAAATGTGTTTTACTAATGAGTATCTAAATAAACCCAAATAAAATTGCTTTCATACTTTTGCACAGGAGAGAAGACAACTTTTCTGAGAAGCACTTAAAAGTCACAAACATGTGTCTTTAACACCATTGCTTTAACTCAGAATTCTACAGTTCCTTCAAGAAAACAGTATCAACCCAAACCCAAGCCCCCGATTATATATTTAAGCTAAAAACATCTACAAAAGTCACACAGTCATAATAATTTCAAGTTTTGAAATACTCAATGTCAGAAAACATTAAGAGATGACTCTTCTCAGAGATAAATAAAAGGGAGAGTTTCTAAATTAAATTCCATTTTCAGATTTAGCACCCTACAAAGCCATCGGTTAAACTGATGTTCCTTAATAATTTAATACTCTCTTTGAAATTCACAGCTGAAAATAACCGGCAATGTATAAATCTCAACATGGCATTTAACATGTAAAGTCTGCCTTGCTATACAAAAAAGAGCATCTCAAAAAGAAAAAAGTAAATTTCCACTTATGAAGACAATGACTTTCTTAGCATTTAGCTGCAACAGGAATGGCTGTTAAATGTTATACCTGTACAGTCTTGCACATGTCAGTTCATGGGGTAGGTGGAGGGGAAGAGGGCTTTAGCCTCCATGCTAGCCAAAATGTCTTCTCCCTCCATGTCTTCACATTATTGCAACACACACACAATCCTTGTTGCTTACACAGTGCTGTGATTTCTTCCCAGTTTTGCCAGAGCTGGAGAGAATCTGCAGCACTTCACAATGACCAGAAGCATTCATGTATGCTTTTGGATCTTCCTTTATCCTTTTGGAAAAGATAAAAACTGCTGCTCACCAACATTAGGAAGGAGTTTGCAAATATCTTGTAGCCATAGCTAGGAATACAGTACGTGCAATACAAAAAGACGACTGTGGTCTTTGTCACCACAAACTAGCATTTTCAAGTTTCTATACATATCACTTATTTTGCTTATGAATATTACCATGCTATCTATAGGGAAGCCAGAGAATACACTACAATCACAATACTTACCAATTCCTCATTTGTTACTAACTTGCTTTTAAATTAGTGGATCAAAGAATAAAATACCTAATGCATTAGCAGAATTAAAGGGTCCCAATTAAAACAAACAAATAAAAGAGATCTTCAATTAAACCATCAGAAAAAGATTTGTAGCAAAGAAAGAATTAAAGGAAATAATGTAATGCATACAGATTTTTTTTAAATGTAGAAATAGGTGCTCTTCTACTTCTTGCTAAAAAATGGTTTACTTGAATTTGAACCATGCTATGTATGTAAGGACATGAAAAATATTGTGGAAACACTATTTATAAAAACAAGTTGCATTACCCTTCTGGCAATGTTTGTCATAATATTTAAGGAAGGAAGATATTTCTTATTTTCTGGTTTCTTCTCTTTTTTTGGCTTTCTTACTAAACACCATTTAATTCTGATAATGAGTTTAAACAATTCCTTCTGTACCCTTTTTTTTTTGTTTAGCAATTTAGTAATGGATAAAGCAGGAGCTGGCAAGAAGGTATCCCGGTTACAACGGAGCCTCTGACTTCTCTGTTGATAGTTTCTAAGCAGTTAACAAAGGTTAGGTTATCAAGGGTATGACAAATAGCCTTATTATGTATAAGGAGACCCCATTAGGCAAGACAGTTAAACCTGTTTTATCTAAATTTATCGGTAAATCTAGACTCTAGATAAATTTATTCTTTTTCAAAAGCACGTACGTTCTTTAAGGTAAAACTTGCAAGTATTATTGAAAAACTACAGCTTAATTATTTTAGTTCCCTTGATTATCAAACTTTCTCTTTTGGTAATTGCAACCGAACAATGAGGATAGAAGTAGAGGGGTAGAAAGCAAGCCTTTTCTGCGAAGCAGAGGGTTATCACAGAGCATATTTCTGCCTTCCTGTTAAGTACCAGCTTTAGCAACGCAACAAAAAGGACACCAGAATATCCTAGCAACAACAACTGGAAAACAGTTTCTGTCAGCTGCACAACCCCGTTAACCTGGTCCTAGCATTAGGGCCAGGACATAACTGCCCTTCCCTAACATAAAAAATAATGAGATAAGAAAGAGAAGGTTTATGCCTTCTTTTGGCACCGAACACCCAGTCCCATTTACTACTTCCTTTAAGAGAACAGACTTCCCAATCTGTTTTCAATTAATGTTTACCATGGGGCAATGAACTTCTACACATCTTGAGTGATTATCCAAAAGAGGACCCTGTAATCTAATTTAGCCATCAGGTACCAGAACTACAGAAAGGAGAGCAAACACAGTACTCCTCATCTCCCTCCATCGAAAAGCAGATAAAGATACATGCGTGCAAAAACACAGGAAAGAAAAGAAAGATTGATCCAAGCTTTAAAGCAAACAAATGTTGTATACAACTTCCAAATCTGATCTTTAATTGCAAAGTAAAAACCCAAAGTCAATAGCTTAGTTTTGTCCAATCAGTCAAAGAATCTCCTTTCTTTGCAATTCCATAAAGAAGCCAAGTGCTTGCGTGGATAGCAATGGAGGGACATATGTATAGATATATATGATTTCTAAAAAGGGCCAAGAGTTTCTGGCCCAAATAAGACCTCTACATCTCTGGTCCTGCAAGGGAAGCACTGTAATTATCTTGCAATAGACATTAGCTACAATTACAGTTCACTTACTGAAGAACAGTTTAAATAAAATAGGTTCCTTAATGTGATGCTAGAGTATTAGAAGCACCAAGATAATTCGGTCCTTTTTACAAAGACATGGTTCTTATGCCACAAAACATTATGACAAAGGACCTTGCTTATTAAAAGATGCAGCACTGTTTTCCCAAGGACTGTGAAATATATGCTCACTATACTGACTGTTTCTGTCAGGACAGTATAAGCTGTACAGGAAAATGCGGTACATTACTTCTCTTGTACATTTTCTGCTTTAACTGCATAATATCTGCTTTGTCATTACATCCCTGAACAGTGAAAGGAAAAGAGAGCAAAGGATTGTTCTTCTTGTTCCTCACCCCTTCCCAAAGAAAAGAAGGGTCGGGGAAGAGAACTGTCCCAAATTCCAGGGAGGAAAAATGAAACCTAAGGTGTCCAAGGCTAGTCATCCTCTGACGGAAAAAGAAAGGGAAAGGTAAGGCTGGCCAACAAGGTGAATTCTAGGTGCATCTAACAAATTAGAGATTAAGTACATTCTTTGAGGAACATTAACTACATACAAAAGTAGCAGGTCTATCAGGAAAACAGGAAAAGAGACCCACCCAAAAAGGACAACATTTAGGGAATGCCTCGCTCACATCAGTACGTATGATAATTTAATCAAAAAAGTGCAATAAAAAAATACACTAAGCTTCTAAAATCATTCTTTACAACTACTAGGTTGTCATTGCAGAGTGTATAGCTTATGACCTCAACATAGAATGTGTATGTTGGGTTAGGTACACTTTCCACGATGGCTACATAATTTAAGGTGCCTTTTCAATGGCTATAGTTGCAGGACTATAACAATTAATTTCAGGCTGAACTTAAACCATGCCGTGTTCTGCTACATTACAAATATTTAGAATGGATCATGCTAGCTAAAATAATGTGGAAACATTTGGAGGAGAGAGAAAAGGGTTGTTTTTTTTTTCACTAATTCCTATTTTTTTGCGACTTCTGATACTATAAAGAGGTATCATCCATCAGCAACAATACCATTTACTTACAAAAAATTATATACTAGGCAAAACTATCAGTTCTACTTCCTCCTCAACCTCCGTATTAGTGAAAAAAGCAAAACATTCTTAGATTAGAAAAAAACCAAACAAAACCCACACCACTGATGTTGGTCTGCACTCCTACATGATTTAAGAGAAAATTTCATTCAGAAATGTCTTTACTGATATATATCTTGCATAGTATACCCTTTAGAAAGTCATGAAATCTTTTGCAAACATCCCACAATACATAGCCTATTAATGTAAACTATTTCAATAATGAACTATCCCCTTTCTTAAAAAGGTCTCCTTATCTTTGAAGGATTTGTCAGCCTTCAGTGTTAACACATTTTCTGTCAATCCTCTTTCGATAAATTGAAAAAAATAGTATCTTTATAGATTTTCTGAATCTCAAGTAACTTCTTAAACATTTTTTTTAGTTCCTTTCAGGCTACCAGTAGGTGTTTTTTTTGAGGTATTGTCAGCTAATAGATTACAGAGATTTCACAATGCTAGGAAATTAGCACTATGCAACCAGGGGTTTTTTTGGCTGTGCATCTATGACCCTAGTCCGCACCTAAGTCTGAGAACCTTATGTTTAAGAAATTATATCCTTTAAGTGGAGACATGCTAACTAGCCGTGTCCCTGCTCCTAATTCACTGTAACTCAGAGTAAACGAGGTTAGCTCAAGCTCTCAGTGGGACCTTCAGGCAATTAAAGATGAAGCCTAATACAAATTGTTGACTTCTATTGGAAGCATTAATTGTGACTATCAAATCACTTTCTTTCAAATCATTTTGAAAGTCTAGTTAATCAACAGAACAGAAATTTTTAATATTCTATGATATATTGAAGTTAGCTTTAGAAGCCAGAAGCATTGTATTGATTTTCCAAACAGTAATGGCAACAAAGTAATATCCTTTCCCTCCCCCTTTTATAATCTTTCTTTAATAAAATCATCCTGACAGGACTGTGAGCTTGTTTTCATTCCTTGAGAAAGGAACACTTCCTTCAGAATTTCATCACAGTATTTGTAAATAATACAGTACAAGCCTGTTAGGTTTCTGTAAAAGCATAAATGTTTTGAGAGCAGTGAAATAATTGGTAACATTCATACTTAGTATTGGATTTAATACACTGTGACTAATGTGTATTAAAGAATCACAGAAGATAGGGATGAAAAGGACCTCAAGAGGTCAGGTAGTCTATCTTCTTGCCCCAAGGCAAGATGAACTACATCTAAACCATCTCTGACAGATATTTACCTAACTTGTCCTTAGAAATTTTCAATTATGGAGGTTCTCCAATACTCCCCAACCTGCATCTGCAAGGCAACCTCTTCTTGTGCTAATAATTAGAAAAATATCTCCTTATTTCTAGCCTGTATTTCTACCACTACAGTTTTCTGTAGCCCATTACTGCTTGTCCTACCTTCATCAGACAACAGAATTACTACCGTCTGTATGTCAGTTTTCAACATGCTTCAAGACTCTGCTTAGATTTGTCTAAGATCTTCCATTCTTCCATCATGGGCCATACATCCCAGTTCTAGATGTATACCCATCTTCACAACCTTCTCCAACTGATCCAGAGTCTTCTTGAAGGTTGCTTTCCAAAACTGGACAGCATTGTTATGGCTGAGCAGAACAGAAGTACTTTGCATGTCTTCCACATTAAATTCTGGTTTATCACCTCCATGCTTTTTAAATTATACTTTTTGGTATCATTAATCACACAACACTGCTAATATATTTTATGTTCAAGATACTTTATAACCCCAGATCTTCTTCTGGAGACCTGCTACACTACTTTATTTGTTCAATTAATTATTCCTACAAGTATGATTTTCAACACATCTTCAGCAAATTCCATATAGCTTATTCCAGATCACCAACCTAAATCTTCTTGAATTCCAATTCTATTATCTAATCTGCATGTGATTATTCCTTCCACTTTTTTCCAAATTTGACATTATGACTGCAATAAAGATATGCCTTGCTCAGGATATGTATCAACCCAAATTAGTACTAGGTGATTACCAGACCCAACACTGGGATAAAACCTGGTACTTCACTCAGGTTCAACTGTGACTGAATGACAGCTTGTTTAGGAGATAAGGATTTAACAATCAACATGACAAAAAGAAAACTGTCAAACCAGCCTATGTTCCTTCTTTGACATGATAACAGACTTTACCAATGGAGAGTTTTATTTTAGAGCCTTTTGGCTCTATCCCAGCTGAATACCCATAAGCAAACAAAGGAAACATACTGGGTGAAACTACCCTAGAAGCTTAAAAAGACAATTTTTTTTTTAATGGTATTTTTCAGAGCACTGATGTTATCCCACAGATGTCTTCACCTTCCCCTCTCTACTTAAAGACAGGCATCACTTTGGCCTTTTTGACTTTGTGGAACTTTGACAGTTCTTTATGTTTTACCAATGAACTTCATTAGGTCCCAGCTTGAAAACATTTATGTATTTTCTAGCCTGTTTTTTTTGTTATGTAAACTGGGTAGTTCAATTTGCTGATAATAAGTGAGCTAGGTGCACATCAATTTGGGGATCAGGGTAATGGGAGAAGTAGCTTTTCTCCACTTCCATCATTTTTTAAAAAACTCCAGTTATACAACACCAATGAACAGAAGTTGAAATTCTGATTCAGTTTATTTTTTAAATATGTGTCAAAATTGAATGACTGCAAATATGAGAAGCTTAAATCTTCCGTTTCTCTATGGAGAAATAAACTTTATTTCAGAGGGTGTAATTCTGAAAAATTCTTTTTCCCACTTTATCTTAACCTTGGCCTAGTGCAACCCTTTTAATACAGGGAATCCAAAACCAGTGGTCAGGAAAGACAATAATCAAAGTTAGAAGACAAATGATCTACTGTAAACGAAGAGAGAGACATACACATCTCTTCACAGTTCTCACAGATTTCTGTCTGAGAGTTCATTATTCCCAATGTGTTCTGAATTACTCCCTGTCCCTTATCACATTGCATTGTGGTCTAAGAAAATGATGTTTAGAATGATAGTTGTCTGTTACCTCGGTACCTGCCTTTACTCCCAGCAATACAATTCTCTCATTTCTGGGGAGAGGCTTCTTGAAGTAGACCCATGTTGTGGGTGCAGGGAGAAGAAAAGGAGATAAGCCTTCCAAATTCCGTCTTTATTTGACTACGCTTCTCACGTCATCACTCTGTGCTCTACCAATTTGCCAAGCAAATTAACTAAATCTAATCTTTCTGACAGATTAAAACTAAAAGTAAGAATAGAATTTATATGATAAGAATGATGATCTTCTATCAGGATAGCACACAAGGAAAATACCAGAGTTAAGCAAGGCTTATTAAATCAAATGCATAAAAGTTAAAGTCCATCTCCTATACTAGCCGTATGAGTTGATTTGATTTTAATGTAAAATGCACAAACACTTGACAGCCATATAGTTAGTGGAATTAAGCCCAGAGTCATGAGACATTCTAGTTAGCTAGAGAAAAGACAGAAAGGGAGTTGAATTCCTCAGTATAAGCACTTGCAATCTACTGGTCAGATACCTTTGTGTCTACTCTCTATGGCCCTGCTACTAAAAAAAAAATAAAAAAATTACACACAATATATAAATACAGTTGGTTCAATTATTTACAATAATAATAATAAAATCTAAGTTCTCTGCTTTCTCCTGAAAGTGTGGTTGTTTTTTTTTTTCAGCATTGCAAGAATTTACATCCAGTGACATTTCATCATGTAAGAAAGAAACAAATTACAAAGAGACTCGGCTTTTGCTTTTCTACAGCTCTAAGAAAGGTGCTTCATACTGCACTTCTTTCATAAACCTGATTTTTTTATATTTGAGTGTACTGTAATGAAAATCAATCACAATAAAGCATACCACACTACTACTTCCAGGATTTGGCCCTATACACTGGGATCTATAAAACTAGGTATTATATAAATTAAGTGACTGGGCTGAACAAAGAGATTGCTAGCCTGTGTTTGATGTTTGACTTGACTTGAAATGTCTCCAAGAAAGACACAATGGACGTGTGTGCTACAGGCTAATATGAGTCTTTACTACTGTCACTCATTTTCTCTTGGTCTTCCTTAATTCATTACTGATAGACATAATCTATAATAAGTTATTCATTCAGAGAAGAGTTTATGATTTTCTCTGGAATTAGGGGTGTTGTGTAAGACATAATTAGTGATTGTAATTCTATTCACAGTATTTTGTATTTTCCTTAGGTGAAGCTGTAGGATGTAAGAAGTAAAAGTCACATAACAAACTAATCTGATATAGCATTCAAAGCTATGTAGGTCAAGGATGGCCTGTCTTCTTAGCCCTAAAAACTGTATGGATATCTTCCTAAGACTGATAGCCACCTGACACACACATCTCTGAAAGCTGATGGGGCATGGTGCTCAGGGAGTAGTTCACAGACAGATAGTAGTAGTTTTCCCCAGTCCCCACACTCAGCTGTCAGTAGGGCTGGAGTGAACATGCAGCTGTGTCCTAGGCTGTCCTAGTAATGTCTGCCTTAATTGTCCCTGCCAACTTGCTTCCTCCCACAGCTGGGGAGTCACTACTGAGCTGTCTCTGTGGCACAGCAGCTTTGCTGCCAGTCATGGCATGCAGCACTAACATGAGAACCGAAGCTGAACTCCTTGTGAGCCATGCAAGGCTACAAGGTTTTTCACAGCAAGTGCAGATACAAAAATATCCTTTACTACTAATATGCAGACAAAATTTGAACACGCAACAGAAGCATGTGGTATTACAACTTACCATATTTTCATTTTAGGCTCTAAAGACAATTCTTCGGGAAGGTAAAAACTGTGCCATTTTATGGACTGATACAGTTCTGGAGACATTGTTTTAGAAACATCATAATAATGGCCAAACTTTGCAGATGTTGTCGGGCTGGCCTGTGGAAACAACAACTCTGATTACAGTAACCTACTAAATTATTATCTGTCAAAAGAAAATTAACCAGCAATACACTTGAAAGAAGCCCGTTTTTTTTTCCCTTAAGTATGAGCTTCAAGTAGAACAACATTATAATATTTACTACAAAGTTTTGGTTCCCCTGTTGACATTCTGTAATGCAAATTTTTCACACAGAATTTAACCATTGGTGTTCCAAGCTGCATCACCAAAGTGAAGTCAGATACCTAAAATAATGTATTTTTGCAGATGTTCTAGACATATGATCACAAATTTCAAAAGCCCAGCTATATGAAATGTGTGGACCATGATGTGTTCCACCTATCTGATTTTTCAGTATATGGAAATTACATGGTGCTACAGAAACATTTTCAGTTGACTTTGAAAATGTTTCACTTCGTTTATCTATGATCTGTAAGAAAAAATACCATTGCATCTCCATATATTTGATTTTAATAGAAAATTGTAAAAAAGAGTAAAGAGTTTAAAACTACTTTTTATTTCTGGAATTTTGAATAAGTAGCAGGTTGAGCATTACACAGACATTACAGACAATAACCACGGTTTAGTCTAATAAAGATACTTTTTATCAAATCTCAATTTTGGGTATATAAACTATCATAAAACTCCCAGATTTAATATATACCATACCAGGAATTACACATCTTGAATATGTTTTGCTAGTAAATAAACAGAGGAAATGAATGCATATTTTTGTTCCACTTTAGTGGAGTTCAGCATGCAACTGCAATGCTATTTGAATCACATATATAATGTTGAAAAAAAAAGATTGTTATAATATGCAGTATTCAAGCATATGGTAGGTGTCTGTTCTTCATGTAACAATTCATTTTCTTCATATTTTCTGTCCTTCCGATTAAAAAAAAAAAGTCAAACTATCCTGTAAAGAATAGTCAAGCAGAATAAACTTCAGAGGGAAGGAAAGGAAAACACTTGGCACAGATGTAAACCAGCATATAGTATTCTTTAATGTTCACACTGTAAAGAAGTAACAGATTACCAAAGCAATATTAAAATTGATCTTTAAGTTATGGCACAAACACCACTGTGCTCCTATCAGATCACCTATTGGTTTATTTTGAGGACAACTACCCTAAGCCTGGACTGCATCTAAACTGTGCGTTGTACAATGGAGGACTGTGCAAAAATATAAGTCATTTTTCTATCTGCCAACTCCAAGACTTACTTCTAAGCTGAATCCCCCATAAGAGCCAAGAGCCATCTCACATATTAAATGATAAAGTATTAAAATAAAATGCAGTATCTCAATGGTTGTGAAAGAGAACAGGTGAGACGGAAAAAGTAAGAGCTGAAAGTAAGAGAGATGTTGAAGACATATTCATACCACAGAACAGAATGCCTTTTAAAAGTCATTCTGAAGAGAAGTTTGGATTGGTGGTAAAATGAAATGCTGTTTTCTTGCACTTATAAGTATGGAATTACTTTTGAAAAGTGATCAGAAATAACCCCAATAGTTTCAAAAGTTTCTTAGTAGGTTCTGTAACAACTCAGAACATTCTATAAAAGGATTTTTCGTTTAAGCAGGCCAATATACACGTTTTATCCACTATCTGAAAGATGAACAGGGTTGCATGTGTACACAATGAGAATTCTTTGGAACAACTCTGCTCCAATTTCAACATGTGCTATTCTTGCTATATACAGGAATGATGACAGGTATACTGAATTGTTACAACAATGGGATCCCTGTAAATTTTTGTATATTGAGCAACAAATAATTTAGTTCCAGCTCCAATTACTACAGAAAGCTTGTGGTTTTCATAAACCTTGGTCCTGCTAATAAAATAAGTACTATAACAGTAAAAAGAAGGAATACAGACATGGCCATCTATTTATAACTAGCTTTCTGAAATCAATCAGCCTATGTATTTCCACAGTTTTATTTCATGCTTCATCTTACCAAAAATATATTAAACTGTTAAGATTCATTAGAATAATTTGATTTAGAGTAAGTATTTTGAAATTATTTGATTAATGGATGTTAGGCCCTGTCAGTTATCAATGAGTAGAAATAGCAACAATAACACAATATCTTTCCCACAAAACCGACAGAAAAACCAAACTAAACCCAAACTTTTCATTGAAACAAATAATTAGTTTTTAATTTAAAAAAACCCTCAAAATTGCTCATGTGTACCTAGTCATAACAGGCAGATCAGTTTTATGCAAAAAAAGATAGAAAAATCCATTTTCTCAGTCAGTGTTCCAATTTATTTATCAGTGCCTGATTTTTAAAGAAGGAAGGCCAAAAAACCCGTAACAATCTATCAAAATCTGAATACTTTTAATGTAAAATGTAACTTTATTTAAAATGAGTATTCTGAAAGCAATTTAAACAGGGGCTGTTCTTTGGCCTATAATCTATTCTTTATCCGGATTACAGATCAGAATGTTTTTACTGCAATCTCTGCCAGAGCTCATCTTTTTATTGTGTAGTTCCAAGCCCCCTTAATGTTTTAGAAAGGCCTTGACTAACTGAACTTTGATCTGATGTCTTCATTGAGAAAAGCTCCAGGTTGCCCATTTCAGATGCAAATCCTTACTGAGGCCCAATAGAGTTTAGTAAAGACAGCAAAAAAGAAGAAACAAGAAGTTTCCAGGATCCTCTTTGAGAATCCTGAGGCACATTGGTGTCCTTAATCCACCCTGCTGCATGGATTAAGGTAGGTGATAACCTCTCTTGATTCAAAAGAATAAGCACAGTGCCTACAAACTGGGTGGAGACTAGGATTTGGCTATAATAAAACACCATGCAATAAAAGCTCGGTCTATGTCAGAAGCCTATGAATAGGCCTCAATGTACTGCATTCCCAGGCTTAGCGGGGAAGCTTGCAAAAAGCCTACCTGAATCAAGTAAGCATGAATAATCTGTCTTAGCAGAATGACCATGGAGAGTGCGAAGCAGAGACTTTCTATTCCTCTTAAGTTTGATCTGATAAATTTATTAGTGGATTGGAGGCTCAAGCCTGTTCTTTCCTGGATTCCTATTTTGCACAAGGAGAAATACACTAAATTGTCAGTGAGCAGAGCATGCTTTTATGCTACCGTCTGCTGTTAATGTTTCTAATTGCAATACTAATGTGCTAGAAATCTCAGATTTAGGATGAATCAAGGCAGAAAATTGATTTCATGCTGTGACAGTTTATATATTGCCCCGAGAACATAAGCAGTTCATTCAAAAAAAAAAAAAAGAAAAAAAACCACACTGTCTTGCATTGCAAAATAGGCTATCCATATACTCAAAAGTTTAAATGAAATTAACCTCTGATACAGATGAAAATAACAAACTGGCAAAGGCACATCAAGCACAACGCGACCTGTTACTCTGACAGATTTCTTATAGACCTTCTTTTTCTGATGTACTAGGTATATGCAATATGTAAAGAGAAACTGTGACAGTAATGAAGAGCATTAATATTAATACCATGCATAAGAACAAAAAAGAGTTACCTAGCTAGTCTATATGAGGTCTAATAAATGGGAAGGGAATATCTGAACTGTTAATGAAAATCTCTTTTATTATTTAGAAATAAAAACTAAATTAGGCATCAAAAATACCACAAAGACAGCTTTTACTCAGCATTCTTACTTCAGGTAAAGCCAGATATTGGATGGAAAAGTTTTCTGCTAATATGTTTAGCATACATACTTAAAACTATTTGACAGTAGTTTTTGAAAATGTACTAGTTTATTAGTTCAATCAGTTTGGAAGATATGCCTTTAAATTTTATTCAACATTATTTTTTTCTGTCGAAAGAAAATTTCAAGAATAAATCACAACCAAAGTTGTTAATTAAATGATAGTACTAAGTATATTAAACATTGAGGGTGCTGCAAGGCAACATCAGATTTTTCCTCAATGGAGTATATTCACCAATCAAATTAATTTAGCAGATCACCAAAACTTTATAACTTTATAAAATACTGAAAAATATCCATTTCAAAACTATTTTTCACTAATTTGAATATCCTGAGGAATTTAGGTATAGATAGCTTAAGAATTAGACTTTTATTTGCAAGTTTTAATTTTTAAAATAAATTTGACATATACATAAAAAAATATCGTACCTAAACTATTCAGAATGATCAGTATCCACTTCAGAAAGTGACAATGATAACAAGGGAAACACCTCAAAAAGATGGACCATTTTATTGCATTTTGCATAACCAAATTTCAATAATCAAGGACAAGTACATTATGTATTGTAGACAAATATTATATTAGTGGAAGTAGTGATTACCTCTATGAAGTTATAGAAGAGGCGTGCACACCTAACTGGATTATTTATATGTCTTTCTATTTTGTTAGAACATCAGAACACTATTTGTTAACAACATGCAATTGTTTCCGTATTAATGTACAAGGAATTCTGCTAGATTTTAAAACAGCCAAATTATTTTGGGGATGGTTCAGAGTGGCACAGCAAGCTCCAGAATAATAAAATTGATGAGATTATATGATTACCCTGAAGGCTGTTTGATTTGGCATGTCACCATATATAAGTCTTTTCTGACACAACTATATAGCTATGTCTGTGCAATTTCACAGAAAACGAAACATGCCAAGCCTTGTAAGATCATTTTGTCACATTACAATTATGTTTTTTAATACGACTGAACTTACTAGGCAGTTATGACTACATCTAAACCAGAATTTATAAATGTAGGCTAAAATGTATAGACAAAACAAGTTTTTTGTTCTGGATAGTCAAAAATGCTGTAATTTTATTAAAGGTTGATGGTGCCACTGGATTAAGTAAGAAAGTCACCAGCCGCAGGAGATACATTATTCACAAAACACTAACAACTGTAAACTCTGAATGACTGACCACTGGGCTTGTTTCTTATATTCTCCCTGTGCAGTGATTAGTTTCCAGTGACAGTGAAGCTGATATAATCTCAAGTGCTTACTTTGGTCCTTATGCACATGGATAAGCAGGTCAACAGCTTGCTTCCACACAGTACTTCCACTACAGAGATCTAGTAAGTAGTGTTGATTAAGCCTACTTAAGTAATTTGTGTGCAACTAAATTTGGGCAAACTTTTTAAGTGACCATATTATTCAAACTTCAGAAAAAGCTGTCTCAACTTAATAGTCATTGAAAAATCCCACAGAACTTTAATGTTTTTTACCTTTAAATGATTGTCTGTAGTAAGTTTTATAGTTCCTGCAAACTCTCAAATTCCCTTTCTCTCTGTATCTCTAATAATCAAAAACGATAGTGGTGCATGATAATTTACCCTCAGGAGGCAATCCTGTAACACTGTCCATTAGCAGTTCTGTTGTCTAGATTCTACTGAGAAGCATTTGCTCTGCAAATTCATTGTGACTACAAGAGGAAAAAAGTATGAAATACTGATTACCTCCATTTTTGGTAAATTTTGGTAGCGCCAGGCTATTTTCATAGAATCCTGAAAATCTTCAGATTTAACAGCTGTCGCTTCTTCTCTCAATTCATTTCTGCAGGTATCATCAAGCAAAGGGGCTGGAAGCTCCTACAGGTGGAGAGTGACAGAATGTCAGCTATCTACAGTACAAATGGCAGTTGAGATTTTTATCCCCCTACCCCCCCAAGTTAGCTAATACAGTTATCTTAATATAATGGACAGTTGTAAAATCTGTAACAAAACTTGATTAAAATAATTGTTCTGAAAGACTGGATCCTACTAATACCGAGTGTGAAAAAAACCATGTAATTATTATGGGAAAATGAATTATATAAGAGAATGCAGAATGGAAATATCACATTGTATACTCTAAACAAGCAATACATCTTGAGCAGCCTCTACATTCCTTTTTTTGTGTAAATCTTTCTTTCAATGTTGATCTCCTAAACTATTCCATTTCTGAGAATAGATAAGTTCCCTGCATAGTGAATTTAAGCCTACCTTATAATAAGATCACTTTTCTTTGTAAGCTTTTGTAAATCTTTCAAAAGTATTCAACAGACCACAAAAGCCTACAGACACAGGCTGAAAACAACTGTAACAGGACGGTCTGAATTTTCTCGTCTGCTAACCATTAGGCATTATACCTACTAATGAAGAATACTTCATGAACACAAACAAGGGAGGAAAAGGAGGGGGCAAATATTTAGTCCTGAAACTTTTATACGTTTCTAATGCAAACATTTCTGGCTTTAAAAAGAAAAGAAAAAGCATTGCACACAGGTGGATTTAATTGTTCTATGAGGACAAAACCGCAACTTTGACTTAGACCTAGATCAGGAACGATGTTTTATTACAAACTTTCTGCTTTCTACCTTTGTTGCATTGCTGAAAAAGCAAACAGCACTGGGTGGACATCAAGCACAGCATTCAGAATTTATGGACTGGGCTTCTACACCTACTAGAGGAATGCAGTGCAACCAAGTTTTCTGACCCAACTTTACCACCCATCTGTGTAAGCTGGAAGGCATAGGAGCTCTTTATCTGCTTAAAATAGATCAAGACTTACTTGAAAACTAAGTTTTCATTAAGCAAAGACTTTTGAGAGAGAACTGAGATGTGGTCTCAGGGTTAAAATTGTATAGAGTTAGCCGGTATCTCTGGTGAAGACGTAAAAAAACCCAAATTTGAAAACTTCAGAAGAATACTCTTGATGCAAGTATGGGATACACAGGAAACACTGAACATAGGCAGAGCTGATACTGACCATAAACATCTAAATGACATTCATGGCTTTATGTAGACAGACATGGTACAGACACACATAGAAAGACAACAATAAAAGTTTAAATGAATCCATTTTGGGTTTTAGTATTATGCTAATTCAGTATTAAAGAATACAGGAGAGAAAACCTTTAAATAGTTCAATATATAATCTTACAAAGAACATGTGTTATTTTTGTTTCTTTAGTGTAAATTAACACAGTATCTACAATCATTGACAAAATTGAGAACAAATGTTTCTGATTTCAGGACAGTTGTTTCTGTCTTTCAGTGGTTGGTCAGTACACCCTCCGAGATAAAAGGTAATGGAAGCTAGGAAAACTTTTACGTAGTTACTTCAATAAAGTTGCAGAAATAGAACAACTGTACCTATGTGTTTCAGCAGCTAAGCAGAAGATGCAAGCCACACCTCTGAGCAAATAATTTCTGTTTTATTTACTTTCTTTTTGCAAATGAACCGCAAAAGCCCGGTAAAGGCTCTTCATGAGAACGGTTATGTACAGAGTTAGATTTTTAGATTTCTTACAGCTTGTTTAAAAGATACCCCTGCATACAATAAAATCATATTACTATGGTTGTAAAAAATAAGTTTTATGGGTAGAAAAGCTACATGGAGATTATAATTTTAAGTTAGTATTTACAGCTTTCATTAAATTTATAGATTTTTAACAGATGTTTTAGTAGAAAAAGAAATTTACTTTTGTCAAAGTTTCCTTATATCTACCCAGAAAGAAAGCAGGAAAACTTTCAAGCCAAAGACAAAGATTTCTGACGGAGAGGAGAAAATGAAAACAGAACACTGTACTGAAAGTTTGAGAAAGTACAAATACAAACATGAACTGACAAGCATGCCAATGCATTTCACATATATGCAGATAAAATTATTTGCATTTACCTCTAAGAGTGTTATATAAAGGATACTTCTAAAAAAGAAAGATGTTATTTTGAATTTCTGATTTTATAACTCAGATATCCACAATAAAGACTTAATTAATCTTATTTTCCAATTAAGGTGCTATTTTGAAAACACATTACTGAACAGTTAAACTATTATGCAGATTTAATTTCCTAATACAGTTATTCATAGATTTAAGCTGCCTAAGGTAAAAAGGTCCTTCTTTTTCAGTGAAGAGCTGCTGATAAGTGATCGTCTCAAAATATTGCTCAATTATAGTAATTAAAAAGTTTAATAAAATCAACCTTAATTTAAAAAGTGAGTTCTCTAAAGGAATAATTCCACAGGCCAAACCAACATTTCCAGATTTCTTTTCCTTTCATTCACCAAGATCAACTGGCTCCCAGGAACTACCTGCAACTTTTTATAGCGGTGGGTAAGCTCGATCTTTCTGAAAACAAGTGCCAGCCACAATTGGCAAGAGATCATGAAATCCTGCCTCAGCATTTCATCAAACTGCCTGAGCTTGCCCCCTGTTTCAGATCCTATTGCTGATATAACAAGTTGCTACCTCATCCTGCTGTAATATCACCTGGGCAGCTATCACATCATCCGCAAAGCCGAAATCCAGAAAATGGTGTATTTTACCATTCACCTTTACTGTAAGTAAATTCACCTTTACTGTAAGAGGAAACAAGCACCAATATTTTATTAAAGCTATTTCGTATTTTTCTCCTCTAGAATCACTGCAAGTGCCTGTCACTTGTACTACTGGTTCGTTATTATTATATAATAATTGGCAAAGACAAATTTGAGACAAGGACATGTAGCTAAATACATTTGCTTTTATATAATCACACATAATGTATGTTTTATACAGAGACTGTATTTTGTGCTACAATAGAACAGAGGTCAAGACAATAAGGGGCGAGAGGTTCTCCAAGTACTACCGATAAAGTATGAGCTACTTCAATACCCTCATGTAACGCTGAAAAAAGTTCCTGCCTTGCAGTGAAGCGCAGAACAAAACCTTCTTACAGGGCACTATATGGAAGGGAGACATTACAAATACTACCTGTTGACACCTGAGAGGTTCAGTCCAAAACAAAGACAGACATGCTGTCAGTACAACACAATTAGGCACTGTGGTATGCCTTAACTGTTGCTAAGAATGAAGCCGATTAAGAGATCAAGGAAAAATGGTTTCATCTGAAGCCGATAAAGATTTTGGCTGCCAGAGATGAAAACCTATCTAAGTATCCAGCTGAAATAGCCTTTTTTGCCATTTGGTTTACTTTTAACTTCTGACATAATAAAGAGATTTTATTCTGACATAAAAAAATTCTCTCATACCAACAGCAACTCTTATTTCCTCAGCTGCTTTTCCAAAATGCATTAACCTAATAAATACCATGCTTAGCTGAAGCATATGTTTCTTAGATGTGCCGTGTTCTTGTCTCCATGCAATAAACATGTTCACATGATGCACTGAGACTTAAGACATTTCTGGGGCTACTAGGTCTCACAGCCATGTAATTTTCTATCCCAACAACACTTTGCTCTAAACCAAACACATCCTGAATTGTATCCTTGCATGTGGTGGTTGTGAACTTCATGGTTTCTTTGTAAGCTTCGTACATAATTCAGCTGCAATCTGGAAAAGGTAGACTGCCTTCGGAGCTGACTGGCATTTTGAAGACTAACTGCTTGAGCTTCACCTGGTATATTAACCTGGGTAAAAATATTCCAAGTATTGTACTTAAGCACAAATAGGAAAAAAAATTCCAACCATATTCATTGTATATCTGTAATCTGAACACATTTTAGATAAAGATTAATGAACAGAACTAATAAAGATTGTTTACCTCCGGATTTGCATCCTAACTTTATCACTATTACCCGAGCTTCTGCTTACCCTTGTTTCCCTCCCATTTACGCTAAACTGTATGAAAGAGCAGCAAAACAGGCAGTTGCTGTTTGAAGGTATGTCTACGTTGACTAGAAGTCAATATGCATGCATTCATTAGCCTGGTAAAAGACTAGACAGAATACATAGGCGATCACGAATATTGTTTTTCCTTAGGATGTACTGATTCATATACCCCAGTCCATAATTTAAAAAAAAAAAATAATTAACTAGATCTTTGTATAAGTACATTTGGAAAGGAAGAGGGCTTAAAATTGGTTAGTAGGCTTGAGAGTGGGGAGAATTACAGACACAGAACACAGTTATATAAACCTGCTATATGGGCAATATTGAAAATTGTAATTGAAATGATCCAAAACGCTTCTTTTTATCTTTATATCCTCCTTTTATCTTCATGATAACTAGAGGCTTTCCCCTCTTCTGACACTGCAAATTAAATGTTATTCTTTGTTTCAAGGAAATAGCTCTTTTCAAACCTGACGATGCCAGAGTGAAACAGAGTACCTAAGTGAGAAAAAGTCTCCAATTGTCATAACATAGGTATATTCTCAAAGGTAAAGGCTGGCTGGTTGCATACATACTTCACAACACTTCAGTGTCACGAAAGGTTTATTACTGTCCAAAAATTACAAAGTATTCATCAGATTCACTACAACTTGAAAAACAAATACACTAGTTTCCAGCAGTCTTATTAAATCATTATTTATGTTCGAGAACTGTACTTCTCTATCATATATAAAAAGCACTTAAATTCTCATGAAATTATCAGGGATTGTGAGCCTATTTAGGATTAAAAATTTGTATTAGAATCAAAATCAGAATTTCAGAAGAATACAAGATTATTAAAATGTTTACAAGTTACTTCCAATATGTCATACAGAACTTGGAAAGAAAAATGTTTTTTATTTAAATAAAATACTAAGAAAAGGACAGTTGATTTATCAAGCCATAATATCTCTATTTAATGTATTTCTGCCTAAAAGTATCTCAGCTCCCACATCATGTAGCTCTGAAAAGCTTTTGGTCTGACAATTTTATGGCATCAGTGTGTCAGCTCCTGAGAACTGTTACATTCTCCCAGGCTAAAAAAAGACAAATCTCTCATAAGGTATGTAGAAACCCCAGTGCATTAGTTAAAATAAAAAAAAAAAAAAAGAAAATATACAGCATTTCTTGGGGTCAACTAAAATACAAGTCTTTGCTATGCAGCATGAATACACAAAAAGGCGGACAAGCACTAAAGTTATTAAGTGCGGTTTGGTTGGGCAGTTGTATCTAGAGTGAGATGTAGTAGGAAGGGAAAAAAGAGAAGGAAGTTGCTATATTTTAAGATAAAAAATAAATCTTGAAAAAAAAGGTTTTCTAAAGTACTAATACTAAATGACAATGCAATTAAAATAGTTTTGTTTCATACAAACCAAGTTTATTAAGGTTTTATTGCAAACATGAAGTAATTTATTTAATTAATAAATCTTTTATCTTTGTAATAATACCACCTACAACCTAGCAATCCAGGTCCTTCTGTGTTTGCTGCCACATTACTTTGCTTGCCTTGTTTTGGCAGATGCATGAAGCAAAATCAGATTCTAACAGTTTGACCCCTCTCACTTCTTATGTTCTCAAGGGGATAATAAAATCCAAGATACAATCCCACAGCAGTTAATGAAGCTTAACCTCACACCCTCTTAATTACCAATGCATTACACCAACTATAGGCATCATACTCCTCTCTAAGCTATTTTACAATGCTAAAGAAGTACTACTGTGCTATTATTTAGCAACATAATCCAAGCTGTATGTGAAAGCCTTCTTACATAAAAACCTTTGATCCTTACGGGTTTCAATAACTGTATAATTAATAGTACTTCAGAATTTAAAACATTATCTATTTATGTATCAATAAGTATGTTGTTCACATGGTTTTATGCAACTATTTTGAAATGCAGTATCATCACAGGTATGATTAAAGAAATGTGAAATAAAAAAATATTAAAGGGAGTACAATCCACTGTTGATCTCTAATTTCAATGATATTTAAATAGTTTAAACTCACATAAATTTAAGTCTCTTTTTCATTATGTTAATTTTTAGTATTTAAAGGACACCAGATGGTAAGTCAGGAAGGGTAAATATTTTCTTTTCAATAACGTATTATATAAATGTCAGTTTAAAGGGCCCTACTCCCAAAAGGGGGGAGGATTCTATTTTGATTGTAAACATTTGTGAAGACAAGGTCTATTGTTAAAGAACACAAATGACTAGATACAGAATTTTTTTCTCCTTTCAGTGGCCCTCGTACAACAATTTATTTTCATCTCCAGGTAAGGCTGTTCTACAGAAATTTTTCAAAAGGACCCAATGGATGTAAACCCAGGATGAAGCAGAACTGTGTGAAAAGGGAAGTAATATTCCTCTGTTTTATGAAGTAAAAAAGATTAATTGAAAGTACTGTAAGGGGTATTTTTTTTAACCTGTGAGAATATATTCTCTACTTCACATACATGGAAATAAACCCTACAGTCAAAGTATAGAACTCTCTGCTATAACTTCCTTGCACTATGGCTCCATTTCACAACACTGAAACCCAAGGATGTGTACAAGAATAATAGGGGTTTTTTTATTTAATCTTTTTCTGAATCAGTTCATGATGCTTAAGTAAAAGAGAAATACAACAAAAAAGAAGATGACATACTAAAAAAAGTAACATGAAGAAACTAAATAAAAAAGAGAGTACTCTTGTCCAAAATTCTGTAAACTATACTGCGGTGTATAACGCACTGGCCTAAACAGATTCAATAACACCACAATTATTCATGAACACTTCTAGAGATGAGCACTGTAAGCAATAGTTCACTAGTAGAACAAATCAATTCTACAAAGTTACCAACTAGATTTGTAAAATAGTTATTTGTGAACACTGAAGTCTAAACATTTGGGTTTTTTAAGCTACTCCTTTTATGATGCATTTAACAGGCTAAGTAAGATCTGTATTTAAAAACAAACATAATTTGATAACTAAGATCATGAATATCCTAATAAAAATCTATGGATTGGTAGATTGGAAACCTGGCATTTATGCCAAATATTTATTTCCTCTAGTTCTGGAAAACTTTTTTATTAGATTGGTCTGAACTTTTGACAAAGACTAAGCTGTACACTTTAGAGAGTTCCCAGCATGGGTACTGCTTAAAAGGATTTAATTCTTTTTAAACAGAAGTGATTATTTTTTTCCAGCATCCTCTTTCACACCCATACAACTTCTCTGTCAAGTTTACAACACAGTTTTGTAATGCAGAAAATTATATTGCAATATAATTAAAAATATTTGCATTTTAATACAGAAAAATGTAAAATAAATATTCCATTTACCCAACATGCAATCAAGAGAAGTAAACAGATGAGCAAGAGCTATACAATAAAGAAATTAGATTTTTCAAAGGAACTTTCAAGCTCTGAGACAGCTGCCAGGGTTAGCTTCAATACCAGTCTTTGTGCCACAAGGCTATCTTTACTACAGAAAGAGAGATAAAAGGTGGTAGGAAAGTTCACTAGTGCTGTAACTGCAACTGGACTTCTCTGTATAAAGTGATCACATTTAATAGCACACAGCAGCTCAATCACTGTAACAAGCTCATGTGTTTTGAAAACAAAATTGGGAAAAAAAAGGATAAGAATAACGTAGCCCTGCCTGCATATGTATTTTTACCTTTCAAGTTGTTATGCTTTTAATTTCTTTATATAGCATCTAAAAATGTCAGATGACAGAAAAAATACTTCTTGCATTCACACACCACTTCTTTCACAACACCAGACAATGAAGAGACAGGGAAGAGTTAGAATAGCACTCTTTGAAAATAGAAGCTTGGAGAGCCCTGGTCACCAGCCTGATCAGTTCTTCCAGTTTTGCATTTTTCCTTTTGACAAAGCAATGTTTTAGAGTCAAATCTATGAGGGAAATATGTAAGCATCATGGTTGAATGTACTTTGCTGGAATAAGTAAGTCCATGTAGACAGCTATGCTTTTTTTCAAGAGGTTGTTTGCATGCACACTAATACAACACTGAAGCTCAGTGGGTTGTTTATTGCTGGTTTTTTAAATAACCCTGGAAATAACAATAGTACATTTTGGTAGATTGTTTCTCCATTCATCTTTTCAGTGGGAAAAGAATAAGTGTATACTTTCTGTTCTTCAGGTCCACTCAGTACAACCAGCTTGTTGAAGGTAGAATCCTTTCAGTCTTTTCCAAATGACATACTTAAGCAAAATGTCATATAAAAAAAACACACTTTCACTTTTGTTTTGAGAGATCTTTTCAGTTTGGTAGGAATTTTTTAAAAACTTATTCCTGGAGTTCTTTTTATTCTTGTCCCTATTGTTTTTTAATAAACCATACTTCTCTACGTGCACCTCCGAGCTTCCTCAGCAAGTGAGGCTGCATCTTTCCCTTTCAGTGTGGTTCCCTAGTCCACTACTGTGGTTTCTCCTGACTGACTTGACTTCAGGATACGTCCAGCAAACACAGTGAAGCTGTGTATCTGATACATTAGCACTCAAGAATCTTCTGTGTAGTTTTCCAGAGAGCAAACTGTTTGCACGTTGTTAATTTTCAAACTTGGAAGTACAATGACACCAGATGTACAAGCTAAATATTGCTTCATACTTTAGTATGGTAAGCCTTAAAGGACTTAATTGGGGGTAGAATTTTGGGGAATGCATTTCCTTCTAAGAAGGCTATCCTCTATAGCAGAGGTAGGAAAAGCACCACCACCATAAGCAGCAGGCTCCTAGGCTATGTCAAAGTCAGCCTTTTCTCTTGAAGGATGTGCTCTTTATCCTCTCTTGTTGTAAGAAAACTTCCAAAAGGCAATCTCAACAGAGTCCAGAAGGATCCTGTAATAAAATTCCAGTTTGAAGGCAGAAAATCCATAAAAAATACAGTAATCACACAAAGTGTTCTTCCGTTTTTCCACAGGAGATGAACAGATGCAGCTTTAGAAAGAAGTTCTGGACCTCCCACTCTTCCACCTCAGGCTTCCAGGTTCCCAATGCAATGGTCATTGAGGTAACATTGGCCAGGATCCCACTGGGAGATTGGTGGGCTTCAGAGGATGCTGGTTTCTGTTTCCCAGCATGTATAATGACCACTAAGCCTTCCTCTTGAGACAAACTTTGCACAGGCTCCATGGTAAAAGGAACTTAGCAGAGAGCATTCTTTATTGTCCAGATAAGCTCATAACTGGCAAATATCATCCAATTTTTTTTCATTAAAACTTGTGAGAATCAGTTTCCCCTTAAGGTCTACATAAAATAATTACTCGGGGAAAAAAGGCAAAGAAATTCTTGTTTAGGCAGTTCTAGTATTTTAGTGCCAAAGCTGAAGTGGGAAAAGTGAGAAATACAGAAATGCAGCCACCACAGATATAGATTTTTTTTTTTAAGACTGGAACCATACCTTGGCACTAACAAGGAGAACGGACATAAAAAACTAAGCTGTTACATAGTTACTGTATTTTTATGGCTTCCAGAAGTCAGTTTGGTACCCAGCCTAACTTGGAGTGGATGCAAGCCTGTTCTAATTTTGGGTACAGTGATGTTCAAGGAAATATTCAAAGCCCTTGCTTGCTGTTTCTTAAAAAAAGCATAACAGTGTTTAAGTTAAGATTTGTTCTGTAATAAATATAACCACATACTCAAATTTGTATGTTCCATTCTCAAACACATACACTATATGCAACTTCAAAATAGCTGCCATTAACTTTAGAGTGCTGAATCATAAAAAAATAAACGCACTAAACACAGTGAAATTAAGGAAATAGATACAAGAAAAAACCCCATCTATTTTATTAGTTTCTCTTTGTTTTTAAGCGCAAGCACATAACAGCCTTTCACAATTTGTAGTCTAAACTTAATAAGGTATGGTACTGAAAATGGAGTCTTAATATATAATGTTTCCTTCAGTCATTTTATGATTAAATGAGTTTTCCATTTACCAATGGAATCAGTTTTATTTTATGATCAATGACAGAAGTATAGCATACTATTTCTTGTACTGCACACTATTCCCAGTTCTTATGCCCTTATAAAAAGTTACCTTTTGTTGAAGAATACAGACTGAACAGAAACACTCTCAAGTGTTTAAAATACTTCTAAAAAGCAGCATGTATATAGTTCTGTAGGTTTTACCAGAGGTGTATAATTTTTCAGCATTACATCTTAATGCCAATTTCCTGAAGCAGCTTTGACTACAAAAGGCATGAATATGTTTTCAAAGGATGATGGATAAATTGGTGGGTGGTAATATAATATATCTAAGGCAGCTGATCAGGGCTTTTTATCCTCTGCTTGTCTTTTAGTTATACACAATTTCAAGATAATTATGGTCTATAAGAATGTCTTTTCCCCTTCCTACTACCAGCAATATTTGTCTTGGTTATAGGTTCAAGAAACTTCCAATCACATCATAAAATTAGAATAGGGCAATTATGGCATCTCAGCAGAGAACTGAATGTATAAACAGGCTGACCACACAACATGGACATAGGCAGTTAAGGAACTGCCTTTATGTAATATAGCAGTTAATTAGAATACTAGCTATAGAATATATTGAATCCATTCCTTAATTTTACAAAGCAAAAAACAATCATAAAATGTACAATTCAGGTTGATATGTACCAAATCTATATTGCCTTTCCAGTAAAGCATACAGTCCAATCAGATACTGAAAAGAAATGAATTACTAATGTCATTAAATAAAATGCAATGTTATCCAACAGTCAGATATGTTAAATTAAAATCCTGACTTGGTGGAGACATCCAAATCCCAAACACCTCATTTTTATGAAAGAAGATGACTTCTTGAAGCACCTGAAGGTCCTCTCTTTTAAAAGTCAGGTGAGACAGTCAGGGAAAACTCCTCTACCTCTGTGATTTGGAGACTTAACTGCGGCCAATGCCAGTCTTAGATTGACTTTTTCCAGGTGAGGCAATAATGTTTCTTAGGTAACACATATTGGCATGTCAAGAAGTGCTTAAGCTTTCCAAGTGAAAGTACGCAATTTTCTAGATTGATGTCTAGCATATTACAGGGTTGCTTCACTGAAGCAATTTCAAGACAGCAATACAAATAAAAAAAACAACTCTACTGTGTCTTGTCTGTTAAGCAAAGGAAGTGTTGAATAGTCCAGGTAAGAGTATAAAAGCACAGACAAGAGTACTGTTGGATATATAAACACATAAACAGAGGAAGAAAACAAGATAAAATTATGTTTTCCTCAACTTTCTTGTCCATCCATTTATAATCTCTTGTAGTAACACCACTATGGAGTTACAACAGAGGAATGCAGTATTATGACCCAGTATCTACCCATGAAAAGACAGAAGGAAAACTTATTCCAAATCAGACAACAGAGCTCAGTAAATCACATTGGACTAACGAACCACAAACTCAAACTGGTACAAGAAGGACAGATGTATGTAACAATGTTGATTAGCATAAAGAACAGGAGCTAGGAAAAACATGACACGCTATGAACAACTGATTCAAAGGTGAATGAAAGAAGAATAAAATGTATGTTAGCTACTCCATTTTATGAAATGTTAATGCAATGCAATAAAAATATTTATTTGAATAATTTAATTTTGATGAGAAAAACAACTGCAATTATCATGTATTGTACGGTTAGAGAATCAATGACTTGATTATCAGTTACTTAAAAACAAATATTATTTAAAAATATAGCATGTTCTTATGTAATTCATACTTCACAATTAAATTTGAACCTATTTGTTTAGGCTATATTCTAAACCACAAGAAAAAATGATAAAAATTTCACCCCTAAATAAACCCTCTTTAGGTTCAAGATCATAAAAAAAATTACTAGATTTTTCATAACCACAATAATCTAATTTCATTAAGAATATACTTTTTCCTGAATACTGAAGATAATATTGAATAGATAAGGCATAGAATATACCATCACCAGGTAGGAAAAAAGAAAAGTAATCATTTTGTCTAGAAACAGGCTCTGAAGACTCTTAAGGAAATAGCCAGACTTCACTTGATGCAGAAGTAATCAGTAAATTATATGTTACTTTTGATATTAGAAAAAAGCAGCCTTAGAAAGACATAAAATATTTAATGAAATTTTGTAAGATTATCCTCACACTTCAGCAATCTTTGTAGTGTTGATCAGGCTTTTCCCCTTATATAATTTCCTTATAATGGAAACTATCAGTGTTTGATTAGGAGCTCACTGAAGTCTGAAAGGAATCTTTCTATATGACCTGATCCAAAGCTGACCATGTTTCCTAGTAGAAAAAAAGACCATCAGAATGAACAGTATGTGTGAAGGAAGTTGTAAAGATGTTAAATGATACTTTTCTTTCCATAGGAAACTAAATAAATATCTACACAAATTGTACACTGTTTCCACTACAATATATTGGAAGCAGCTTGACTACTCTTCCTGATAGGCAGGTGGAAACTGTAAAAAGTTGGGTTTACTCAAACCATTCAACTAAGCCAGCTTGTCCGACTGGTTTTCATCCATAATGAAAATAAAGGATAAGCAGGCTCCTAGCTTGATTTGGTCTTGGGAGGATCTTTCTCCATTGTCCGTAGATGGCAGCTAGCAAGCTAAATTTAATTCACAAATCTGGCTAGTGGAAATACTCCTGCACTTCCCAACACATTCTTATGAATCACCAAGATTAATTAATTTATTGCTACATATTTATCAATATGGTGATAGGCGCTTTATATATATATATAACTATAAACATATGTATAGAAAATATATGCACTTCAAAATATATATAAAGATAAATTCATCAAGAGATTACAGCTTTACTTGTCAAAAGCTGAGTCTTTTTTACCTTTAAGATGTTGTCAGGATGCTCTGTAGCAGAAGCAACAAACAAGTCATGTCCACAGACAACTCCCTCTGCGAGAAAATACTTGAATAACAAGTTGGAGTAAAGACCGTATTTATCTTCCTCTGTGAAAACAAGAATGGTTAGAATTTTTTGTTAGATAAATTACCCGCCTGTATCTTTACACCACTATAAAAGCCCTCTTTTGGTCTACCTCCTAGAGTATATAATGTACAACAGAGATAACAGATAAAATATGATTCCAAAGCTTTAAAAATAATTCTTGATAATATTGCATTATTAACTTTTCAAGCCAGAGAAATGATTCTCAATCACGTATTTGATTCTAACATATGGATGGGATACAGCAGTATAGTGCTATCTTCCTAACAAGGTTTCCCATAAATATCAACGAAGATTACTGAAATCATGGTTTAATGGGAAGGGGTTTTGTTTATTTGGGAGAACTGTGTTAATGTTTTATGTTCTTAATGCTTACAGTATTAATCAATTTGCTTAATATATCCATTAATTGATGCTTTTCAAAATTTAATCATATTTGGCATGCTAAAGCTATATAAAGGTATAATTTCTTATAGAGACATTCTTACATCTGCATTTCTTTCAAAACTGTAAGAACTACAAAAACAGGCAAAGCAAACAGATATATTGAAAAAATTCAAAACCAAATGCAACATCATTTTTGAAAGGTAACCAGTGCAAAATTATGAACACATTCAAAAGACATGTGAACTTGCAGTTTAAGTAGTGAGACAATACTTGTTAACACACATTGTGAACACCAGCCTACTGAAGTAAAAATACAAATTCCCACTGACTTCAGAAAGGCTAACATTACCTTCAGCTTCTTTGTTTCAACTTCAGTATTAGAAATTACCACAATTAGAAAGTTTTAATAAGCTTCATACAATTAAAACTTATAAAAACTCAAAACTATAGGGGAAGTGAATGAGTAAATAACAACTGAAATTTGAACCATCTCAGATTTTCTTTATTTTTAGGAAATATAAACAATAGCAATGTTAATGCTAGCAAAAACATTCCTAACAATACAACTACCCAATTAATTGTCCAGTGAAATTTTACATCGTGCCCTTTTCAGCAATATTTTTCTAATATTTATTTAGCAAGATACCTTAAATATTTTGTTTCGGGGAAAAGTAAATGCAACAATGTAAGGTTTCACTTTTTCATCTGTTAATTTGGCTGCTGGAAGATAATATACAGGAACGTTGTGTCAGAAAAAAACAGACAAATTTTCTTTATACAGAAGCAACAAGACGCTTAATCTCTTCTTTGTGTGACTTGGAAACAATTTCCTCCCTATTATGAATCACATATGAAAATATTTAAAAAAACCCCACAAAATCAGTAACAAAAGCTCCAAATAAGAAGGTAATTAATATCTAACTTGTAAAACATACTAAAGAAGGAAAACAAAAAGAATATAACTTTGGTATGTACCAGAATAGTATGTGTTGGACCTTAAGAGTCAAAAAGAACCAATGAAGTGAAGTGGGAGGAAAAGAAGAAAGGAGATGTATATCTGAAAAGGAGAAAGAACATTAATAGCAATGGGAAGACTTAAGCTACCAATCACAGAAAAAGTGTTGCACTGTTACACTCCCGATATAGTACACAAGTACTGACACTTACAGTGCTTAGATTAACAGGAGACAGAAATTGAAACCACAAGTTTTCAAATTCACCGGAGAATGAACAGTTCTCCCAGAGACATTCCCCATCCTCCATGGGATATTGGACTTTTTTTTATTTCACTGTTAAATTTAGTATTTGGGATACCTTTTTTTTTTTTAAAAAAAAGCTAAAAGGTATTAACTTAAAATTTGGAAAATTTCTTTCTTTCATTTCTTTCTTCTTCCTTCTTCAGAATAATACCTAAAGACATAACAGCAAGATTACCCACCTTGTTGTTAAGAAGAAATACTTACTTAAAAGTTTCCCTTTCATTAAACCCAATAAATGAACTGAAAGTGACTCTAAAGCAGTATTTTGAGACAGAGAAAAATGCTCCATAACACAGTCACTAAGACATGTAATTATTTAAAACTGGACATCCAAATAAACCAAAGGGAATACAATAATTACACCACTATTGCTACTAGTACCAGCCATTGATATACCCAGGCTGTTGTGGAGTCTGAGGGTTTTAAGAACTCAGATTATGTTAATATAATTTACCTTTGATACTGTTAGCCTGCTTAGTAGGCCCTATATACTAATATACTTCCAATAACACATTTATCTTCTTTAAAAATAACAGTCTATTGAAAAATATGGACGGATCAGTATTGTGAAAAGTACAGTACTGACAAATGCTTACTGTTGACAGTGCTGGGTCAAAAGCATTACAGAATTACAAACTGCAATTTCCTTGAAAGTTTGGCACTCTTAATTAAGTATCACATGCTTAAAAAGCCATTAATAGTGTTAATGAAGAATTGTTTTCCTATAGTAACTGAGCAACACACGTCGTGCTGTGACAGAGGATGTAGGTCCATGTGTGAGACTAGGAGGGAGACAAGACTCAATTCAGATAGAACTGAAGCACTACAGTTGCATAAGCAAAAAATAGAACTGACACTGTCTAGAGTTTTGAAGAAGTATTACCGTCTTATTTTGTAAATATAATCTTTGGAGCCTGCTTAGATCTTAAACTGCTTCAACAAGAGGAAAAATGCTATGCAGAGTAATTCTGTCTTATAACTGGAGTCCAGGAACACATACAGCTCCTGCCGTCTAAATGCTGGCGCTCTCTAGTTACTTATGCTTTGGTTGCTTACTGCAATATAATTGGTAATACATTATTCACAGTATATTGACTTCCATGTGCTAATCTCCATCTACGAAGCTCTCAATTTAAGAACCAAAGCCCTCTAGAAATCAAAGTGACAGCATGATACCTACTTATTTTTTTTAATAAAAAATTGTCTGAGCTACCTGAAAGAAGCCACCAAGCTTCCCATGTAATCACACCACTGCAGCAGATGTCAGTGGAGGGAGACAATTTTGTTAGACCTCCCTTCCTTTGAACAAAAGAGGAAATGGAACACTAGATGGGTGCTCTGGAAGGATTCTTAGCTGTAACATTTACTTCATCCTTGGTGAATCAAAAATCTTGATTTCTTAATTTTTATCTACAGGTTAAAGTTCACCTTCATCATTTGAGGCACAGAAACACTGATTTGTATTGCATATGGACAGGACTTAACTGACATTTAATTGACTATAAGCCAATATCTCATTTAGTCCAAGTATTTTATGATTTGTGTATGTGCCTGGAACTATACAGAGAGTCTTTCTGGATCAATTTTTGATAGTAATTATTCCTTAGACAGTAAACAACATGCTCAATTTTGTGCCAAATATAACATAGAAACTCCATAAAGCATGGATAAATACAAGAAATCATACTGTGTGTTGAAGATTATTTAAGTAACCTGAGTGAAAATAAGGCTGTAGTTGTTAAGAATTTTTACTCAAATTTTATTTGAAATGCTGAAATGTTGAAACAAACTACAGAAGTGAAGCAATGGGGAACAGAGATATAAACCCTTTTACTGACCTATCCAAGATTGTAATTCACTTTATTGAGTGATAGACTTATTTTCAGTATAAGAGGACTAAAGAGGTTCTTATACTGCTATACACTTCCAAAAGATATTTTGCAAAACAATAAGGAGTTTTCCATTTAGCAAATTAAAAATATTTACATTCAGTGTAAGGACACAACATTTTAGCATTATCCTTTCCTTTAGTCTTTTTACATTTATTTTAATAACAGAAAACTTACAGTAGAAATAGGAAATGAACTATTGCAGAGTGATCTAAATATAAAACACCTCATAGTCTGCTACAGTACTCTAAGGATTAAATGTGTCTCAGAAAGCCTTTACAAACAGTGTATCTTGAATTGTTAAAGGCAATGCATCTGTAAGAATCCCTCAGTTCTTCAATTTGTCACATAGAGGATGGCTTTTTATTGATTCATTTCTAGGTCACTAAACTTTTGTGGTATTCAAAAGATCTAAAGTGCACCCATATGGGGCTTTTCTGATAGCATCCATTGTACCCTGGCTTCAATAGTTACGTTACTATTCAAAACCATAGGAGTAGAGCTTTCTTCTTGTAAATAAACAAACAAATCATTTAGCACAGGTACTTCAGTAGCTCACTGATTACTTTCACAGATAAATTGAATGAATACTTTGAAGTATATGTGCTTTCCGATAACACTTGGACTTACTCTTTTGATGGTTAGAACAGATTCTCAACTGTTACCTTTATTTTTCCAAATTACACCCACATCCAAAAGAACTACCTCCATTCTATATGTGTAGGAACTAACACTTAAGTGCATTTTAGTCAGCCAAGATACTTAAGACAAGCCTGGCCCAAATCTTTATTCTTAGCCTCCATACTAAAGAGCTGTCCCCTCAGCAGCCTTCATTGTGAACTTTACTTCTAGCTAATAAGGCACATAAACAAATAAGACTCTTGCAGCTGCAGACTCTTTTCTGCGTCCAGTCACCGCAAGTCACACAACAGTCCGCAGTTTTCTCTGATTCTTTTTGAACAAAGAGTGTTCTACAGCTAAGTAGCAGGTGAGTAACTAGTGAAGCATAAAACTATACAAGGAAAAGAGATTATTTACCTAGAAGTTATGCATATTGTCTCCAGGACAAAACCTCTTCTGATCCTACAGATAAGGATATAAATAAAATAGTTTATTGTGATCATTATCCACTGGTCTCTTTCCACAACAGCATGCTTTCATGGCTAAAAAAGTCATGAAGAAAAAGCAGTATTGTCAGTTTCAGTGCAATGAAATACAACATATAACCATGCTGAAAACTAAGGATAAAGACCAATTCCTTTTTATGGCTTTTTTCACCCCTAGACTGTATAGGCTACTGAGCACAGAAGAGACATTCTCAACACCTTTGTGCATGAACTGTCTGTAGCTACTACTCAGACATATCAGTGGGTCACGGAATTAGATATAAAATTTTAAGGCACTGGAGTTTAGCTAGAGCACACAAGACAGAGAGCAGATATGAGTGAAGCACTGTAAATATTTACAAAAATTTACATAAAAATCAAGGACAAAAATGGCATCTAATTATGGAAATTGATATAGAAACGTGTGGCCTGAAGAAAAAATTTCTAGCCATAACCACTCCCCCTGCACAGAGGTACTCATGTTCCAAGGGAGGGATGGACGATAAGCACTAGAACTTGAAAAGGATCAAGAAGTCAGGAAGAAAATCCACCATAAGGTAACAAATATGTATAGATCATATCTAAAATAGCTGACTTTTAAACATCAGTATATTAAACAGCATGGAGGTATTTGAAAAACTCCAGAGGTAATTTGTAGTATAACTGCTTAAAATGATGAGAGTTGTAGGAGAAAAACATAAGACTTCAACAATGTAATGTACAGATAGCTTATTTTTTCTCTGTACGAAGTCTAGACAGGTTGCCCTAAAGCTGCCAAAAGCCTGTCATAGTCTATCAGTATTGATCATTTTTTCACCAGATAGTTCCACAGTATGGTACTGTGACCTAAGGTGTGTTTTTCTGTAGTTATGAAACATCTCTCTGAATTGCTGCAGGTTATAAGATGCGATTATTTTAATAATCTGAAATTCCATTTAAAAGATACTTTACTAATGTCCACATTTACTAAGCTTGAGGGGATATACTCTGTGTCACTTGTATTTAATTAGCACATGCCGAAACGGAGTTGTCAAACATATAAGTTACAATATTTGGCATTTGGCCATACTTCAGGAAAGTGAATTCTGGTAACTTGTATTTTGTAGAATTATATTTAGCAAATCACTGTTTTGTACCTCTCTGGAGATTACCTTTTTCAACCTTAAAAAGATGATAAATTCAATTATATTGACAAGTGAAGAGAGCTCTTATCAGTCAGGTTAAATTGCATGTCTAGCAAAAATAATAGTAGCTAATTAAAGGAGCTGAAAGTGCTTCAAGGCTTAGAATGTACAAGTATAGACCTGCTTTTAATCAGACAACTTTAACTTTTAATAATTGACCTCAGCTACCAACAAAACCCCTCCTACTGATAATCTTTAAAACATTTAGCTGCCAATGACCTTGTCAAATCTAGAGCATCTTAAAGGTATGTAAGAATAGGTTCTTAGAGGGTACCCAGGGCAGACCTATTTGAGTGCACTGTAACTCACTATGCAGAATGTGTTATATAAACAAGGCTTATATTTAAAAAACAAAGTAACATCCTCCTGGAAACTCTTCCTGAGGCTGGCAAAACAAACATACAACAGGTTGGAGTACATTGGAAGGGGGAGGGGGTGAAGGAGTGTGCTTAATCAACAGCTGTACTATTCATTTGTTTTGAAAGGAGAGACTCTTCTAGAAAGCTAATCTTTTGGAGCAGTTTAAGATGAAACAACAAACAAGTGGTCTCACGTTCATACTGAACAAATTGTTTTGAAAGTGTTCAAATTTAATTTCACACAGAGTCAGAATGCTTATTCTTATAAACCCAGTACAGTAAGATCTTCTGAAATTAAAGTACTAGTTAAAATCCAAAACATTCTTGCTATGTGAACAAACCCCAGGAAGTTCCTCTAGTAGCTAGGATCTTGCATGAGACTACCCTGTGCCTCAGTGCTCTAATTCTCATATAAATAAAACACTGTCAAAAGAATATACTGAAAATCATGTTCTTCATTATAAATTAAATTTAAAGAAATTGTGCACTTAGATTTCAAACAATATTTTACAGTCCTATCAAGTAACCTGTGCCATTACTATATCTCCAGAACACAACAGTTAAAATAAATATTTTAATACCCTGAATCTACTATTATTTGGTTAAATTAACCAAGATAATGTGTCAAATAATGAAGATGAGCATTTAATTTGCAAAGGGAGCAAAGCTAAAAGTAATGCAATTTATTCTTGCCTTAGAGAATGTTGAAGGAAGGGGGAAGAATTTAACCTTTTTATAACACTTGGAGTACAATGCAGAAAGATCTTCCTAGGAGGTTTATCACTGACAGCTTCAATCCTGTATAATATTAAGCTTGCCTAGACTAATCTCATGACAGAATTTTTTTGTATACTGACAGGATATTCTAACAATGCAGTTACAGTTCTACCTGCACCAACTTTAAAAATTAGTCTAAAAATTTTTAGACTAATGAGTCATGAATAAGTATAGTTCTTACTTTAAGACTTTTTGTATATAATTATGTTTCAAAATAATATATGGTAAGTTTATTTGGGGAAAAAATTAGCTTTCAAATCTAAAAGAGATATTTTCCTTCATGTTTCTATGAAGCTAAGTTTAATATCAGATCACAAATAAAAAAACAATATAGGGGATAAGTAAATTAAAACCCACCACTGAGTATTGCCAGCTATGCACCCAGAGGAGGGGAAAAAAAATTCAGGTAAAAATCCTATCATTTTCAAATCATTGAGTCTTGTCGTCTCTTTCATTAGAACACAAAGCCTTTCTACTCGCTTCATCTGGTGCCATTAAGGTCAGGTCAAATGGATAGCTAACCCTACGCTCAACAGTAGCCAAAAGCAGACACTTAGGAAGAGGTAATAAGAACTGAACAAGCAAATGTGATGCTTCACCCAAGCACTTGCTCAGCCTCCCACCATTTGTAGCTCAAGGACTTCCTTAGCTGGACTTGGTATCCACTAACCTAGAAATGCAAATGGCTTTCTCTTCCATCAAGATGGCCAGTTTCCCTTGGAGACCATGATTTTTTTTTACATCCACAACACCCTGTGGTGAAATATTCCACCACTTAATTGCATACCATCTGAATCATAGAATCATAGAATGTTTTGGGTTGGAAGGGACCCCTAGAGGTCATCTAGTCCAACCCCCTGCAGTAAGCAGGGACACCGCTAACTAGATCAGGTTGCTCAGAGCCCCATCCAACCTGGCCTTGAATGTTTCCAGGGACAGGGCCTCCACTACCGCTCTGGGAAACGTGTTCCAATGCTTCACCACCCTCACTGTAAAAAATTTCATCCTTATATCCAGTCTGAATCTGCCCTGTTTTAGTTTAAAACCATTACCCCTTGTCCTATCGCAACAGGCCCAGCTAAAAAGATTGTCCCCATATTTCTTTCTCTGCCTTTGTTCAAGAAGTCAGGGATGGGGCTGGAAAAAGAATAATCCTTTCCACTTTTTTTTTCTCCTCTCCTTGCAGAGATTTCTTTTAAAGGTTTGTTTGGTTTTTTTTCCAATATAGCTCTTTTTAATTTTTTTCCCTTTTTTCCTCCTAGCCTCTCTGCTGCCTTGGAAAGTAATAGCTGGGTAGGAAGGCTGCGCTTAAGGACTGATGGCCCGAGGGATGACTGAGATCTAGGGGGCTGGATGCCTGAGGGAACTGGGCCTGAGTGATTACTTGCATAACTAGCGCAGCGTCTGCGGCATAGTTTACTCAGTGTATGTTTCCTTCAGCATCTTGGTATCACAGAATCATTTGGTTGGAAAAGACCTTTAAGATCATTGAGTCCAACTGTACCTGTCCACTACTAAACCATGTCTTTAAGCACCTCATCTACCCATCTTTTAAATACCTCCAGGCATGGGGACTCGACCACTTCCCTGGGCAGCCCCTTCCAGTGCTTGATAACTATTTCAGTGAAGAAATTTTTCCTAATATCCAATCTAAACCTCCCCGGGTGCAACTTGAGGCCATTTCCTCTTGTCCTATCACCCAGCCCCCACCTCACTACAACCTCCTTTCATGCCCCTGGATGTTTTTCCCTGTCCTTTTATGTGGACTGAGGATTACTGCAGTGACCTGATTAGAAAACAGCTATATATATATATATATATATATATATTTACGAAACAAATAGGACAAAAATTTAAACTTTGCAATGTAACTAACTCACACACCTGTATTTAATTTTT
>NW_009259177.1:1605120-1615634 GCF_000687185.1 Egretta garzetta | reverse complement strand
CAGGTCCCATGGACTTATGTGCATTCAGGTTCCTCAGGCGGTCACGAACTTGATCTTCTCCTACAGCAGGAGGGGTTTTGCCCTCCCGGTCCCCCTCATGCCATCCATCAACTTGGGAGGGGTGAGGAGAGTTGCCAGTGAAGAGTGAGGCGAAAAAGGTGTTGAGTACCTCAGCCTTCTCCTCATCTGCTGTTACCAGCTTGCTGGTCTCGCTCATCAGCGGGGGTACGCTGTCTTTAGCCACCCTTTTCTGGCTGATATACCTGTAGAAACCCTTCTTATTATTCTTTGCATCCCTAGTCAAGTTTAGCTCCAGCTGCGCCTTGGCCTTCCTGACCCCATTCCTACACAACCGGACTGCGTCCCTATACTCTTCCCAGGATGCCTGTCCCTGCTTCCACTGCCTGTGCAGTTCCCTCTTCCTCCTTAGTTCGACCAGCATCTCTCATCTCAGCCATGCTGGTCTCTTCCCTTCTTTGCCCGATTTCTTACACCTAGGGATCAAGAGCTCTTGCGCTCTGTGGATCACTTCCTTAAAAACAACTGTCTTTTGTTTAATGACAATTTTCCAGCTGGCAGGTTCATTTGATGTCACCCGGTTCATCTACTGGAAGGGGCAGGGAATATTTTAATGGGAAGAAAAACCAAAACTCATCTAGTTTCATGATCTCTGATCTGTGTAAAATATGATCGGTTATACCATTTTTTAATTCTTCCTTTGTCCACAGCAGCTCTCCTCAAACTAAGTGAGGAAAGCAAGATCTTCATTGAAAGCAGTAAGAGAGAAAACTTCTATCATTTTTCCTGAATTCACAGAAATTTGGGTGGAATTTCATTAGAACATTAAACTTAACTAACACTTTCTGCTTTGAAAAAGGTAATTTCTACTCTCTCTCCTAGTTCTCACTGTGCAGTCCTTCTTTCCCTTGTGCTGGGTCTGGTACTCATCTTGCATGTTAGTGAACTGATTCAGGTCACTAAACAGTTTTCTGTCAACCTGGAGAGCTGAGAGCGGAAAAGCACTAGCGCCAGCTCAAGGAACAACACGGCTGCAGAGCCAAGAATGGGGAGAAGGATTTGGGCAACTTCTTTTAGCAATAGTGAACTGCTGTATCAATTCAGTTTTCTCAAAAAAATCTGAGCTTACGTCGTAGCCATTACACTGAGAGCGGCCTACATGGAATTCAGAAATGTCAGTTATTTTTTCTGGTAGGCAACTACGCAAATTACTTAATCTGCACCATAACATAAGCTAATTTATAGACTTTAAGTAAAACCCAAGATTTTCTAAGATTCAGTGAGACAGCAACACCTGCTTCTAACGATGGATAAAATGCAGAAATAAAAATTAGCCTTGAAGTAACAACAAGCCATAATAAGAGCAATTACCTTGTTCACTGGCAAACAGAAAATGCTGTTCAGCTTCTAGCACAGGTTCACATGAGCCTTATACCAACAAAGATAACATGATGCAATCCCAATAGTGGCTAAAACAGACTTCAAGTAAGTTCTCCCTAAATCTCACTGTTAGGTTCTTTAGTATTAAGACTAATTAAAAATATTATAACAATTCAAAATATTTTAACTGAAATTAGATACAAATGCAGACCAGTCTCTGATGTGATGGCTGTCATTCCACAGCGAAAGTAAATACAGATAAAATGGTAGGACCACACTGTTTTCATGCCTTTCAGAAAATGACTGAAAATTGCTGATTGGATCTTTTTTAAGGCTTAAAAGCCACACTCTGAACAGCTGCTAGCCTAGTGGTGCCTATCACTAGAGACATGATGTTTTTGTCTTTGCATAACTTTCTTGCCAATGAATTCTAAACGATATTAACAGAAATATTTTCAAGTGATCAGGATACTAAACCTGGAAGTAAAAATCCTATAAAACATCAAGAAGGACATAACAGGAAGGATGGAATGGAAATCTCTTAAATTGTGAAGCTAGTTTGCATTAAAAACACCGAGAATGCATATTAGAAATGAACATGGAATATTGTTCCTAGCTTTGATTATGAGAATGCCATTTGAACTAATGTCAGAAGAACTGCTAAAGCGAAGATAAATAGCATGTCCTGCTGTAAGGACTATCCACAAGTTCATTCTCTCATACAGAAAGATTATTCAACATACTGGTGGCTACTTATATCCTTGTTTTCTTCTGAACTGTAGTTCAAGGCCTGCAATTCAGCAACACCACCAACAGCATTCAAAAATAGAAACTGTATTTATATTTTCTAATCTTCCAGTTCCTTCTTTCCTTCATTGTCCTCTACCATTTCTCATAAACACTGAGGGTCCTAGACACTTCATCAGCAAGGTCTTAAAATACTCTGCAGACACAATCTTATCTGAAACTACCCAAATCACCTAGGCATATACTAGTCTGCTTTTTCCCTAGGCAAAGCTGAAATCTACTCACTGTTCTCCATTATGATAGTTACGAGATTTCAGCACTCCCTCTGGGTGAAGATTAATACAAAAATTTTTACAACTTTCCCCTTCCTCAGTATCAGCTATGACTAGCTTTTCCACTTCATCACGTAACCAATCAGCCCTTCTCTTGGACTTCTTATAACTGTTGAGGTACTTAAGAAAAACCTGTATTACTCTTGATAATTCTTGCTAGTTGTATCTTACTCTGTACCTGAGTTTTTCAGATTTTGTCTCCCATTTTACAAATTTTTTTTTTACAATACTCCCATTTTACAATTTTGCACTGATCCTCAACAATCTGTGAGGCATTCAAAAGCTCGGGATTTAGCCAAAATGGCACCTTACTACACTTTCAATCTTCTGCAATAAGAAACTGGCATTTTTATGTGTAATAACACCTTTTTTACTTTTATCTTCCAGAATTTACCTACCAATTTCAAACCTATTGACAGTTGTCTTCCTGTAATCCACTATTTGAACTTAAAATAATAAATCCATTTTTAAGGCTTTAATGCAGGATTTTTGGCACTTAATATGTAGGCACTCAGACATTGCTTGTATTTCAAATGTTTTTTTGGTATATTTTGATACAAGTTTTCATCACTCCTACAAATAAGGAAATTGAAGTACTTTACCTCTTATTCAGTGGGAGAAAACAATCACACAACTCTCTGTACTCCAACAGTTCACAGAAATTGCAGTGACTGGAAAGCTAAGAACTAGATCTATTCTCCCTAGGTTCCTAGTTCTCTGTTCCAGCAACTTGGTATCAAAAAGTAGTATTTAAATTGTTATACTATTTAAGATGTGAACACAGATTACACATGTAGATGTTTTCCACATAACTACAGGTGTTTCTCCAGTAACCTTTCATTTTTTTCCTGTATTATCAGTTCTTTTTGCTAGGAAAGTAACAAGCTTGAAAGTTTCTCATAAGGACCATTAATCTGATAAACATTTAAGATACAAAAAAAAAAAAAAAATCACATTTCTATCACGATTCAGGCCTTACATAACTTTGAAGTAGTTTTGTACCCTTAGAACCCCAAGATTAATGAACTGATGTGACAAATCAGATGGTATCTCTTTCAATTTCTCTTCTGCAACAATGATCTTCTTTACTTACATGCTGAAACTGTAAGCACTTACAAGACTAACTTGCAAGAAGTTAATCTTCCCTCACAGCTGTGGTTTTGGTAGCTGTGCTTAAACCGAGGGGTCTGGGAAATGTTTCTCAGCTCTAAGGTCCAGTAAGTATCCTGTGGATATGAAGAGAAGATGTATGTGTACAATAGTCCTTTTCCCCTTTGCTACACTTCAAATAGAAAGGAAAGCTGAGCATCTCAGCTACAATAGAGACACGGTACAGTCTACAAAGACAGCTTCAATGTAGTCTGCAAAGGGAATTCTGATGTAACCTATTTAATCATCTCAGTGTGCGTCATCCACATCCTGACAGAAAGCAGGCTTCCATCAGCTTTCTCCTAGATGATTCTGGCAACAAAAAGATTAAAAGATTCTGTATTTCACATCTTCCTCAAAAGCCAAATTAAACAAAAAAAATCTTTGTGATGATAAACAGTCTGAATCTCACAGGAAATCAAGTAGTTTAGAAAATCTTAAATAATTTGAAAATTTTCCTAAAAAATCCTGAAATTTGCTAAATGCCCTACTTTCAAACAGAATTCTTTAGTATTCTTCCTGGAGGCTCAAACCTGTCTTAAGGTTTTGATCCACCTCCAGTAATTCTTGAAATAGACAATAGTCCACTCCTAAGGCTATCCAAAGTGAAGGGGCCTGAGAGTTATACTTTCTTAAAGTCTGAGCTTAATAAACAATGAAAAGACAGGTTATTTGATACATTAAAATGAGCAAAACATATCAGAATAAGGCCTTAAGTATCTATATATTCTATACTAACCAATAAGAAGAAGGGTTCCAACAGCTACGCCTCCACCTGGAAACAAAACAAAATGAAGAATAAAGTAAGACTACATTTTAATACTATGTTAGAGAACAATTAAGTTTTCTTAGTTTATAAGTCAAAGAAAGGTGATAACGGGGAATTTAAAAATATAAAAGTGAACAACATTTTAATTACCTTTGCAATACTTCCTACAATTCTCTATTATGAAATAATTATACATTACATGTAATTACATATTACACATTACAATTACTTTCACAATATACTGTACTATCATCATTGTGGTAAAAAGATCCTGCAGAGCTCTATGCAACTACACTCAAGTACTACGATAATGATGTACGGTCTGAGCCAGCGAATTTTCACTTGCATGACTCAAGTGAGTAAACATTCTGTATTAATCGCTACCAAGTGATATTCCTTTGTACCAAGAACCATGTATATAAAGTGACCTGCTAAGAGGCTAGCAGATTCCCACCCAAGTCAATCAGGCAAAATCCTGGCTCCACAGGTTTTTATCTTATTACTGGAAACAGGCATGACAATAAGGCAGGTAGGATTTCACCCAGTGAAACCTGGACTGACAGATCATAAAGGTCTTAACACACATCTGAAAAAAATATACTATTAAAGTCTTTTCTAGTATGTCTTGGCCATAAAAACAATTCTATGAATGCAGTTGATTGATTGAAATATTTGTTCAAAAATAAAAATACATTTTGATGGATTTATACATGGCCACTGTTACTTTGCTTTCTTTTTGCTTAAATGATTACAATCAACGCTTATGTTCCAATCAAAGACAACTGAATGAATAATAGAACAGAATCTGCCAATATGTTTTGATACATAGATTCTTATCCCACTGATCTCAACAGTGTGGAGGACCAAGAAAAAAAAAAAAATCTATGAATTCCCATCCTGACTGCTTTATTTCCTTCTTGCAGAGACAGCAAGCATAATTATGTAACAGCGGTTTAAATGGTTGTCCCAAGAAGAAATTTTAACAAAGATGGTGAAAGAAGAATTCATATTTTATTTTAGGTGAAGAGCAAACTGTTCTATAATCTGAATTCCAAGACTGAAAATAGTGGAATAACTTGAAATCAGACTACAAATATTTTATTGCACAATCATGTGACAGGAAAGCTCAAAATTCCTGCAAGTGTTCAGATGGCCATATGTAACTAGCCTATTTCAATGTTTTGCATGAAGGAAACTGCAGTATGTCTTCTGCAATTACATACTGCTTTAAAAGCAAGCTAGGAGCATACTGAATCACATCAGGATGATATCCAAAGCTCTTGATAAAATAAGGCGGTTCTGGACTGCGTAGGTGGACTCTAGTGAACATGATAATTCAGTCTACCAATTTAAGAGCTCATTAAACTCCACTTGAAATTGATTCCAAGACGGATTGGATCAATTCTTAATCTTTAGCTCTGCTGGTGGGACTGCGAATGTCTTTAGCACCTGTAATGTTGATATATACCCAGAGGGAAGAAAAAAAGCAAATTTCTCTCCCATAAGCCAAAAAGTGCTAATATAGTCACATATTAACACCTGAATTAAAACCACTGCAGAATTACTTTGGCATCATGTCATGATGTACCACAATTTGAGCAGTACACCAAGCACAAATGTTTAGTCAGCTACTAATTTCATAGTTGTTCAGCACATCACAGATTTTTTTAAGCTATGCTCCTGAATCAAGATGTACAAACGCCTCAATATTTACAGCAAGCTTATCGAGTAATCAAGCACTTCCTAGATAAAAAAAAAACCAAACACAACAACCAACTAATGAAATCCCCATGTTCTAATCCACCATACAAAACCAGCCATAAGTAACGTATCACATGGCAATACATGGCAATAAGGATTTACAATCTTGATTATAAAAAGCTCACTTGTAGCCACCACAGAAGTCATGCCTATTCTGCTTTTAAATTGCTTGCACAGGAGAGAATTTGTTTGCCAAAGAGTATGTCAGCACAGTCAAAATTCTCACAAGCTATATTTTCAGATCATCAATCTCTTTCTACGAGGCAGAGTTGTAAATACATGCACATTTCTATGCAACGGATCGTTCTGAGACCTACAAATTAGTGGAGACCTTCAACCACAGATCTAATGAATTTAAATACATGTCAGTTATAGCAGAGCTTGAGCAAAGCGGACTTGGACGAGAACTGAGACCTGGCCAGGTTTCTGACAAGTCGTAGATCCTGGCCCGTGGGTGAAGCAAGCCAGCAGCAGGCAGGGGGTTTCCTAGATGGGGTGGTCCTGTCTCTTTTGTTTTACAAATTTAATTTGGCTACAGGTAGGATCTGGAAATGTCCTGGGAGCATTATAGGCAAGCTTGTCTGGTACTGATGCAAGCTGAGTACTTGGGCCATTTGAACAACGATAACCAATTGCCAAAGCAGGGCTGTGTACTTCAGTGTAACTTCGTCAGAATGAGTTGTTTTCCCATCCTGTAACTTATTGCTGCATGCTGTATTTTAGAAATCCGAAATAAAATGACGGAAGGGGAGCTATGCAGTGGACTATATTGCCATCAGGAGACAGCTAACAATGTTTCTTCTCAGTAAATGCATTTTAAATGCCCTCCACCATTATAATTGCATGGTCCAGGCAAACTCAGGTCAGAGGATTGGCTTTACATTATCAGATGTAGTGAACAGTTTGAACAAGTGTATTCTATTACATGGAATGTAAAACTATTGCAGTCACCATGGTTACATATTCATATTACAATGAGCAACAATAATAGTAAAAACATGACAGGAAAAAGTAGCAGGAGTGTTCATAGAACCAAAAGTAAGAGGTAAGATCTTCAGGTTTCCTAAGAAAACTGCTGTGAACTTGTAATTCTTTCTTATTTTAACATTTTTAATTTTATTTTTGCCAGTATCTAAGGCAGTACTACATGTAAACAACTAAGCAACACTCGTAACTTTCTGCGTTGCTACCTACAGCAATGAGATTTAAGAGCTTAGGGACAGAAACACAACAAACTTTGCAGCTTGAGAAGTGTCCTGATAGTTTTCAAAGCATATCTGTGACCCTTTTCAAGCATCTTGAAACAAAACATTCAATACCAAGTGTGCGATGGTTATATTACACAGTAGTTACAGCTCATTACAGAGAACTGCTTCAGCACAGATCAGGCATATATGGCCTATAAACCTTGAAAGTAAACTTGAAGACGAAACCTGGAGATGTAAGAAGCACCTTAATGGTAACATGGCTTTTGAAATCCAGCACATATCTACCAATTCTTTTGGAAAGGAAATGCACTTATTAAGGAAGAGCTAGCCATCAACAATAATGTAACAAATTGGCCAGTAGCTGTAGCGTAAAAAAATTCTTCCTTTTCGTCTCCAAAAGTTTCTAATTAGACCTGATAACACCATGCTTTCACATTTTCACATTTTTAATTCACAGTTATTCATAAGCTGTATCTTCATGTTTGGCAAATAATTCCATATTTGGGTCGCATTTTCTGGACAAAGCCAACTCAAATCCAAGCCCAAAGTGTGAGAGCTGGAAGACTATGCCTGGTGACAGTTAAAAAATATGTCTATGAAAAATACAAGACTAAAAGAGTTTATAGTAACTACCATTGGTAATTTATACAAAAAGGTTTGTCCTCAGTCCCTGGTGACAATAAAATTAAATATTTTGTACAGTCAATTATTTAAATGCTAGTGGGCAAGATGAAAGAAAAAAAGTAACAGCATTCTTTAAGAAACACATAAATAGCATTCTGCAAGACACTTAGGAAACATTTCCAGACACCCCCAAAAGGGACACAAAGGAGACCAAGTACAATACTTCTACAGTCACCAGCATAGTGGGCTGCGTCAACAGAAGCTCAGTTGGTTGGTCAAGGGATGTGACTACTCCCCTTTACTCAGCACTCATTAAATCACATCTGGAATACAACGTCCAGTTTTGGGCCCCTCAGTACAAGAAAGAAGTAAAGATAAACTTAAGTGAGTTTGGCAGAGGGGAACTTAGATGGGGCAAATGACTCAAGAGGAGTGGCTGAAGGAACTGGCCCTGTTCAACCTGGAGAAGAGAGGAAGACCTGAGAGCTGGCATCAAAGAGAAGCTACTGAGAAGACAGCTGAGCTCTTCTCTGAGGTGCACAGCAGGAGGGCAAGAAACAACAGGCATAAATTGGAACAGGAAAAGTTCCAAGTGAATATAAGGAAAAAGAAAATTCCCTACAAAGATAATTAAGCATTGGCCTGGGTTGTCCAGAGAGGCTGTGAAATCTTTGCCATTAAAGATTTTCAAGACTCAACTGGACAAAGCCCTGAGCAACCAACTCCAAATTCAGTGCTGAGCCTGCTTTAAGGCTGCAATAGATGAATTCCTGAGGTCCTGGTCCAGCCTCCAAAATCAGTGTTTCTGTACAGGTCCACCTAGCTGCCTAATATCTGGTATCAATTGAAATTTCATTATAGTACAGCATATTTGGCATGAGTCTTTCCTGGCCTACCCACTCAGCCTCCAGAAATCAGCGACAACCAGGCTAGGAGGTTACCAAAAATTTAAGACAGGAATATAGGGTTTCCCAGTTATTCAAAGACACCACAAACCAAAAAACATTGTAAAAGTATTTTCAAAAGTTGCTATTCCTAGGGTTGATGAACTGTCTTGTTCTAGTGTAAAACTTGTAAAGGTCAGGAAATAATTGAATATTTAAATGACAAGGAAAAGGTATTTTAGAAGGGATCCTGGGTTTACTGGAAGAAGTCTCCCCGGTTTCCATAACAAACCACTAATTATGTTAGCAAATGCCTGGACATTTAGGGGTTTGCCACCATGGGAGCTGTCTACATCTTCTGACCTATGCTGTGCAAAATCCACTCTTTATAAAAGGGAATATGAACAAGAGCTGGAATATTCAATGCAAATCTTATATTTATGCAACCAAAGGGCTTCACAAATTGCACTCACTTAATGAAATACTTCTCTCTTAAGGAAGAAGAGCTTTCTCCACAAGGATGCCAAACCCTGATGGAAATGCAGATGTTCCCTACCAGACAGACACACACACAAAAGATACGTAAATGTGGTTCTCCTTAAGTTACACAGGCTGCAAAAACTTTTTTTATAGAATGGATACAACTTTTATATGTATCCTTATCCATATGGAATATTCTTAGAAAGAAAAATGTTATATTCCTATATTTCATGTACTCCTCCAGGGATGACTGAGCAAAGCTGAAGTCAAGCCTTCCTCACCTAAAAGTAGTCCCATCTATGTATACTGAAGGCGAACTGCAATGGTATCAGTAGTTAGTAAAAGGATCATGCAGCCCTAATGCATACGGACAAAACATGCAGTTTATACCTGTGAAATGAATTCATTCCCAATCCAAGTAAACGGTGCTAGTCCATGCCACAGATTATAACATAGCAATGGCCACAACGGATCATCCAAGGAACTATCTGACACCGACAGTAGGCAAAAGCAGATTCACAGGCAGTAAGAACAGCGTCACACCAGTGTAACTTATCTAAACGGGGCACTTACAATGATGTAGCAGCGGCAGGCAAGGCAGAAAAGCCACACTAAGAGTTCAGTCCTATGGTCAAACACACCCTAAAAATTACCACACATTCAACTACGAATTAATTCAGCAAACGTGTTTTTCAAACCTGAAAACTTCAGACTCTCTACCGTGACAGGGTGAAATATGACAGGAATGTGTTACTAAGAAATTTACAAAGTAGCTTTCCACTCTAGAAAGGCTGCTTAAAGGGATTTAAATGGCCGGCAAAGAGCAATCTTCTCCTCCGCAGGCAGACTACAAAGCAGGCGCTGCCGCCTGTACCGCCTCCTCCTCACACGAGGGCGGGGGGGCTCAAGGCGGGAAACGGATCCTACTTTGCCCCTTCCTCTTCTCCCCCCCACACTCCCCCCAATCCTGGGAACTGCGGGGAGGGAGGAAAAGCCTGCGGGAGTAGCCGGGGGGTCACGGCAGGTAAATGACAGGCAGGGCCTGGCGAAGGAGAGGGCCGCCGGGCGGGGGAGGGCAGCACCCAGGTCCCGCTCCCCACCAACCTAGCACACAGTCCAGGGAGGGGACCCCGCTGGAGAGCAGCAGCTGCCCGTGGCGAAC
>NW_009259177.1:1529423-1604843 GCF_000687185.1 Egretta garzetta | reverse complement strand
CGCCCTGGCGTGAGGAGGCTGGGTAGTGCGGTGCCGGTGACCTGGCCTTGCCGGCCGTGCCGCGGAGGGGAAAACCCCGCTCTCCTCTCAGGAGGCTTGGGGTGCCCGAGGTGTCAGTAAGGCTTGAAGTAGAGCGAGTCCTGAAGGGAGAGGCTCGCCCCCCCTGGGTTGTCTCGCCAGTCTCTGTGCCGCACCGTCCGCGTCACCCCCTTCGAAAAAAGCTTTTCTTGGCTGCGAGCCGGGACGTGAATAGGAAGGACAAAGTATTTGTAAAGCATTCTTTTCTACCGCCACTTCCCCCCTCCTCCCCCCCAACAGTATTTAAGTAACTGTATGTAATACAGTATATAAGTATGCTTGGAGTACCTGTCGTGTTTGTAAATAACCGCCGATCTGTAATAAATGTGTGATTTGAGACCTCTCACTTGGAAGCAAGATCTTGCATCAATATGATGGCTTTAGAAGAAAAAGCTGCCTTACGTGAGAAATGTAATTTCTGTGCTTCTTTAGCATTTATTGTTGAATTAGTTACTAATATCATAGAAAGTTATTTTAGAAGATTAAATATGGCCTTTACTCTTTATTAGCCATTTATGGATGGTAGCCTGTGGCCTTGTACATGGCAGCAAATGACCACCTTAAACTGACTGTATGTAAAAAATGGTGAAATATCTGAATTTAATATTTCCTTTTCTGTTCTGCTGTTGTATAAATCCATTAAAATGCCTTTTTCTTAATGAAAAATTTCTAGTATGCTTGCTTTGTAAATCAACACTTTATGTTACAGTACTCTGAATTTAAGAGGAATCCTTATGAGCATATAGAAGAGCCACCGTCACAAGTATTTGTTTTTAGTATGTTGGCATTTCAGATGCATCAAAAGGTACTTGAAGACATCTGCACATAGCAGGATGCGCTGATGAGGCTCTAATGTTATAATTTCCCACTCTCCATCTTTAATTTCAATAAATTATTTTTGTTACTGCTATAAATCATGGGTTTTGAACATCTGTGGTTGTTTTTAGTTGGTTTTTAATTTATTCTTTTTTAATTAAGGAAAAAAATACTCGCATTAAGTATGAACAGCAAGAAAGAGCAACAATATGTTAACAATTCTGAGCCTCAAAATTTTTCCTTAATACCAAATTCAAGCTCGGGAGCATGAAGTTTCAGTATTATATCTTCCTAGCTGGTGAAATTGCTGCTGACCAAGCTTCTTTACATGTTAAAGAGTGGACAGTTTAAGGTCTTTATCATGAGTATCAAGAGGCTGTCTCAATGCCAAACTGTGAAATACTGAATAACAAATATTTAATTTCAAATGTAGATTATTGTCCAGGGGACATTAGAAGGATTTTTCTTTAGAGGACAAAATCAGAGGACACATTTAAAAACATGGCAAGAAATAAATGTAGCTATTAAATGTCATTTCTGTAGGATCTGACTAATTTGTGAATATCTGGAATAGAAAGACTTTAACAAAATAAAGGCACAAAGTGTAATTCGCAATTCTTTTAAAATAGTTCAAGGATCCATTATTGTTGGTTGGATTCTTTGGTGTAAATTCTGTATAATTGAGTGAGGAGGCTGAAACTTACAGAGAGTTCTCCACTTTTAAAACATCGCATCAGCTCTTCCATTCCTTACTGTATTGTCATTCTGGAGTCCAGATACCTGAATATTTCAGGTACGTGTGCTTGCAGATTGTGTGTAATGCTATTAAAAATTGCAGTGTGTATATATATGGAGAACTTTATGGAATGCTTGTAACCCGAAGAGGATACACTTGGTAAGTCACCACTTACCTATCAGAATATTCCTATGTGTACTTTTGTCTCAGTGATTTCCTCCCCTTCCCCATTCTAAGCAGTACGCTTCCTTTTGTTAATTCAGTGAGACAAAGTATTTCTTTGCTTGTTTTTTTTTAAATAAAATGTACTAATATAGGTTGCATTAACTATATAGAATGGATGATAATACACATCCAGGGCTGAGCCCTCTCATTCATTCATTTCTTGCTGGTACTTCTCTGACAGGTAGCTTTTATACTTTTTTTCCCTTTATCTTATCTCCTTTTCCTACAGGGAAATTAAAACCAAGGGCTAAATAATTATTTTTTTTCTCTTCCATTTTGGAGCCCAGATTTGGAAAGCATTTTGCAATTAGGAATTCTTGTGCTGTGGTCCTACCATTTTCAAAATTTCTTGCATAAATTAGAAGTTTACTGGAAATCTCAACATCTCCTGTGCTGATCTAATAGGTCTGCATTGCTAAAAGAGGAAGAGTGTTTTCTTTTCCCTCTTCTGCTTCCAGTGATTCAGCCCAACAAACCCTGGTGCTTGTCAGATCCTTTCTTGAGCTAGTTTGGCTCACTAATCTGACTTGGAACTATCCACGTTCTTAATAGGTTAATTTTGTGTTATATTGCTGACTTGATGCAGTGAGGAAAAGGGCATATACACACAGTGAGGAGGGGGCAATTGAACCTTCCATGTCTTGCTGACCTTCTACCTCTTGTGAAATGTTAATTCACCTCACCCTGTGAACCTTGCAGCTATTTCAGAATTTTATGTATTTTTAAATAAAGCATTATTTTTGTTATGAATGTTACGAGTTGACATCTTTGAAATATAGAGTAACTGTCTCTTAATTTGTAACTTAGAAGAGACTTTCAGGTACTACAAAAAATACAAAGTAGAAATAGCTTATTAGTGTAAGAACTGAACATTATAAACTATTGTAGTAGTTATGATGTTAGTTTTTCCTCTGTCACTTTTTAAGATCATGGGAACAGTTAAAGTCTACAAATTTAGAAAGCAGGTGGAAATGAGCTATTTATCATATTAAATATTTTTTTTAAAAAAAAATCTTTGAAAAAGTTTTACAAGTGAGTTACGTGCTTATGAAAACGCCACTTAAAACATCTGAGTTTACCTGCATTTCAGACAAATAGAAAAGAAACTGATTTTATGGAATTTTCTTCATTTTTATGTCAATGGTGTTTTGTTTTCAGGAATAATAGCTTTTTCAGTCTCTTTGAATGATACTAAAGGTTTGCTTATGTTCACGTGTCCACTTTCCAAGACATGAAATTCCAGCTGTTGTAAAAGATCCCACTAGGGGCTGTCTGACAAAAAGCAAGACTGCAGGAATTGTAGTGCAGGATATTACTATATTAAACCCCCTCATTCTGAAATACACATTAGTAGGTAGGTAAGTCCTACTATTCCTGTGCTAGGGATGGAATTGAAATGCAGAGAAGCTAAAGAACATGGAGATGATTGCAAGTGATCAGCAATTGGTCTTGGCAAGTTATTTCTTGTCAGCTGAGCTTTGACAACTGATTACGGTCATGCTCAGGTCATTGTAAAATGGAGAATTTTAAACCTTTGCATCTAGATTGGGATGTCTTAAACTGTAAAAATGATCAACCTTTCTTGCTGCACGCGTATGATCTTGTAGACTGGATCAAATGTTTATGTCCATTTTAACTGCAAATCCTAACTTCAGTATGAAGAAACCAAGCTCTCTGTTTTCCATTTCTTGTAAACTTGCTGATCCAATTCAACTACTTGCCTATGCCAAATGCAGATTCTAGGATGGATTAAGAGGATTTTGGGTGAGAATTCCCTAACGAAAAAATGGAGGGAATACAATGGGTGAGAGAGAGCAATCAAAACATTTGGGAAAAGGTATGCTTGGAATTTGAGCTGCAAGTATGTCATTTCTCTTCAAAAGCTATAGCCTACGGATTTGGTGAATATCCTAGTGTCCCTGGAATAGCAGCACTTTAAGTGTGCTTTAGATATTTTGTGCTTGATAAGAGGAAACACACCTGTTGGGGCTGTCATTGTCTTTTTTCTTTGTTTACTGCATGCAGTTTACATGGGTTGTGGATGTAAACTCTTTAGGCCTTCAGTTAATGCAGACTGAGGCTGTATCTGAGCAGTGTTTCTCGACAAGGCAATGTTGTTGTACATATTTTATTTTCCTTGATCCTAAATTAGTATTTTTGCTATGTTTTAATTGTGCCTTGTAAGAGTCAGTGTGTGTTCTTGTCCTTCCATGACAATGAGCAAAAAGCTATCCATTTTGGAATAAAACACATCAGTGCGTTTTGTTTCAAATCCATATGTCTGCCTGATCGGTTTCCAGTCATATTTTTCTGTTGGGTTTATGCATGGTGTAGAGAACTAGAAAACTGCATCCTAGTGGCAGTCCTAATTCATAATCTTATTAGTGTTTGCTGTTACATTGCCAAGCTGCTTCCCTGATCAGTTCTGGAATGTGATGGTATTAGACTGTACTGATTAAAGTTTTATAGTCACCAAATCAGATTAGCTAGCGAGTCACCTGACTAGGTAGGGCTCGCAGTCATGTGATCCAGTGCCCTGCTGAGCTCCTGCTGGGAGCTGAAACAAGGTAGTTTGCTTTTGAGATGTTCTTAAGTATCTAACAGCATGGGTCATGGATTATGGCTGCAAAGAAGATGGCTTCATTTTCCTGATCTTTGAACTAGCTAGAATGGGATAAGTTTGAAAGTGCAGGATCTTCAGGCCATGAGCCAACAACTGGAAAGAATGTTTAATCCTGGAAGTTCTGACACTGAAAGACCTGGGTTTTTTTTTTTTTTTCAGTATGAAAAAGCTTAAAGACTACTTATCCAGTCAGTCTGTGGAAAACGGGAGGATTAGTGGGAGGGTTTAAGACATACCAGTTGTGTGATATTATATAAAACATGATATGATTTACTCAGAAAGCCTCTAGATGTTACCTAAATGCATCCCTGTGGGTGTACTGAACAACTGTGATAAAAATTTGAACCTGTGTCAAACTTAAACAGCTCTTTTAAAATAGCAATTACATTAGGAGACATGAGTTAGTGGTATGTGCTGAAGACAATGGTTTAATAAATCATAAAGTTATTTAATGTTTCTGTAATTTCAGATTAGAAAAATGTACACTATAGTATTATTGCAACTTGCAGAATGGTAGTACTGAAAATGAGTTGTAAATTGAATGTACTGTCTTAATAAGCATCATCCAGATTAGCGGTGTATTTCATAGAGATTATTTTCCTTCTGTTTATCATAAAAAGAGGAAATTTTTTTTTTTAAATCATAATAATTTAAAAAAATACTTGTAAGATAGGACTAAAAGCAATGGGGGAAAAACCCACAAGAACTAGAAAGGGAGTATTATTGTATTACGGCTTTCGATATTCTGTAATGTTTTACATACTGGGTTCCATGTTCATATAAAGCTTACTTCAGGATTAAAAACTAGAATTTAAGACAGATTGTTTCAACCTTTTCGGATGTTTAACATCCAGAAATCTATTTCATATTGAATACAAATGCTGCCCTCAAAGAATAAAACAGTTTGCCACTTCAGCATGTCACTGGAAGAGGTGAAGAGTAAACTTTGTGTTTCAACTGGAAAAACATAATTTAAATGCTTTGATATTTTGAGTCTTCATTTTTGTTATCCAATTGTATCTGATTGCACATATTTCATTAAATAGGCATTTCTAAAGCCAGGTAAATACTGTAGGTAATTACCTTTTATAGAAAGGAAAGGTTTAATAGCTGTGACTTTTTAAATGTAATTTATATTAGTGCAGTTTATGCAAGTGTGAAATAACATCTTAGAGCCTAAGATTCACTGCATATCTGTAAAAATAGAGGTATCATTTAAATTAATTTATAGTTGCTGTAGCATTTTTTCCTGATATACTGGTATTACAAAAGTTAAGAATTGGCACGTTTTGGATTCCAGGAAAGTGTTATGTTTTCTGCTACATTGTTAATGCTCTTAGTCTTCAGAGGCATTATTCCAAATAACCAATTCCAAATGTTATTTCTACTACAAATCTTCAGTATCAGCAGGTGCTGGAATACAGGTAGTGTCTGCTCCTCATCTACATTGTAGGATTTTACAGAAGGTGCTCTTTTTGGATTTAGCTTTTTTGTCCATCATCTCTGCAATATTGTGAGACCTGAAACCTGTGAAATGCTTTGGCAAAGCTCTTGAGGCCTGCCCACAGCCAGGAAAGATTTAACTGATCACCTTCAGAATTCTTTTTAAATTGTAGCTCATCTCTGCATGCTGAAACATTTTTAAGGAGTTTTCATAATGGAGAATTTCCCCTCTTCTAATATTAGCCAAAACCAAACAGTAATGTTTCAACAAGAAGTACTTCTGCAATAGTTTCTGAATTTAAAAGTAAACAAAATCTGGGTCACAAGTCTTCTGGTTGCACAGTCCCACCTGCCTGACCTCCCCCCTTATATAAAAGAAATGTTACTGTTAACTATTCTTACACTTACAGGCAACTTTGGACTACTGTGCTGAAGTGTAGAATCTGTATTGCTGACGCTGTTTTTCACATTAGCTTTCAACAACTGGCTTTGGCATCTGTTGAGATAACAGGCACGCTAGGTGAGGTTCAGAAAGTTCCTACTCTGGGATAGAATGATGAACTGACAGTCAATTGAAAATAAATCTCAAAACCTCAATGATAGCAGAGATGTGAGTCTTTGCCAATGTGCTTACATATAAGGATGTAATTTCCTGGTGAATCCCACAAACTTACAACCTCACCTTTCCAGTGTACTGGTCAACAATGTGTTCTGATCTTTGTGACTTCCGTAGGTATTCCAGACAGGTAGGTTAATGCTAGCTTGGTTATTCAGCCACTGCCAATGTGGAAGCAACTTCAGGTAGTGTATCCTTTAACAAGCAGTTCCCTCCCCACCCCTATTGCTCATTCTGTCTTAGATGTATGAACTACTTAATCTTTGCATTTCTGATGAAGACACACAAAAGAGCAGTGGTTGAACTGAAATGCATATAGGTGCATTACAGGGAGCTAGATGTGGTAATTTATATAGTACTGCAAATAGTGATACAGTTAGGGACCCAGCTCAGAGTGACGTTAGTTCTGGCTTTCCCAATAGTGATGTAGGTTGGCGCCTTCACAAAAGCGTACAACCCTCGGGTTTCACTGAGGACAAAGCTACTGCAGAGTCGTAGGAACATTCAGAGGTATTTGATGGACTTCCATCTAGTTTGACAGCATCATGACCATCCATAGAGTGGGGGATGAACCAAGATGTGGTGCTGTAAATAATTCTGTAGAGCTGTGTAACTGTACTTTTTCTGAGCACGGAGACAGAAGCCTTGCTTGCTTTTCGAAAGATATGACTGTTGCAAGAACTTGTTTAGAAGAGTAAACTAATTAGGACATTGAGAAGTAGATGAAGAAAAGAGGCATTTTCGACTAAGTAGGCAAGAATTAAAATTTAGATTTTTCAGTGTAAATTATGAAGTTAGGTAAAACACAAGCTAGCAGTGTAGTAAAACTCACTTTAAATATAAAAAGCCAGATCCACTACTAGCTACTTCAGAAAACTTACGTTGTTCCACATTTGGAATAATACTGTGATGGAAAAAAAGCGGAAAACACTGAATATCTGGCTTTTTTGCAGCCAAGCGGTATTTTATCAAACTTTCGTTGTTATTTATCTCAATGGATTTGGCTTCTTCCATCTCTTATACTGAGCCTGCCAGTTCCGTGCCAAAACTGCTGTGTTTGCTGAAGTCCATTTCAGGAGCGTGTATCTAGGAGCAGGGCTACCGAAGCAAGCTGGCTCCCTTGTGCTTTACTGTTTGAGAATCATCTTCGTGATTCTGAAGTTACAATCTACGCAAGCCAAGTTATTATCTACTCAGTAATGCATTGAAGTTTGTGTTGACTCGAGTTAGCTTTTGCTGATTTAGATACCAGTGCTGTGACAGTAGATGGAAAAATTCGCTTTATTGTTGAAACCTCATTATTCTATGAATTTCATAAGAATATGAAAAAAGTTTTGGTTATAGGAATACGAATGTATCCTAAGAAGGTGCTTGAGTTGTGTGGCTGCTACCATTTTTTCCCCCAGGTACTATTTTCCATGAGATTACATATGTAAGATGAATAAAAATAAATTAATATTTAAAGTTGTAGAAACTGAAACAGATTGAGAAAAACTGAAATATCAAGGTCATAGAAATAACAATACTCTAACTGGTAATTGCAGAATAACTTACAATACTGTATTGTAAATGGGACAGACTTAAGGTTGTGTTTTCTAGTGTAAATGTGAGATTCACTAGTTATTTCAAGGTCCTATCTTGTTTTTGTATGAAAAGAATGTATATATGTTATTTCATTGCAATGGGGGACTCATTCTGGAGGAAGTAATTTATCTGAATTTTTAGTTTTTAAGACCTACATGTACTTGATTCTAATATCTCGTCAGTTTCCTTATTTTCATTAGTTGTGTGAATTAGAGCTGTCTCTGTGTCCCTAGCAAAGGGAGAATGGTAACTGAGCTTCCTTTAAGTACATTTCTGTGTTTCTGAGGAAGCTGTTGCACGCTCCTGGGGCTGCATGTTTCCACCATGTCTCTTAATCAGCTGTGCTTCCATCGGTCCACGAAGTGTGAAGCGGTGTTTGGTCTTGATGTTCTCATGCTATGGCAAAGCCCCAATGATTTTTTTTTAATAGACTTTCTAACATTTGTGGCATAAAAGACCTGAAATTCATGAACATTAAATTGTAGGAAGATCATCAGTCTTCTCAGCATGTACACAATATTTGTGAAAGGAGCTGTATGGCCACTCACTGTCTTTCCTTTTAAAAAAGCAGTGTATTACAGAAGACAGGGCAAGTCAAATCAGTAAACTTAGAAGAAATAAAATTTGATCACTTACTAAAACTTCAACAGTTTTTAAGAAATGAGTTCAGTCAGGGAGACGTGATATTAGGAAAGTTACACAGTGATTGTTTCTGTACTGTTTTTCTGTTTTAGAAGTACTTGTGTCCTCATTTGAAATTTTGATTTGGGGTGGTTATCTGTGGTAAAACAAGCCATATAGGCTGTTTTTTGGTAATCTGTTTGGTATCAGTGATAATGCAGTTTGTGGGGCTGGAGTGTGCTCAGCATCTCGCAGGTACTCTGCACCTCAGCATATCATCATTTGCTAACTTTGAGAACGGCATCTCTACCTACTTGATTCACTAAGTCCATTTTCTCACTATCGTGTCAGCTGTATCTTTTACTTTAAACCATCAAATTAAATAATGGTTTATGCTGGCTTTTTATTTTAGTTCATGCATTTAAAACCTGGAACTCGGATAAAAAGATAGTTTCAGAATAAATTCAGTATATTATTTATGAGTGGAGCAACACATTAGCATTGAGTTCACAATAGATCATACCGCTTTTATTCCATCTTACAAGCTTAGCAGCACAAACAGAATAATCAACATATTATTTGGCTGTCATCTGCTGAACAGAAACCAGAGATCACAAGGAGGTTTTCCCTAGCTGCAGTGATGGCCTTTTTGTTCCAAGCCCCCATCTGGGAGGGCCATGGTGTGTTATCATATGGAACGCGGGGTTTTCTGTAATCTGCTTAGCTGCACTGCAGTTTGAATCTTTATTCCATGTTTGTGTAATTTATAATTTTAATGAGACCATGGCTCTTGTGGGCTTTGAAATATATTAAAAGCTCTTTTGTGCATATGCTTTTGTTCTTGCTTAATAGGCTCAGTGTATTTAAAACTGATGAATTTTTATTCATGGATTTGGATGTCTGGGGATTAACTTAGACTGAATATCATTGCACTCATCTATTGATGTTTGGAACTTTTTTAATACTTCTATCTGTAAGTGGAGGAGAATTTACAGAACTTGTGTTTTAGAAATAACTCATAAAATTTTACTGAGCAATGAGAAAAAGTACTGATTACAGTTTATTTTTACTGCATAAACTCACGTGAAATACAATCTATGCTATGAAAGATAAGTAGCTGAATCCATGTATATATGTATATTTAGAACTTCATAACTAAATAACAATTTGGAAAAGCTGTCAACATTTTTGTAGAATAATAGCAGCGAGGAGCACTCGATTTGCATTTTTCTTCTGTTCAGGTAACTTGAAAATGTAAATACGGAGCTCACTCTTGTCTGACTGTGTTTCTTTTCTCCTGTTCAACACACTTTTTAATGCAGAGTATGCATAAGATACCTCGTTAAAGGTGATGCTTCTAACTGGGAAGTACTGATGAAGAACATACAGAAAGATTCTTTGTTAGAATTGTATTTTCTGACAGTGCAAAAACTGGTCTTGTTCTTTGCTTTTGTATTTTTCAAATGTTTAATAATAGCTTTGATTTACTGTTTGTGTTAAGGTCTCATACTGCGTGACACTGTGTTCATAAACTGCTCTGGAGTACTCCTTGATGATGGCATTCTAATCTGAGACTAACACTGGGGATAAGCTTGAGACACTTGTATTTCTTGCTAAACAGTCTTGCTGATGGTTTACGTAAATAGGTTTCTTTGTTTTATGTGGTGTTTTTTTTGTTTGTTGTTGTTTTTGTTTTCATATGAGCAAACAGGTGTGTCAGCGCTGGGAAGTGCAGGGGACATGTGAGCCATGGACAACTTTGGTTTCTGGGGGGTCACAGATTTTAAGTGCCTAATGTGAAAATGGAACTTGTAACTCTTTGTCTTAGTTAATTAAAATTAATTTGAAATGTTTGCATGTCTGGCTCGAGAATTTTTTTGAAATTTAAGATAAATGCATATGGCTCAGTATATAGTTATTTGACCCTTGTCACATAGACATGGCGTATTTTTCTCAGTCACTGGGAAAGTGGCTGTGCTGTTTGTCAGACCTTTGGCGTTTTTTCTAACTTTGCCATTGTTACAGGAAATGTTAAGTGAGTATTTCAGCATCCCTCAGAGGCTCAAACTTGCCATGTATGAGCGTGCTGCTGTTCAGCTATTTGGATTTTGATGTTCAGCAAAGATGAGCGTATAGAGCTGCAGAGGAAGACAGAAGCCCTGCAATGCGTCTGACCATTAATACAGCATTTTATACAGGGTTGTGGGGTTGTTAGGAGGTGCTTCCCAAAGGTGAATAGAACCAGTGAGAACTACTTGAAATCTCTTTTGAGAAATTGCTTGTTCTTATGTAGGTAGTTGCTAGTTGTTTAACACCAGAGGATTGCATTATGTGAATGTATGTTTACAGGATTGAGCTCCCTGTCAGCTTGAGATCAGTACATGAAGGAGCACTTGTTGGAGACAAACTGTCAGTGCCTAGTAGAGTTAATGTGGAAAAATAATCTTCTCTTCCAGAATATCAGTAAGCTTTCTCAGATTTGCCAGACTGAATCCAGTGTTTCTTCTAGAGAAAACCAACAGCTAGAAATAAAAATCAAGCTCTGTCTGACGCCCTGCTCAGAAAGACCTTTTGAAAATTGTTCCTTGTTTTTCTTGAGATGTTTGGAATCCTCAGATTATAATTAGAATATTTAAAACAGATTAATTACATTGTCTATCTGATACGGAGTCTTTCCCGATAAACATGATATACACCCTTCACTATTCTAGTACATGTAAGGTTAATTTCATGCAGAAGTTTTAAAAGAATAGATTAATGTAAATAACAGCTCAAACATAAATATATAGATAGCCTAGTCAGTGTGCAGGTTTTTTTGTTTTGTGTTTTGGGATTTTTTTAAAGTAATAATCTTAGAGGAACTCTTCAGGAAAGAGATGTTGCAAATTATGGGATTACCTTGTGTGAAGAAAGGTGTCTGGTTAGAAGCGGAGAATGTTAGGAGAGTAATTTCCATTAGCTAAGGAAAAACTGATAAACTATCACTAAATATTCAGTGAAAACTCAGAAGTAGGAAGCATTATATAAAGCAAGTGTGACTGGAAGTTTTTTATTGTAGTGAAATATCAAGTCCAATAATTTGTTTAGCCACGCTTCCTTTGGCTATGACTTTGATTTTCCTGTGTTTAAATTTTTGGCGCTATATGTTAAACTGTCTTACACAATGCCATTGGTTATCTGGAAATGATAAATCTGCTCATTGAACTTCCTAATTTATTATGTACACAGTTAATTGTAATCCAAGATTACAGCAAACAAGATGTTAATTTCTAGACAACCTATGTCCATTTCCCTCAGAGCGTGGTTGTTAGAGCAGCAAAGAACAGGCAGAGAACACCATTTGTGCTATCCTCACAGGAGCTGTCAATAAAAGATGTAATAGGGGATTTAGGAATCTGGAAATGGCCAACTAATTTATGTGAATCTATTTTATTTCAGCTAGAAAGACCAAGCTCTGTTTCGTCTGCACTGCATATTGCAGAGCACAGGCTGTCTATAGAAAACCAGGCGGCTGCATATGGATAGTCCCTTGATATCATTCACTTGCTGTGTAATCTTATTATGCAAAGTTCTAATCTTCACCTAGAATGAATGCCTCTGGGTCAGAATATAGTCATATCAGGGTTTTTGAGGTCATGTTTTGTGATCCTTAGCTTATTCTTCTAAGTAGGGCTGGGATTTAAAGAGTATTCCCCAGACACTAGCAGAGATAGACGGCAAAACCTGCTGCCTTTTTGGAAGACAAGACCAACATGAGGTCCCTGGTAGGATTAAACTTGATTTGTAGCTGTAGGATTTTTTAACAGATGTATTATTGGACAGGGAATAGGGGGCCACCAGCACAGCGAAATTGGATCACGATTGGCATTCTCAGGGAGTCCGCTGGCTGCTAAAACAGCAGCTGCATGTGGATTTGACTTCTTTCAGGTGAAGCGACTTCCAGTCATTTGGAAAGGATGGGATGAAAAGGAACCTTGGTGATAATTTTGATGTCTGCAAGATTTAGTACCAATGTAATGGGATTATCGGTAACACCTTCACTGCAGAAAAAGCCACCTGGCGCTATAACTGGCAGCAACTGAGAACTAATCCTTTCCCATCTCTTGGATGTCATTCATGAGGCTCAAAGCGATTTCCACCCTGCTAGCTGTGATTAATTTTATAAACAAACAAAAAAAAAAAAAATCAAATGATGAAGGCATAGGCTATGTAGAGAAAAGGGAACAGAAGATAATAGTAATTACCTTTTGCATTTTATTTGCTGCAGGGGATAAACTATACAGTTCTTGTAAAATAACCAAATTGTATTCTGTGTGATAAATATGGATGTGTAACCTTTTTTAATTAATGTCTATGTTCTGTATAAAAACAATGTCTATTTTGCTATAAAATTTTCAGCTACCTGCTATATGACAGTAGGTAGTACCTGGAAGTAATTACAACAGGTTTTATGCCGCTAGTTCTGTGATAAGGATGTTTATACAACAGCTCCATTAAGTTTTCAAGGGGCCTGTGACTTAAATAATTTGTTTTATTGTGCTTAATGGTCTTGTGCTGTATCTGGTGGAGTTGCCTGCTGACAGCACTTTGTATTAAAATTAATTGTGTCGTGGAAAAAAAGTTGTTCCATTTACTGTCTTGCGATCAACAGTATGGTGTTGTTTCAAAATGTACTGATAAATAGTTTTCTGAGGAAACTATTGTACTTTACTGATGCTAGAGCAATTGTAAGATAAATATTCTGTGGAGGTTTTTTTAATAAACTAGAGTTGTGGGGTTTTTTTTTGTCTGGGCTTACTCTTACTACAACCATTCACTTACTAACTAGAAGTTGTTATTTAAAATTACGTGGAAGCTTTCAGGATTGTGGTTATTGTATGGAATGAATATTGGATGTCTCAAGATGGACCTTAACGTTAAAAACAAACCCCCCAATCCTCTGAAGTTATCGTGTTAGGTTCAAACTGTGTATAATCTAGGTACTATATATGTGCCTTAATTTGAAATTAACTTTCTTGAGTAGTAATAATTAACTTTCTTGAGTAGCCATATATAAAAACTTTTTTCATCATTATCATGAACATCTGATAAGCCTGAGCATTTTAAAAAATCCATTGTGCCATACTTATAAAACGGGACTGGTGAAATCCATGTCTTGGGGGTTAAGAATTTATTTTAAAAGAACTGGGAACAAAATTTGGGACCTCTTCATTCATGTTCTATCCTTGTGTTATACCTTGACAGCTCTAGCAGTAGGCAAAGCTCACTCTGAACCCTGTGCTTCCTTGAATAATTTACAAATCTCTCCCTCCTAATTCAGAGTTACTTGGGGACATCAGAGAGAAATGTGTGTGTTCAGTGGAACTATTGGGAGGCACGTGTCACCCAGAGTCCGACAGGAAATCAGATTGAAACTGATTTTCAGAGACATGTAGCAGTTGTTTGTAGCTTCATAATAAAAAAATATTTTAGTTATAGCCTGATAGCTGTTGGCATGACAAGTTTCCTTTTTCTCTTAATGAGTCTGTTACCATTCCATTTTGTGCAATCAAGAAGATCTGCTTTGGTCAGTGTAACACCATGTTTATACAATGCCTTTTTACCTGTAATATCCACAGGTGCCTGAATTCTATACTGTCTTAACATATTAATACAACATTTCTGAATAGCATGGATCTGAAATACGGGGTGGTTGTGCAGTATTTTTCTGCCTGAGAAGCAATGTGAGGCTGCCTTTCGAGCAGGTGCTGTTAAGGAGCATTGATGATGTACTTCTTGCAAAAGATAGTTGTGGTCATTAATTCACGCTAGTTGTGCAACGCTAAGTATCTGCTGCCACTTTACCTTTTATCACCTGGAACACGTTTCTGGGCTCATGGTGTTTCTGTCCCTGAGAGCAAGGGCGTGGTCCGTGCTTTTCATAGCATACTGGGTTGAGAAGAGCAAACCATTTTTCTGGCTCTCCAGAACAAATTCTGCTGAAAGTGTATTTCTCTTATAGCGAAGCTGTTTCAGTTCCTACGGGGTGTCCTGCAGTGCGCTGGGCACTGCGTGTGCTAATGAAACAATTCAAGACTTTCCTGTTTTCTGTTGTGTTTTGGTTCATTACTGTGAAACTGGTTAGCTAATACTAAGGATTGGTTTAAGTGGATTTATTCTGGAGATTTTTTTAAAAAAAAAAAAAAAAAAAAAAGGCAAGTATGTCTTTTTTGAAACAAGGAAATGAGCTTGGTAGAGAACATTTTCCCCCAAGACTGGCCTTCTTTTTTTCTTTATAAATAAATACTAGCTGCAAAGAACAAAAGCCACTTTTGACTGTATTCAGGCAAAATTCCCATTAAGTTCTAGAGAGTTGTGCAAGTAAAGCTATGCATTCTTAAATGCCTGCATTTAAATAGCAAAGCATCATCAAATATCGGCGCGGAGGTCTTTACTTCATTATTAAGTAGGCCATATTGTACACACAGCATTTTTCCTTTTTCTTTCTCTTTAACTTACTGCATTTGCTTAGCAAATGAGGGAAATCTTGCTGTGGTTTTAATTCATGGTAAAGCTGGTACTGAGAATAAGGGGAACAGGTTTCTTGCAGAATGTAAGACTTGCTTCAGTTACTTCAGTATGTGTGCTATTCGGTATGTGTCATTTGTTAGATTAATGTTGCAATTAGTCATCAGTTTGACTTAAAGGTTTGGGAAAGGGGATCAGAAGATATTTACAGGGTCCCTTTATGTGCTACAGAACTTATGCCACTGTACTGTAGCTGAGAACAAAAATACTTAATGCCTTATTTTTATATGCAGGTGCTTTGGTAATGAAAGTCTAGTCAAAGGAAAGCTTTGCAAAACCTCCATCATTCCTATCAACAACTGTATTCTTTTTCTAGTCATATTTAGGCAAGCCCTTGATGACTCCATTATCTTTAATTTTGTCTAGTTCTTCAAGCCAATTTTCATTTGATTGATTGTCAAGTTGCTTTTAAAATTTTGGTTGACTACTTGATTACTCTAGTTTTCAGTGAATGTAATTTCAGTTGTGAAATATCTTCAAATCACTTCAGATGGTTTGATGCTTCTCTGTTTTGCTGTTGCGTGTTCAGTTTTAAATACTAGTGCTTGTAGAAAAAAGTCATTTAAGTTGCACTGTCTTCACATGATTAAAACAACTCTGTCAAGTGTTACTTAATAAATAACTGCATCTCAGTTACAATAGGTGGTCCAGTCAGGAAGTCAAAGCCTGCGTTAAAGGTATGATTGCAGCTTTCCAGGTTCCATTCAGCCAAGCCTAGTGGAAGGGAGGGTGTTTTCGTAGCTCTCGCAGATATTTAGACACGTGGCAGGTAAGCCTGGCTGCAGGCTCGAGTAAAAAGCCCAGCTGAGTGAGCGGAGAGCATTGACATAATTCTCTCCCCTTTATTTTTCTAGGATGGCAAAGGGTGGGTTTTTTTTGTTTCAGCTCCTACTCAACTGGATCTTAAGAAGCTGGTGAGAGTGGTCAATTGATTGTACATGTGGAAGTGTCTGTATAGTAAACTAAACACTTCTTAATGGCATTTCAGTTTAAACTATGTTCATCTCCTCAGATATATCCGTGTTTTTGTTGGTTTTACTCACTGTTTTTTTAAAAAATATTGTCCATCAGTTGTTAGATACAAAAGATGATAGTTTTGTAAATGTCAGGTGGTTTGTTATCAAATGAATTCTATTCTTCTGTTTTGCTGTAGACTAGAACCAGCTGAACGACGTAACACTGTACCATGCTTCGCAATGTCCTAGGAAAAACCTTTCGATTTCTTGGGTATACTGTGCAATATGGCTGCATAGCGCATTGTGCCTTTGAGTACCTTGGAGGAATTGTTGTGGTAACTTTTCATTTTCATGACATTTAAAAGAAAATAAAACTATAATACTGAAATTGTTATGTGTGATAATGCCAATATTTCAAATTTCTTCCTTTTCTTTTTAAAGCTTTTTCAAAGGGTGTTTAGTAAATGCCCCCCCTTTTTTTTTGGAGGCAGGTCCAGCCTTTATGAAAGTTATTTCTACTTTAGGTGTTTGTATTTTTTGCTAAGTTATTACTTGAGGCATGACTGGAGCAAATGGGAAACTATGATTAAGCACTTTGCAGGGAGTACGTTCTTCCAGAAAGACTGCAGTCACCAGCAATGCCGTAGGAAATGCACGTTTCTAACTCTGGGCAGATTTCTGGATGTTTTATGCTGCCTCCCCTCCTCCCTGTTCCCAGACCTAGCAGGTACTGCTGCTGGACTTCGTGAATTTTGGCTGTGAGCTGCTCTTGCAGCTTCTGTGATGATTCTCTTTTGCAGAGGCTGCAGAAGGGGGTAAGCTGGCAGAGCTTCGAGTGCCGCTTCTAGTAATTTCCTGCAGAATTAGGTGCTGCAATGAACCTGGGGGGCGGGAGGGGCTCATAGCACCTAGAGTAGTTCAGGACCAATCCTGAGCAAATACAGAACTGTAACAGAGGTAGAGGTGCTCGGGAGGCTGTCCTCACCTTTTACATGTATCGGATGTTCCCTGGAGGAGATCACTTCTTTAGTTGTTCCTTACATTACACCTTTTCTAATTTATTAGCAAATAATTTGAATATTAATGTATTTTAGATAAAAGTAATTGGAAATAGTAATTTTTTCTCATTTATTTTTAATTTGCAGTGTTCTGGACCTTCAATGGAACCAACCATTCAAAATTCTGATATTGTCTTTTCGGAGAACCTTAGCCGCCACTTTTATTGCATTCGAAAGTATGCTCCTTTGTTGAGACTAGACTTTACATTCAGTTTGCCAGAGCTTGTCAATAACTGCATTCTGTCCATCCTTTTTTTCCCATATATTCTTCTGCTTCTAAATTGTAATTTTTCATAAATCTCCCCTCATTGTGTCTGATGGAAGCTAAAGTAATCAGCACATACAGTCCATCACACAACTTGGCAGAATTAATTTAGGATATAGTCCATATCACTTTTACAGCTTTGTCCAAAAAAGGGAAAAAAATCCCATTTTCTTTCTTTTCCAAGAACAGTTCCATTGTGTGAATGTAACTTCCCATCTCTGAGCAGTTTTGTCTTACTTTGCAAGCCAAGCTGCAGGTATTGCTGTGCTCAGATAGGTGGTTAGGAAAGTCATCAAATGGTGTAAGTACCGTTTATCAAATGTCACTTTATTACTATGTTGTAGAGCACAGTAGGCTCAAGGCCCTCGCCTGCTTTGTGGACTGTTTCACCGTACAATCTAATGTGTATAATCAGGAGGCAAAAGTAGTATAAAGTCTTACAAACTCAGATTAGACATTTGAAGTTTGACTGGAAGAATAACACTTGGACAATAACATTTAGGAATACAGCATCTGTTTTGTTCCATATATACGTAGCAACAGGATCAAGTTAAATTGCATTAATTTCATCAGAGCATTGTCAATGAAAATGTAGTCTTAAATGTCTTATAAATGATCTAAATAACAAAGAATCTCTCCAAATGTACTTAAAAAACTGTGTGTAAAATTACACCCTGGGTAAAACTGAAGAAACAAAATTGTAGACAATTTTCAGGAGAAGGAAGTATCTTTAATATACGTGAATATTTTTGGAGTATACACACTGATGCACATGTATTCAGCCAAATAGTTCGTACTTAGAGTTCTTCTGTTTGTTTTTGTTTCTGTTTTTTCCTCTCAGAGGAGATATTGTAATTGTGAAAAGCCCAAATGACCCCAAATCAAATATCTGTAAAAGAGTAATTGGCTTGGAAGGGGATAAAGTCTGCACAAGCAACCCTTCAGATTTCCTTAAGAGTCACAGCTATGTAAGTATTAGTTTCTTGCTTTGTAAATTAATGATTACTTAAGTAGGCCTGGTAGTCTGTAAAGGATTTGCAATATTCGAGTATCATAAATCGTAAAGTATGACATTCATAAATTATTCTTTCTTCTCCTGTATGTACAGTAAAATGTTGTAAACACTGTTTATGGCAAGCTGTCTTTTTGGTGTCTTTTGTCTCTGTAGGAAGTGTAGGCAGATGATATTTTTGCTCTGCCCTTTGCTTAGGTCTCTTCCCTGGGAGAATACTCTAAAATTCTCTGCATAAAGTGCAGTGCAGATGGCAGACTCAAGGGCTCTGTCTTAAGGAAAATCTGTATTTTAAACACTAAGAAGTGACTATTTTGTCTCTGCAGTAGCTTTGAGGATTTTGCTTTCAAAATTATACTTTAGTGTATCTCTATATTTCAATGTAACAATATTTTAACTTTTCTGAGTGCAGTTGGAAAAGTATGATTTTCCTAACCTGTCTAAAAAGTCAGGTAATGAGATGAAACAGAAAGGAAAAAAATATTCTTAATGCTTGCTTGTCCTTGTGCAGACAGACTCAACAGAAGTTTGGAAAGATTTGTGACAAAATGTTTCCAGCAACGTTTTTTTTTAGGCTATCATTAGAAAATAATCAGAAATCATGATCACAGAAAAATGCAGGGTTTTTTCCCAAAAGCATGTTTGAGCATTACCTCTGTTCAGCACCTTGTGGAGACAGCAGCTTTCGCACAGGTGTTTTGCATCTTAAAATAAAGATAGTCTGTTGCCGTGTCATAGCTGCTTCGTTCTCACAGTTAGCCTAAGAAGAATTACTGTCTGGCCTGTAGCTAAAGTCCTGTGCTGTGAAGGTAAAGGATTTTATGGAACAGCCCTTGCAGCCAGCTACCATTTATGACAGATAAATCCTTTAAGAGTTTAGCTACAATAACGACAGCCGACTTCACCAGCATGTCTTCAGGTACGGTTGCTTCATTTGTATTAAGCAATGAAGTGGAGTCTGTCCTTACTCAAATCAGTGACAACGTTCCTGTCAACATTGTGTCTAGATTCGGTGTCTGGATTTAGTCAAGACCTAGAACCAGAAGGCAAGGATATTGTTCATACCCTGTTCTGAGGGGTTGAATTTGTTGTTAATCCCACCCCAGTGTTGAGGTGAGGTGTTCTCAGGCACCTGCCTCTAATCTGCCTTTCTGACCAAGTGCCAGTACCATCACAGCTTCTGTTTACGCTTCTGCCACTCAAGACAAGAAGGAACTAATTCTCTGTTAATTTTTTTAAGGGGAAGACAGAGCATTTCGTTTTTCCATAAATCAAAACTGTGTTACTGTTTAACCCAAGGAAAAAAACAAACCAAACAAAAAAGCCCAACCCACCTTTCTTACCAAGTTGAAGAAATTATCTAGCTCCTGTGGGAGTAGCAATGTAGATGAAATATGAATTTCCCAGAGCAGAATGACCTGTAATGGAAACCTGAATTCTGTGTACACTGATAGAAGATGCAAACTGAGTTTCTCTGAGCATCTTCTTCCTCACTTGTCTGAGTCTTGAAAAGGAAGTTAAGGAAAGGTATGTACTTAGCCTTTCTGGAAACCCTGCGGTAATCAAATGAATATCCAGCAGAACAATTTCTGCCCTAGGTGTAAGATTTCTTGTCTTCAATTTTAATATAAATGTAAGGAGAATGAGAGGATGAGGGATGCAGAGTCCATTTCCTGTGCATTTTTTTCATAAAGGCTAATGTGTGGAAATACAGCAAAATGACATGCAAGCTTTCTTAGTTCTTACATCATAACTTGTATCTAGGGAGAGAAATGATCTAAATGGAAACACTTTCATTCGTTAGTGCGTATCTGTTTTCCTCCTGTCTTTAGTGGTTGTTGAAGAGGTGGATCTTTCCATCTGTTCAGGAGACACTTCCTTTACAGACAAGTGTATTCTCAACGTAGGTATCTGCACTTTATCCTCATGATTTACACTAGATTATTCACTAAGTAAATTGTTCTTGCTGGGGAGGGAAATGTGCCTGTGTTTAGGTAACTGTCTAATCAGATTCCCTATTTTAGTGAATCACTGTGCTCTGCACTTTTTCCCTTAATTCAAACACAGAATTCTTCAAAGCAAATAGCAGCAGCAGATGTACAGAGAACTGGCTATTTGTTTTGTTGGTAACCTCCTTGAGAAGAATTAACCTGAGTTGGGTTTTTGAAAAAAAGATTGCTGAAACTGAGGAATGGCATTGGCTAGGATCCCGGACGGGTGGCAGCGCTGCCTGGGGTGCCTACCTGCCAGAGGAAGGTAGGATTGCAGGCACTCTGTAGGTGAGCAAAGCCGAGAAATTGCCATGAATTTTGTTGTTTGTATTAGGCTACTAACTGCTTTTTCTAAAAAGAGAAATGTCTGAGTGATACTTGAATGCAGTGACTCCAAAGTGCATAAGGTCAGAGGATTTCTTGGTGTTACTACTGTGAACTGCTCAGCTTTCCTTGACTAACTTGCCTCCTGTTAGTCCTCTCCTGGGGAGTGATGGTGAATAGTTACTGTCATGTTTGCAAACTTATTACGGTACACTAAATACAAAGAATCAGATGCCAGGAATATTACTGAATTAGGTATTTGAACCTTCGCTTCATTCTTTGCTGGCGTTTGCCAGCTGCTGGTTAGGTACTGTGAGTTAGCCAGTTACTGGAGATGTCCGTGATGGCAGCCCAACACAGCCGGGAGTGAAACCACCTCTGAGCAGCTGCTTTCTTGTTGCCCCAGAAGGAGAATTTTTAAAGTCATGTTGGTAGGAATTGTGCTTAGTCTGCACTGACGCTGTCAAGGTTAGTGGTGGTGTATTTTACAGATTTTAAGTTAGGGATTTTTGTGCTTGGAAGCACTATCATACATGGTTGTTATTCTGAAGCCTAATAGAATGTTAAAATCAAATCCTGCTTCCAATCCCGTTTCATTCATGAATATACTTCTCAGAATGGCTTATATATATAGATACAAGAATGGAGAACTCTGTTTACAGTTTGCTCTCTGTAAAATTACACAGATGAGATACTTTATTGCTGCAAACAATGAAGTAGATACCTGTAGATTAAAAAAACCAAGACAACAAAACCAACAAACCAACTTTCCAAGCTATAATAAAAATGAAAAATAAAATCATGCAGAAGTTGAATAAGTCGTTCTGCAAAGAGATATTTCAATTGAGTAGAAATGCAGTATAGCAATGGCAGGTATGTGGAAGTCTTTATAGTGGTATAAAAATACTTCTGCTGCTATACTTAGCTGAAGTAATAAATCATATGAGAGAAATTATTTTTGTCAGAGTGCACCAAGTATAAGGCTGTACCAAAAAACTGTCTTTGATAGAGTCATTGTTGCATTACAAGCTGATGGGACTAATCCCACATATCAAATTGATTGGTATGAAGTAGGCATGTGCTTAAATTAAAATTCAAGTACATAAGGAATGTCTTTACTTTGGACCCTTTATGGTACGTGATGCTTCATATGCTAGAGGTTGGAGCTTATCTGCAGAATAATAATGAGGGAAATCTTCCTATTTACATGAGATGTGTAATGAAATTCCTTTTTTGAATAAGCTGCTATAATATTACAAAGCTAGGAAAAAGTAGTTTTTCTTTTCATTGACTTTTTATTGATATTTGGTATGGATTATGAGCACTAGGCTGGCAGTTTTGCTGGGCTCTTTTTTTGGTTTCGTGCTCAGTGATGGCGTTTATAGATATCAGCAAGTATATTTAACAAACATTTAAGAATGCGTAACATATTTTTACTGTATCAGAAGCAATGTGGTATGAACCCAAAAGTTAAAAAGGTAAACAACTAATTTTTAGTAATGTGGTATTCAGACCTAGTTTCAGTTACTAAAAACTATCTTTACTTGTTTATTCATTTAACTATAAGATCTAAGTAATAAGGAACGAAGGAAATAACTCAATCACAGTAAACCCTTGAAATGGTCTTTAAAAAAAACACCTGGAAGGTTAATTTTCGTATTTAGGTTTTTATTTCCTGTTTTTAAAAGTCTTAATACAGATCCAGGTTTATAATTCAGATTGAGTATCCTATTTGTTATATTTGAATTTGCTTTAATGCCATTTACTTTAGGTTTAATTTCTTCAGTACCATATGTTCTTGTGCTGCAGCTCCTATTTACAAATTGAAAAAGTGAGGGGTAAATCATCAGATTAAAACAGCTTGTATGTCATAAACCACCAATATGCTAAGCCTTTGTGTCACTTAAACAAAAGTAGTACCTAATAATGTCACTTAATACAGGTAGAGTCTGTAAATAAGGAACTGCCTTTTGCAAGTCATAGTGATAAAAAGCTGAGATACAAATCCATATCTCAGCAACACTCTGCTGGTAATCAATCACAACGCACCACTAATGCTGTGAGACTGGCTGATGGGGGGGGAAGTGTGTTTACCTTGCGCTAAAATGAGGTTCATTGCGGAGATGGCATCTCTTCATCCTGTGGTTAACTCCAGAGCTAACATAATTCTGAAGATAATGCATCTTACTGTGTTTGCAGATCAGAGAAGTGGTCTTACACAGCGCTATTAACTCTTAAACAGTCCTTGTCAAATGCTGTAAGAATATTATGTGGGTACCAAGAACAACGTAATGTTAATGTAAATGGCACAATATCTTAATCGCTAGGCAGTACTACAGATTTTGGATGCACGTAAGACACTGAAAAGTGGTTTGATATTTCAGAGGGCTCAGTGCCATTGGATAGTCTCTTTAAAAATATCCTAAATAGCAATTAAAAATAAAGTTCTCAAAACACTAGGTCTTTTTCCTTTGTCCTTAGTATCTTAATAGCTGGGTTACACTCACGGTTTAGTATTTCAGTAATCTAAGTTATAATAGTTGCCAGTCAGGAGAAGGGAACTACCTTACTCTTTCTTCTTCTCTGTAGTTCCAGTGTTCTGGAGGCTTGGGAGAAAGTTATGCCATGATTTTAAGCAGCAAGTATGCTAAATGCCAGGTGGGAAAGGAGAACTGATTTGGCATATTTGTTCAGTTTGCAGATCCCTCTATATCCCAGTACAGAGAGTTCATGTCTAGAGCTGATTTTGTATTTTCTGAGAAGCAATTTTAAATCAAAATTCTGATTTGTCAAAACTAAATTATTCAAGGGAAAAGAAACACAAATAATTTTATCAGTCTACTTCCCAATATTTTCAGGGTTTCTTTTGCTCAAGTGGATTGGTCTTTTTACCTTTGCAGTTTTGTTTTTGATATTTCGAGGACACACGAGTGGCATGACTTGACACAACAGCATTGGCACCATTCACGGTAGCTTATCCTTGTGTCTGTGGGTTCAGGGAGGTGGGTGGCCAGACATGCGCATGCCCGCACCATGGCTCAGGCACGGGGCAGCAGCGAAAGGCTCAGCTTAAACGTGGCTCCCGAATGAGCTCCCACCGAGGTCTCCGACATCTCCTTCTCAAACAGCTTGCTCTTCCCCACAGTCTGAACCAAGGCAGGACAGCTGCTCCACGGCAGCTGGTCTGGAGTGCAGGCCAGCTACACAGGGGTCGGGGAGAGTGCTGCCCAGCCTCTGACACCTTGCCCCAGTTCTTCTGTTCAGCCAATTCATTCCTGAAGGAAAACCATAAAGAAATCTCCTTGTTGACTTGAGGGAAAGTTGTTTCAAGATCAGTTATTTCTGAATTTATAGGACTAGGTGCTTTTCCTCTGTGGAATACAGTCTTGGCTGTACTGGTCAGTCAGTTTGAACCTTGAAGATTTTATGATTCTGTTATTCCTCTGCCCCACATTCAGTAATAACTTCTAGGAAGCTGCTCAGGATGGTGAAACCAACTACCCAAGGACTCACTGAAGATTTTGAGCACAAGTTAAAACTTGTGTCTGCCTGTATCAGCTTCACGTCTGAATGAAGGACCTATTTCATTTTTTTCCCTCCTCTATATGTACTAGCTAAGGCCTTCTGACTGTCTTAAATGATGAGATGATGCAGAGCTGAGGCCTAAGATTGATTAGCAGAGATTCAGGTCACTCCTGATGGAGCTGGCAGACGATTAAGATTCCTTAATCCTGCTCAGAGTATTTATTGGCCATTGTTGCTACCAGGCTTACTGGATAGGTCACCCTTTACAAGTATGCCTTTACCCAGGGCATGCCAGTGACAGTCAAGGGGTTTGTGTTTTAACCAGTAAGCTCCAGTTGGGGCTTGAACCCATAGGTTTTTTGTCCTCAACCTTATACTTCAGGATGACCCTGTTACATCATCTGTTTTCTGGAGAAGAAAAGAATCCAATCCTTCTTAATGATTGCTATGAGAAAAGTCTATGTGGACTGCTAAGTAATCTTGATTTGTAATCAATATTTTCTTCCAAAATACAATCTTCTATAAATCAAGAAAATTAGTAGTAGTCTGGACTGATGAATCACAGAAATATTCTGAATTTTTTTTTTCAGGAGTTCCTAAATGTAGCTGGGAGACTTGTTCTTGAAAGTTTTGGCCTATGAATAGCTATAAAATATGAAAATTTCAAAACTGGAGTGGATTAAAAAGCTTGGATAATTTTTCACTACTTAAAGCAAAGTGATTTTGTTTTCAAAAGAGAACCACTGTTTTAATGCAAAGAGAGAGGTAGTAAAAAGTGTGTGTAAAATCTGCGAGTTACTCTTCATGACATTAATATTTACTCATAGTTTTTATTCTATTAATTTTAAGTTAATTTTAACTGATAATATTTTTAGAAAAGGAATGAGGGCTCATAATTTAAATTTAGGGTTGCAGCTAGAGATTTTTAAAATTGGATATATAACTTTTCAGGCTGATTCAGATCGGCACATTTAACAATATGCTCTAGATCTGAATATTAAATGAGAATATTTATAGAAGTAAAGTAAACAATGCATGCAAGTGTTTGAATTATTATTTAACACAGTTTTTTGCAACAGCCAAGAGAGAAAGTGTATCTTTTCATCATTTGACTGGCATAGATATTTCTGATGTGAAAATTGTGACCTTTCCCACAAAGCAGTGAGGGCAGTCACCAAACCTTTTAAGTTCCAAGTAAGTGCGTGCCAGTAGCTATTTGTGCATTACACAAGGTTTAGAAGGAGCAATAATGGTTAAAACCCAAACATTCAGGTAAACAATGAATGCTTTGGCATTGCTGTAACCGCTTCCCCAAATTTTTATTCAAGAACGACGCTCAACTGGTATGCTTGCACGATAGAGAAAAATGTCTTAGAAATTCAAATCGAAGTTAATAACCTTAGTTTCTTTGTAGTATGTGAGCTAACATTGCTACCATTGCAGGTTACGTGATTTTAATATTGGTTAATAATTAATTTCAAAACTTAGATAGACAAGTCTTTGTATCTTACCTTTTTATAAGTTTCCTGTTAAAACAACCAATGACTTAATATAGAGAATGAATTCATAACATAAATATTTAATCACAATGAATTTAATTTCTGTATAAAAACCTGTTAGTATTTCATTGTCATCTTTTCTCATAATAATCTGGACCAAGGTCATAATGTATTCTTTTTAATATATGTATTTAAACAAACTGGGCCAAGTACACCATGTCTTATTCATAAACAGCTTAAACTACTCAATAAGTAAAAGGAAAATGCTAAACTGTTTGGAAGTACCTATGAATTCACAGTAAATTCATTCTTTTACGTTCTTTTAAGAAGTATTAAATTCCAGGTAGTTTAGCCTCTTAGTGATTCTTGGAAGATGTTGATTTAAGATCTGCTATACTGTTCCAGGGTAGTTGCTACCATTTCATAGCTTTTCCCAGCACAAAAAAGGAAATGTAAATGCTTCTGCTGATTTTGAAAATACTGAGAAAACCGTACTATTGAACACCTTAATATATAAAACATTCAGAACCTTAATATCATCAACACTTACGATGAGCCTACAGAAATGGTGCCTGGATCATTAAAAAGGGGTATCTGTTCAGCATTATTCACGTTTAGTTCTGAATTAATAAATAAAGGATTAAGGAACAGTTATGTGAGATTTTAAGTATAGTGCGATAAAACAAACTCCCACATTTCTATGGTGTATATTTTATCCTAACTAGATGCAATTTACTTAAATAAGGCAATTTAATCAGTATTTAGTAAATTTGTCATTTGATATTGTAGATTCTTTCATCATATTTCACTTTAATCAAGAAAGGTAACACCTGTGGTTTATTCACAAAAGCTTCTTTTGTTAAATGAACACCCGCAGGCCATGAAGCAATTACATTTGTTGCTTGTACCAAAGTAGGAGGCACTTAAATAGACCTTAGTACGGATAGATGAGAATTTGCAGACTTTATTCTTTTGTCCAGCACTGAGATTAGTTCTTATCATAGCTCAAGAAGGAAGCCTCTGAACTGAAAAGAAAAGATGGGAATGATTTAAAGTTCTTCTAAAGTTTGAAACTTTGATATTGCTGGAGGTGATGTGAATACCTGTGACCTTACGAAAGTTCAAACTTCATCTACTCCCAGCTGATTGTACATGCTGATGTTCTTTGACAAACACAGACTGCTTGGAATTCCAAGAGGAGAGATTGCAAGAGATTCATGTTCATAATTCTTCACTTTTTAAAAATCCTTATTTCTCCATCTTTAGTACCTCCCTCCCAGAGCCCCCCCAGAATCACAAACCAAAAAAAACCCCCACCAAAACAAAAAACCCAACCCAAACCACAAAAGCCTATTTTCATTTAGTTGGGTTTGGGGGGTATTTTTGAGGCAGATAATTTAATCTGTTAATCTTCTTTGCAGTATATTACTTTTCTAGTATGCCAGTTAATGCAGTGCAGGCATCTCATCGCTCGGTTTTGCAGTTAGTGAGATCACCCAAAGAACAAGGTTTGGTGTCATGTAAGAAGACCAAAATATAATTCTTTGTTGATTCCCCCCTGCCCATTTATGTAAATGAATGTTTTATGCCAGCAAGTATGCATCAAATACCTGACCCGTACTTCAGTTTTGCCACTTTAACTATACCACTAAGTGAATGACAACAGCCCTGCAAATTCAGCCTGTTTGTCGCAGTGAAAGATGCTTAATTTACCTGAGCTGAAACTGAATAAGGTCCTGCTATGAGCTCGGCTGTTCTGCATGGTAATCCTGCTCTTCTGGTCTGTCTGCCTCTGGACTGGAGCCCTCAGAGCCTTGGAAGGGAGACGGGGGAAGAGTCGCGTGTCTGATCGCTGTCCTGTATTCGCGTGCATATAAGCTGCACCTCAGATAACCGGTTCTGCCCGAGAACTGCTGCTCCTTGCAAATAAATCCTCAGATAATCTGCACAAAAGCAGAGGCGCAAGGGTTGCTGAGGCAGAGTAGTCTGCAGGCGATCAGAGGCAGCGTGTTTTCGCGTGAACCCATGCTACTGTGGAACTGCTGGGTCTGCATTGACCCACTAGTTACGTGAAAATTCAGTTGTTGGGCTTGAGACTTTCACATCTGAGGTCTGGCCTATGTATAAGGGGGAACTGAGATGCTGCCCAACCTAAGTTAAACCCCTTTGGCACTCCTGTCAGTATTTTTTGTATTCACAATCTTCCTGTGTGTAGTAATGGTAACTGTGATTTCAGTCGTACTTCTTAGTGTCAAGCGAGTGGCTTTCCCATTGCCTTGGGTTTTTTGGCAGTAGCAGTCTATTGCTGTGTAATGAATATATTCTTCCTACAGATACAAGTTTTCAATAGGTTTATGGGGTTTTTTTGGTTAAAAATATATCTTATTCCCAGCTACTGTGCTTGCATAGCTTGGAGGCATTTCAGATTTGGTCCCAATTCTGCAAAGGTTGATACTCAAAGTTAACTTTGATCAATGTGAGTAATCCCACTGAAATCAGTGATCTGGTGTAGAAACAGCTCGGTCCTTGAAGGATTCTGGCTTTGGCCTTTGTTTCAAAGGGGTGTAAACAACTTTTTTTTTTTTTTTTTTTTTTTTTTTAATTAATGATGATGGCCTGTCACTGGTATTTGGTTTTACATTTTCATGCAATACATGTGATTTTTATTGCTTGTCTTAATTCTAGGTTGTAGTGAAGGTATTACACTGTACTATCTCTAGATGAATTGTACATTGTGGCAGAACTCTTAATGACAAACTTAGAGGTATAGGGTTCTATCATACCCTCCATGGTGAACTACAAAAGTTACTGTAAGTGGTGAATTTCAGGATATAGGAATATATTTTATTGAAAATACTCTATCTGGAATGCGAACTATGAACAACTTGTCTAGACAAGTAATTAGTATTAGAAGTAGTAAGTGATACACCACAGCTGGCAAAAGCACTTTATTTTTTATACCTTTGGAGCATGGAAGAAAGATGGGAAGGTCTAGAAGGGTTTGGATATACTTGTGTTATGAGTGGGTCCTTATGGCAGGTAGTCACAGAAGAGCTTCACGTTCTGCCTATGAATCAGGGAAAGTGAGAAAGCACAGGAAGGGGGAGCTGGTAGTGTCCTGCGTGTGAAACAGTAGCACATTGCAAGAAGTGACGCTTTTTCTGAAACTTAAATCTTAATGTGGGTTTTTGCTTTTTTATTTCATTAAAAAATCTTCCTTTCATAGTAATTCATGCTTCTCCTTTTTGTATATTTGCTGAGATAGTCTCTCAAAATGACAGTAGTTTGATGTTTGATATATGATTGGTAATTCTGGTAGATGCTGGACAGGAGAGTTTGCACCAGAAAGGTCAGAGCACTGCTTTGCATTGTAATGTGCACCTGAAAAATGAACTCATGTAAGATGTGGACACTGAATGCTTTAGGTGGGTATGCTGCAAATAAGTAAAGATGAATGTCCCACTGTCATGGTTTAACCCCAGCCGGCAGCTCCGCCCCACCCAGCTGCAGTGGGATGGGGGAGAGAATCGGGAGTGTAAAACTGAGAAAAGTCATGGGTTCAGATAAAGACAGTTTAACAGGAAAAGCAAAAGCCATGCGTGCAAGCAAAGCAAAGCAAAACAAGGAATTCATCCACTGCTTCCCGTGGGCAGGCAGGTGTTCAACCATCTCCAGGAAAGCAGGGCTCCATCATGCATAATGGTGACTTGGGAAGACAAATGCCATCACTCCAAACGTACCCCCCTTCTTTCTTCCTCCCCCAGCTTTATATGTTGAGCATGATGTCATAGGGCATGGGAGATATCCCTGGGGTCAGCTGCAGTCTATCCCAGCCCAAACCAGCACAGCAACAATTGCTGCTGGACATTCTAAATAGGCTGTATACCACAGAATTGTTGAGGAAAATGGGAATGTCAGTGCAGTCTCAGATGGAGACCTATCAAAACAGCTGTCTGCATGTATATTCTACACAGGTCATTTGACTGTGGATAGAATTTTCTTTTGATTTATTTAGATTTTAAATTTATTTTAAATTGGCTTCTGGTTGGTTATTTTGTTTGCAAAGCTGCTTGGGTAGGAGGAGGCGCAAAGTCACATAGCTGAACCCAACTGGCCTTCCCAGAGAAGGCTCCTCCATGTGTATGCCAGCCATCTGATAAGCCTACGAAATAAGAAAGGAGGCAGGTGAAGCTGAATATGGAATGCCTGTATGGAAGAACTGGGTGAACAAGAAGTAAAGGACCTTGACAGGAACAGCAGATCAGTTTAAAGGAGTGCCGCCTTGTTTGTTTTATACAGGAGACTGTGGAAGGTGACAGCATCAGTGGGTTTCAGAAGGGTTTAAACATATTGCTGGTCTACTGCTCCACATGTAGATTCTAAAACTATGAGGAGGGGTGGGTGCCCGCTGACTTGGCTAAAGCACCTTGTCCTGGAGACCAGAGAACTACGGGGTCGGCTGGGAGGAGATGGGCAGGCTCAGAAACGCTTTCCGCCATGGTCAGGGACAAACTTGGTTCTTAATCCATAGCTTATACATTTGTGGCAGCTCAGCAGAGGGACTCTGGGGTAGCGCGCTGGCCTCGGGTCCCAGGCTGGTAACGGGCGGGCGGGAGCGTGACTAGGCAAGGCCTCAAAGGCTCATTTAAAGACAAGGTTCCCAGTAAGGTTACCTGGCCAGATACCTGTAGGTACCAGCAATTACACTTCCACTGTATTTTCCTCAAATGTTTGTCTGGGGACCTGGTTTTATTCTTAACGGTTTACATCCAGACTTTACTACTAGAGTGGTATTGTATTTTGTTCAGTCTGTTATCATTGAATTCTGTATATGTAGACTGTTGTTATTTATGAGTGCATGTGGCTTATTTCTAAACCATTAATATTTATACTGCTCAAACTCTTGAGCTTCATGTGAAATTGTGTTTTTTTAAATTTCGTTTCCATATTTTTTTCTCTGAATTGTGGGCATAGTAATGTTTCAAGTACATATTTGGCTTTGAAAAAATGTACATTAACCTAAAGTCCACATTAAAAATTATCTAGATTGATAATATGTTGCTACTTTTAAATTTTCAGCCTGTTTTAGGATTTTAGAAATGAAAACAGATTAGAAAATAATTATTTTATTTGGTAACTTGCAAGAGGTTATTTATATCTGAAATGTTTTTAAAAAAACTTATCAAAATAGCATTGTATATTCCAAGTGGAAATCTTAGTTTAAGACGTGTAGTAGCAACTTCTTCATACATGAAAGCTTTATAGTCTTATTTAGGTAACTAATACAGCTATGTTGCTATTTCTTATTTTGTCATTGAGTCAGTGAATGCCATGAATCTACGGTATGTAATACAGTTAATGCATAATATATATAGGCAATGAAAGGTCTTTGTCATATAGTATAAGGTCACCATCATTAATTTTCAAATTATAAAAAGGGATTTGCTGTTTTGTGATCATCATTATTGCAATATAATGTGTTGTGGATTCTGCCTGCACATAGAATGAACTGTGATCTTAATTAGAACTTTGACAAGCCTACTCCGATAAAATGATGAGATTATTCGTAATTGATGTCACAATCAATTACCAGTTAGTTCATCATGAATCTACTAACAGGTCTAGCCTTGGTGCTGGCCCCAGGATGTTGATGAGTGTGTGGCTGCCCTGTTCATGCTGTTACTGCGACAGGAGGGCAGATTTTCAGTCAACATCCTAATGACCTCTTTTGAAGTCTATTAAATTAATGACCCTGTCACATTGGTCTAACCTCTTACATCTTCATTTTGGATTTTTTGTTGCAAACCATTGTTTTTTGAGCACATGATAGAACAGATACTTTGGAGCACTCCTTCTCATCCCTCCAAATCTGGCACCGTGTCTTACTAGATTCAGTAAAAAATTAGTTCATTATACAGTTATGAAATACAGAGCACAGAAATCAGAAAATACACGGTAAGGCAAACCATGCTTAATACCATTCTCTTCTCTTTTTACATTCCCATCTTGCTTAATCACAGGTGCCTAAAGGACACGTTTGGTTAGAAGGTGATAATCTCAGGAATTCTACGGATTCCAGGTGCTATGGACCTGTTCCTTACGGGCTGATAAGAGGACGCATTTGTTTTAAGGTATATATACACGTAGTATCTAAATATAGTTGCATTATTACATTTTTAATGCCTGAGTGTAAGGTATTAAAATTAGCCTCCTTAACTGTCTGGCCAAAGCAAATGTAAAGGAAGGCTTAAACACTTGCTGTAAAAGGGTAATTCAACAACGGTGGGGTTTTGGGGGTTTTTTGGTTTTTTTTTTTTTGAGGGAGGGCTTGTTTTTTGAGCAGCACTCTTTGAGCAGCCACTGCCTCTGAAAACTGAATAATTATTTTGCAAGCAAATCCAAACCTGATAAAAACACAAACATACACACAGAGACATGTACACCCTACTGCATGGATATCTATTCCATCCTTCATTTGATTCTTGCCTCTGCAAAATGGTAGAAAAGGGCAGCTCCGAAATTCACTGTTGTAATTTGAGAAGTGTAGTTCCATAGTTCAAAAGCCAAAGATGGAGGAAAAGGTTATCTTTCTAGGACTTGCATACATACTTTAGATATGTGGACTGGCCTTGCTGCTTTTTAAACTAAGTCTGTGAAAAAGCCTTAGCAGTAAAGTCAAATCTGTGCCACTGTAATCATCTGCCATGTTTTTATTTAAAAAAAAATGCTTTGAATTAACACCATATTGTATAAACCTCCACGGTTCCTCTTCCTGTTTCAACAATTCTACAGCTTTATTTCACACTAAATTACTTTTTCATATTATCTGCATTATTAATTTACTCATTTAGCAAAAAGAAGAAACTAAGACAATTTCCTCTGCATAAAAGGTTTACTCTAAGAAACAAGGGAGTCTGTATTACTGACTTACACCAGATTTAAAATGGTACCAGTCAGAACAATAGGAAAAGGTTTTGAAAACTGTTCTCCATCCACAAAACCACAATTGAGCACAGCTCTGTTACATGCACAGGGAAGATCGTATCTTTCCAATTTAACACCGTTTTATATACTTACACTGTTATGAACCCAACTTCGGACTTTTCAAAAAACCTTGGAGCTATTGAGCATAAGCACTAATTGCTTACTAAACCTCAAATAACATGGCCCCCTCAGCCCCACCACCGAGTTTTGTCTGACCTCTGTTCTCTCTGGATGGCATTTGCTTTGAGTTCTTCCCTAGCGTTTATTGAGTGCTCTCTGTTCCTCCTCTGCATTGTTTGCCTTACCGTGTACACCAGAGGAAAAAACGCCGATTCTAAATGGGGCTTTTTGATGACCCAAGTTTCAGCTTGGATTATTAACTGCTGAAATACAAATGATGCTAATATGCTGATGGCTCTCTGAAAAAAAAAATTCTCCAACTGATGTACTAGAATAGAAAAACTGCTGTTTACTACTTTAAGGGGACTATTAGCAAATAACATATGTGTTAATAACCTGCGTATGTGGACAGGCATAATTATTCACAGCATCCCTCCACAGCAATAAATTCGTGTCCAGCTTGTACACAACAAGGAGGATGTTTGAGGGACTTTAATGAAGTGACTGACAGGTCTGAACCCTAAATTTAGCAAGGAGTAAGCTCTGTAAAATGAATGGACCTTACACACAGGCATTACATATTGAAGAAGTACTTCAGGACTCCAGAATACCGTCTGTTTAAAAAGATAGCATGCAATCACTTAACACTCAATCAAAATTATTATTTAATCAAATTTTATAGCAGTTGTTTTATGATGGTGCACAGGGTAGTGATTATTAACATTTTAATGAGATTTAAGTATACGGTGCCTAACAAAAGCAAAAATGAGTTTATTCTCCAAATGGGTGTTTATAGTTTGGGCTGTTTATGGTAATTTGCGTTAGACTGCAGTGATCTTGCTATTGTATGTTGCTACTGAGCATGACAGTGAAGGCAGCAGAACACAGCTCCTCCACAAGGTGGTAGCTAGTTAGTAGACCACTGGCCAAGGAACCTATATACACACTTTTTAATGTGGTCTGCTAAAGGTTTCATGAAAAACCTTTTACTACCTTGAGAATGGAAGCTTTATCTTAAAGTGGATTTGGGAGAAGCAGATGTAACAGTGCCTTTGAATGCTAAGTTACATTTTTAGTAATGGCTGCAAAAAACCCGTATCTAGTTTGGAAATAATGGATTTCAACAGAAGAGAACGAGCTTGTACCAAGTTTGTTTAGGCAACCTACTCTTGCCAAAACATAAATGTTAATTCTCTCTGTAGCTTATCTGTGAAGTTTAGATCCAAGATTCTCAGTCACTCTGAGAGGCAAGTTCATTCCATAAAAAGGCCACCGAAATCAAAGCAGCTGCAAATTCAGTAAAAGCCTAGGAGTCCCACTTGGCAGAACCTGTGCTTCATCCTGTCCTGGGGAGGATATCCTGTGCATTCCCTGGACTTAGGCTCCATGTCAAAACCAGACCTGTAGTCTTATCTTCAAAAGACCTAGTTAGCCCCATTTATCCCCCCAGCCATCAGATCAAATCTATGTAGGCCAAACCAAGGGGAAATAGCTGCTAATTGGACTAGCCAGTTTGAACGAACAAGTCACAGTCAACTTCTGTCATAACTTTAAAAGACTTGGGAATTACTGCACACAGTGGCATGCCTTTGTTTCCCATCGAATGCTTGTTCTATCTCCTTTCCAACCCTGAGTAGTGTTTTTTGCATTCTCTCCTGCACAGATGAGATAAACCATCATTTTCATTCTAACTCTACCACTACAATTACAACGATAAATTTGAAACTAAATTGTCAAAACAATATTTAAACCAAATCTGATTACTTTCACTTAAAGAAAGTAAAGTTGCACTAGGTGTGATTTGAGTTGCCTGAAACGAGATTTGTGCTATAGTGAATGGCCTAAGAAACTTCCTTCTCCGGGCCTTTACTCAGATCAGCTTAGATTTGTAATATGGGATATTCCTATTCCCTTTTGCTCCCATTTGCCTTTGAGGCCAAACAAAGCCTTGACACCCAGCCTGCAGCCAGTATAGGCCCTCTGGAGAGCCTTGAATGCCGTAGCTTCGCTTCTAACCAAGATCACAAATATCCTGCTGTTGTTGGTTCATATCTCTATGTATTTGTGTGCAACTTAAAATAGCTCACTGGCTAATATAGAGACAAGACATTACCTCTGCATATTTCTGAATCAGCGGATGTTCCTCATGCTCTTCCCTAGCTGCACATGCCAGAGAAGACACGTATTTTCTAAGATCCTTGCACAAGAGACCTTTTGAGCCTTTTTCAGATCCACAGGACCTGAGGTCCTGGGACTGACTCATCCTGCCGTCCTCCTGAGGGCCAACTGATGGCAACTTAGCGCAGTGCTGCAAGGGCCTGACAGAGGCAAGTCTAGGGAGCTTCTGGCAGTGCGCAGTCACAGTCTAGTAGTAAGTTGATGCTATGTCTTGCTACTCAGTCTCCCATCCTTAACTGCCTCTTCCTTTTCTGTCATTGTCCTTAGTGCTGGGGACAAGTCATGGGGTCTGAAATATTGAACCTTGGCACTGTGCTTCCTCTTTTAAATTGAGAAAATTATTTTTTCACTCCACACAGAAAGCAGCAAAGGCTCCTTCTGTGCTGTTGATGTTCTGTGAACTCAGAGTAAGTAAGTTGTTGTTCCTGGAAGGTGACTGCATACCTTCCTTAAGATCAAATTCTAAGTTAAAATGAGCAGGATAAACATCATACCAACAGATGCTTTGGGAACAAGGTAGTGCATCATCTTTCTCGGTCTAGGTCGCTTCATCTTGAGCAGGGGCTGTGAGATTTTTACAGGATTAGAGCCGCAGAAGGGCATTCATTCTTCAGTCATTCTCAAACATAATCTCTTTCCCGTCTTCCTGATGATACCCTCCTGCTGATCCCCTCGTGCCGTCTTTGAAAGAATGTGTAGTGAAGGGACACAGGCAGTCAAAGGAGACAAAGTGTAAAACAATGTCCTTGATTACCTATTACTGTTTTTTGCATCCAAGACCAGCCTACATGTAATTAGCGAATGGTCAGAGGGGAGTACTCCTGGGAGCACAGAGTAGTATGAACAGCTCTATCGTTAATTTTTGGAGAGAAAGTTTTTTTTTCTTACTGGTGAGCATCCTCTGACACTTGTGCTTGTACTTGGTCATGGTTTGTGCTCCTTGTTTTTCCATGTAGTTGTCACCTTCTCAGAGGAGCCCTGTGGCTGACAGCCCCTGATGGTGGCAGGCACTCCACCCCTTTATACTTATTTGCATGGTATAAACTCACCTATAAGCCTACAGTTTGGTGTTTTTTTTTTTTCCCCTGCAAGGTTTGGTGTTTGCAGTTCAAATGCCCATCTTCAAAATACAAATATATACCTCATAGAACTACTTTCACTGGGAGGTAATGTTTGTGGTATTCTTTCCTCCCTTAGATGGATCAGAAATACATATACTTTGTCTTTTAAATGAAGAAGTTTACAAGCTAGAAAACTTTGAGTTTAAAAGATATTTTCTAGGCATGTATTTATTTCCAAGGCTGAAAAAAATAATGTAATTTGTGAGGGTCTCCATAGCAAAGTATGTTGTGTATAAGTTAGCGTGGTCTCCAGCCACTATGGAAGTATGACATAGTGTTTATTACTGCTAGTAAAAGAAACACACAGGTAAGAAAAGTTCATACCCCTGTCAACCTAAGAGCTAAAAACTTACGCAGTTTATGAAACAATTACAATGATAACAAATGAAAACACTGAACTTTGAGCTGTGATAAAAATCTCTTGAAACTGTATTTTTATTTTACAGATATGGCCTCTGAATGACTTTGGATTTCTACGTGCAAGCCCCAACAGCCATAGATTTCTCGATGATTAGAAGATTTAAGTGACTACTGCCAGTTTTCATAATGTTTTCTACTAAATCAATAGAACTATTTTTGTTTAGAATAAACACAAGTATTACATGACAAAGATGTCTCTTTCTGGGATTACCTCTAACTTGAAAGTGGGAATCATATACTGGTGTTGTCAACAAAAGTTATATGCCGTTTCCTCTGGCTGTTCACAATAAGTGCTTGGATTTATCAGAAGGTTTGTTTTTTACTACAAGCCAAGGTTAGCATTGACTGGTAACATGGGCTGAAAAAGGCGCAGTGTGCTATTACATTGTCATGAGTCTGGAGCCACACGTAGGCTACGCCTACATTAGCAAGCAGTGTAGGACTGGAACTTAAAACAGTAATGGTGGGGTTCTGGATCTGCTGGTCACTTACGTGTGTTTTGTAGGGTCTTCCTTAAACTGGCTCTAGGTCGGCCCTGTAGACTGTGTGCTCGGTAGGGCTCAGAGCACAGCTTCTCAATTAGTTTTCATCTAAGGAATGAAGACTGCATTTGCTCAGACGATGGAGGGAGACGGTTGAAAGCCTGTTCCTGCTCCAAGCCAAAAAGTTCATGTAGATGCAGCGTTACAGTCCAGCGCATAGGCCCTGGACCTGCTACCAGCCTGTTAGATCTGCAAGTCTCTGCCACCTCTTTCCAAGGCTCAAGTCCTTGTGAGGATTTAATGAAGTTAAATATCTAGCATAGAAATATAAAATGTTCCTGTTTCCCATTAATGCACCTTACTCTTCATTGTCTTCAAAGCATTCTCACGTGTATGCCTGTTGATTAAATTTTGTCATCTGAGCTGTTAGGTTAAATCCTTTTAAGAGGTAGGGCCTAAGGTATAGTTGATATAGACTGAGATTGAAAGAAGCAACTCCGTTGTTTGCTGGGAAAGAAATGTCACTTAGAGTGCGAGATATATTCCAGTTGTACGGAACTCAGTGTTCTGTTCCAGAGGTTTTTAATAACTGGCACTTTAGCTGCAAAAGGAAAAGAAAAAAAAAACAGGCCTCATGTCCGCAGAGCTACATTAGCAAATGGGCACATTTCCTTTTCTAAGCCTGAAGTCGTTCTTGTAGTGCCCCCCATTTCTTTAACATACATTCTTAGCAGATGCTGTCCCCTGCTTGTCCAGGCTTTTTAAAAGTTTGTAACTCTTAGTGTGCTTGACTGAAACCATCATTGAAGGATCTCAATAACAAGTGAACAGGTGTCACAACAAACCAAAGATACGTCTTTGGTTTCACTCTTAAAGACAGTGTAATTCCCACCACATCGGCACGAGAGCGTATAACATTGTTCATCTGCCAAAAAAGAAAACAAAAAAGCCTTTAGTGCTTGAGAAGAATCAAGAATTTATTTTGGGTTTTCTTCACAAAGCTGCTCTTAATAACAAAACATAATTTGTGTGTATGACCCCCTCACTGCTGGATTGTGAATATCAGTACCTGTGCTACCATCTGTTGCTCAAGAAATAGCAATATTGTTCAAATGTGTTTTGGTGACTGTGAGGCACTCTTATGCCAAACAGCTGGTGCCAGTGTAGTCTCTTGAACAGAGCACATAATAAAAAGGTGTACATCAGTGAAACAGACATATGTCAAAAGGACTACACCACTGAATATTTCTGAATGAGAATTTGATTTGGACAAAGTACCAAGATCTTTAGAGAGCAATTAAGAACAAACATAAGGGGTGTTAATTATACATATGACAGATCAAGGATGGTTCCAAAACAAGACTGCTAACCCAGGAAACAAAGCTAAAACAGAAGAATAGGAAGTACATGGGATTTTCCCCTCAAAAGGACTACACCACTGAATATTTCTGAATGAGAATTTGATTTGGACAAAGTACCAAGATCTTTAGAGAGCAATTAAGAACAAACATAAGGGGTGTTAATTATACATATGACAGATCAAGGATGGTTCCAAAACAAGACTGCTAACCCAGGAAACAAAGCTAAAACAGAAGAATAGGAAGTACATGGGATTTTCCCCCACAGTTTAAAAAAAAAAAAAAAAAAAAAAAAAGGGTAAAAAAAAAATAAAAAAAAGTCAGCCATTCCTCCAAAAAGCAAGTAAGTGGTAAAAGCTAAAGTAATATAAAGGAGAGAAGTAACACGCTGTCAGATGGAAAAAAATCTGTATGAAAACACTCACATTCTACCATCACGGAAAGAGCAAGAAGATGCATGAGAGATTTGGGAAGAATCTGGAAATCTAAATACCTGATTATACTACCGGAAGAGAGCTAGGTGAAAAGTGGTACTGCAAGCGGCGGCGGGGCAGAGGGGAGATGAAGGAGGAATGCAAAGTAAGTATCACAGGAAATTAAGTTCCAATTCAGGTAATCACAGAGAACATAACAGCTAAATCCAAGGGACATCCAAAAAAAAAGTAGAACTTACAATACGACAACATAATGACATAAGAGGCAGAAAAAATAGAAAACGTTTGCAGTAATAATGAAAGGCAGCGGGAACAAGTAGTAAGGCACTCGTACCTTCATTCCAGGACATCTCCTCAAGACAAATTTGTGCGTGTAGTGGCCATTCTTTTGTCAGATTATCTTCTGTAAAGAAAACATGATAGATATTCAACCCTGGTAACATACAGGTCCTTATTTCTTTCTGATAAATCAGTAGTTTTGGATACCCAGCAGTCAATCTGGTCCCTACTAGAGGGCCATACCTACACCACGTTACCAGTTAAAAATGCAGTTCTCTAAAATTTTAGTTTCCATATCTCTGCATAAGATGGAAAATGTCCTACTGTAGCCAGGAGAATTAAACTGTGAAGATGCATTATAGAAATTAAGACACTACTGAAATCAGTACCTTTGCGCATCCCAAACAACTATGTGACATTAAGGGCAAACTTTTGTTTTGATATAAATACCTTCTAAAAGCCTGGCTGTAAATTCCACAAGCTGAAAGTGTAAGTGTCTGCCTAACTGTACTTTTCACAAACTCACAGAATGGTTGAGGTCAGAAGGGACCTCTCAAGATCACCTAATCCAACCCTCCAGCACAAGCAGGGTCAGCTAGAGCAGGCTGCCCAGGACCATGTCCAGTGAGATTTTAAATATCTCCACCGATGGTGACTGCACAACCTCTCTTCGCCAACCCATTCTCCTTCAGAAAGGAGAAGCCAAGTAACTTCCCCCCCCAATAAGCACCAAGTAAATGCTAGGGTTGCATGGGAGACCACCACCAAGATTCCCGTGATTTGATCCCCTAGATTCTTCCAACGGTGAGCACCACCTGAAAAGCGTACAATACAACTGAAATTATCAAATGCAAACACTGCAATACAAAATACAAATTGTTTTTTGAAATTTATCAGGACATTCATATTTGATGCACAAAGTTCACACAAAGTTCTTTAACTTGACAATATGTTGTCAAGATTTTGTCAACAGTTACAAGTGAAGCCATAAAAGGCAATATAAAAAAAAGGAAAAAAAAAGGACAAAACCCCCTTACAACTTACTACATGAAACCTCCCAGCTGTTGCCTGACACCTGGCCGCTCCAACTCCCCAAATGCTCTATTTTAAAGAACGAGAAATGCCTGAAAAGCTGATCTTCAGGACATGTACAGAAATGCCTTAGATCTGGCAAGACTCAGGAGCTTAGCGCTGATTTAAGGTTTAAATTGGCTTGTTACTGAGAAAGTAGGTGTTCCTTCTCTTGGATCAGTGAGTTTTTTTAAAAAAGTTTTATAGTTTAATAACATCAAGCTTTCTAGAGCATACAGTGCTGTCTGCGGCTTTCTATGAAAAGTTAGCAGTGAAAGATTTTCTTATTCCAGAACTACTTATTCAGCACTTGCTGAAGAAGTCAGAGGCCCAGATTATTTTATGTTATTTCAATTCCCAAGAGATTGCCCTACGCAATCATTAGAATACGGGATATTCTAAATGGTTCCCAGCTGCTTCTATATAACTGCTTTTTGCTCTGGATGGAGAAGTAGAAATGAGAGACTTCGCAGCTACCTCCTCCAGTAATACCCCAGGAAAACTGCGCATCTCCAGCCTTCAGCTGATCAGATAAGGGAATGTTTCCTTCTTTATCACCAAACACCATCATCTACTTGCAGCCACCTTACTCTTCAAAATTCGCTATCAGTTTGAGCGGTGAAGGTGTGACTCAGAACAGACAGACAGACATCAATATGCTATGAGTTGGTTTCACACATGAACTATGTAAAGCAAGGTATTCACAAGTAAGATTCCTAACTTACAACAAAGTAGTGTGAGTTGCTGCAAGGAACATCAAGGCTGCTATGGAAGTATAATCCTAGCAATAGCTAATCACAGCTTTCTCTATAGTTAATCATCTAAGTTAACTTTAAAATCTAACCAATCTGTTTTGTTGGGTTTTGGTTGGGGTTTTTTTTTCCCTTTTCATACCTCTATCAGTTTTAAAAGTATAGTATCATAGGCAGAAGTATTAATGTAATATACCAGTAGTGAAATGAACCCCTTGCATTTTAACTAACCTTATGTAAAATTGGGGGGGGAAAAAAAAAAAAAGAAGAGTTAATACTTACATTTTGGAGTTTTAAATTGGACATTTAAGGCTAGTTTAAAAAAACCAACCAAACAAACAAAAAAATGAACCAAGTATTAAGTCCCAGTCTTTATTTTGCAACTAAATGACTATTCTGGTTTTAACAGAAAGGTACATTATAGGTCCTTGAGAATAAGCCTCATCTAAATTAGTTTTAGTGAAGGAGATTAAAACAAATCAGACACGTAGCAAATAATGACAGAATTAATGGAGCCTCTTTGACATTACCTTTGCTGAACACCTATTCTGTAATGTAAAGGTCAGAATTAAAAGAAAATTAACCTACTCACACCTAATACTTTACTGCTGTCTAAGAAAGGGAAAAAAAATCAGCAAGAGTGTAAAGATGAAAGAAAACTGGAAGAGACACCTATCACACAGTCATTCTCACTGCTGTGCATGCTCTTGATTGCACAAACAAGGGCTTAATGTTTTAGTTATACAAAGTAACAACATATTTCTTAACATCTGATCGGACTATTAGCTAACTGCATGGAATGTCCAAAATAAAATAAAAGGTCACATGGTCTTAACTCCTGCCAAGTAACTCTAACATTACCTGGAGTTAGTCTGGTACAGCCTTCTACCTACAAAACATGAGAATGGCAACAGTGAACATCCTGAGAACACCCACAAACCAGTCAGAGGCCTTGTGTGAAGTAAAGATTCTTCCTCCTCTTTCTTGAGGGGGGAAAAAAAACAGAGATCAGAATGAAGTCTACCTACCTACCTACCTTCAGGTTCTTCTCTCCACTGTGGTGGAAGACGACAAAACTGTGAGAAAGTGTGAAAAAGGCAAGTGCTTCCTATTTCACCTGTTTGGTGTTGTGGTGTTTTGGTGGGGTTTCTTTGTTTTTTAATACTTGAAAGAAAAATTCACAAAGGAAAATGGTCTCTTGGGTTGTAGAAAGAACAAATTTTCCTAAGCTTCATTTATAGGTAGCAAAAATTTGAGTTAAAAAGAAACCAGGCTTTCCTATCTGTAATTCACAAAGCAGGATTTCACTCAAAAAGTTTTATAGGAGGTCTGGCTCATGTCTTGCTGTTAGAAAAGACAAAAAGGGCAGATGGACCATATACCACCACAAAGAGAACTGGCGAGACACAAATTCATGAGGTTACCATACTTCCTGAAATAAAGTTACTCGCAAAGTAATGGAGAGGGCGGCCAAGGAAAAGTCTACCCTCTCTTCTATTCCAAACATCATACAACATGAAGCCCAGGAAACAGAATTTCAACCTAGGTTTTCTAATTTGTTACTGCAATTGTAATTTTAAAAATAAAATAATAATTAAAATCAACATGCAAAATTAATTACTCATGCAATTCCCAGCCTGAACAGAGATCATTATTCCTAGTCTGATGCTAAAGTCTGAAAGAGTCTTACTGGTTAAATCACAAAAGATTAAATTTTCAATTCGTACTCTTGACTTGAGTAAGTCTCCAAACTTATCACATAATCCAGTAGCTGCTCTTGCCAGTCAGTTTTATGTCCTACATTTATTTGCTTACCTGGTTCAAGCAGGAGAAACTTACTTTCCAGAGTTGAACAAAGCTTTTTTATTTTCTAGTTCTACTACTAAATACACTACCCAATCTAATATACCTTAAGCAGTGGAATCTGATTCAGCCACTTATTTAAAAAGAGAGAGACAGCCCAGTACGAGTTTGGGGAGCTTACAAACAGAACCACAAACCCAATGGTTTTCCCAGTGTGTGTTAGTGACTCTAATACTTCTTGTGCTTCTTCTTATTTCATCTACATCATTATTATTACAGCCATGACTCCCGTTAGTGGCTCTCTGAAGTAAACTGGTGTCTGATTTCACTCCCTTGCTGGAGAAGGTTATTTAAGACTGGTATTGTTACCAGTACCAAGTTCTGTGGTAGGCTTACTTACGTGTGACGCCTGCTCAAGCTGTAGAACTGTATACCGAGCGGTACTTTATGAAACACATTCCTAAACACATAGGGATAACTGTGAAGACCTGATCATCTACCATAACTTGAAAAACAAATTTTAATTCACAAGTAGTACAGCCTGCCTGGCTTTGCCATCTACTGGATTTGTCTGACAACAAGAGGTGAAAGGATTCTGCAGCTCCATTGTCTCAACTACAGGATCTAAGAAAACACTGGCAGGCTCATCAGAGAGGTTTATGAGCCTGCAATTCAAAGAGATTAAAAGGAAAAATCTACTGAGATTCTTTCAGGCTACAGAACAACATTAAATAACTATTAGCAGCTTGGTTCAGTAAAGCTTTACTAGAGCCCTTGCTGGGTCATTCAGAAATTGTAAAAGAGGAAAGGTATTTAAGTTTCACTTGGGGATACAATAAATATTTCTTGGCTATTTAAGGCTGAGTTGCAAGGGTTGCGAGCAGTAAATGGAAATTTAACCCTTTTAACAGTTTATGGTAATAGTAAAAATAGTCATAAGACTTTAAAGATTTTTCTAGGTCTTTATCAGTCATATATTCTTAGGATTTTTTTTTTTTAAAACCAAACACGTAATTAAAAAAGTTCAAGATAAGCATTGTCAATCCAATACTGTTCATAGTATGTACTAAGTAACAAAATCAGCACAGTACTCAAAACCTGGATAGTTTCAGAAGTTAAGTTTTTCTAATAGGCTACTTATTTTTTAAAACAATTACTTAAGTTTTACTCTCTTACATTAATTTAAAATAACTGTTCTTGCTTTAATTTGAAATTATAAAAAAGTCATACGTAAAGAATTTTCATAAGAAAATATGTTTGTTAAAAAAAAAAAAACCAAACAAAAAACTGCTTCACTTGTAGCCGGCGCAGATTAGAATTCATCCCAAAGAGCTGTGGTAAAAGGCTTGTGTTCCAGCACAACTGTAAAATCCGTGGCTAGAGAAGAAACAAACGCTTCTGTCACTTAAAGAGAACCTGCCACACTGAAAAGCCTAAGTTAACGGCCATGTTAACAGCCATGTTGAAAGCTTTATTTTGGCCTAACAGTATTTTTTTCAAGAAGGAATTTTCTTAACAAGGAACAACTAAAATACACTGTGTTAGTTTTTTTTTTTCCTTTCTTATAACAAGGTAGTCACGGTGTTCTATTGCCATTTCTGTTAGCTATTAAAAGCATTTTTGTATGCTTTTGTGTTGCTTCTCCTGCTTGTTCTCATAGTGGATTTGTAAGGTTATTCTTCTGGCATCCTATTTACCAAATTACGTATGATCTCTTGATGTCTAATGCAGAATCATCACTTTGTCACTGCAGCAGCAGGGTCACTTTCCCATTCGTCCAGTGTTCCATCTCCAAAACAGTCTTTTCAGTTTACTGTACTAAGAGAGGAATGGGGAAGGACCGCAGGGAGAAGGAGCTACCTTCTATTTGGTTTTTCATTTTCCTAATTTATGACCATACCTGTATAGGACTCCCTTTCCAAACCTGCAGTAGAAACTTCAGCAAGAGCAAGGGCCCATCCTCAAAGATTTTTCAGGTTTTAGAGATTGGTATTATCAGTGGATGCTGAATTCGTGACCAGATATTTTTAAATGAGCTATTTTGACTAAGAGAAGATTTTTGTTGTGTCTCACTGCCTAAAGGGAAGGTACAGAGAGGATGGAACCAGCATCATTCTCAGAAACAAATGGCACAGGCTGGAACACTGGCAATTCCAGTTAGGACCTGTAATTCCTTAGGTCTAAGAAATGAAGCAAGAACGAAAGGAAAATTATGCTGGAATATGTCTTCATGTATGAAAATTGCATCTGTAATATTTTTCTAAAAATGTAATTGAAAAATTGAAAATCAAAAGGAGGTACGTGCTGAGAGGCGAAAGCTCCTACTGGTGATTACATCCCCACCCTATAAACACTTTTGCTTTATGGACACCTGTGTCCATCATCACATAAAAATATATATTCCTGGATAGAACCTCACTGAAGCCATACAGTGAAAACCCCCTAGATTCTTAAATTTGTCCAGCCTCTGCCCCAAAAACCACATACAAAGCATCTGGTTTTAGCATCAATCTCATTATTACCTTTGAATTATTTGCTACAGTTAGCATCAGAAATTAATCGAAGTCACCAGTTTACGGATTTAATTTTTATTGTGACTGTACTAGTTATCATTCCAGCATTAATTAAAATGTAAAATGAATTAGCTTAATTGATTGTTTAGATACACAGTTGCTTTGTACTGAAGTCAACAAAAATCCACCAATGTTGCAGGGCCACTAGTCAAACGGACCTTGACAGGATATAGAAATGGGCTGACAGGTACATCAAAGGGTTCGACAAAGATTATGTCCTGGTTTTGGGATGGAATAACCCAATGCACCAGTACAGGCTGGGAGACAACTGGCTGGAAAACAGTTTTACAGAAAAGGACCCAAGGGTCATGGGGGACAACAGGTTCAGCACAAGTCATCAGGGCACTCCTGTGGCAAAGGCCAACCCCCTATTGGGCTGTATTAGCGAGAGTGTAGCCAACAGGTGAAGGAAGTGATTTCTTTTTTTTCCCTCTCTCTACTCACCACTTAAGGAGACTGCATGTGAAGTCCTGTGTCCAGTTTTGGCCTCCCCAGTACCTGACATACAGGTCCAAGTCCAGCAAGACCAGCAAGCCATGGTCAGGGGTTGGGACACACATCATACAAGGAGAGGCCAAAAGAACACAGGTACCTCATTGCCTACAGCTACCTCATAGGAGAGTGTAGAGAAGACTTCCCAGAGGATGACAAGTAAAAGGCACAAGTTGCAAAAAGAGTCCTTATATCCAACTTGATAGATGGAAAACATGTTTTGGGGTTTGGTGTTTTGTTTGTTTTTTTTTTTCTTTTTTTTTCTTTTCTTGGGTTTTTTTGTTTGGTTGGTTTGGTTTTTCTACTATGAACATGTTCAAACACTGGAACAGGCTGCCCAGAGCAGCTGGAGATTGATCTAGATGACCTATGAAGGTCCCTTCCAACCTACATGTTTCTCTGATTCTGTGAAAAGTTTTTTATTCTTTCAAACGGCGACACAAAAACATGAACTTTCAGGGTTCAGATGACTTCTACTATGAAAACCTTAAAACAGTTTTTTTCCAAGCTAAACTCGCTGAAAAACTTTTGGTAACCATTACTGCCAAACTTGATTTTAACTGCATATTCATCTTTTCTAAATTGGATACCAAACAAAGAATGGAAAAGTCTCCAAGAAAAAAAATGGACTTTTTTTTCCTCAACCCATTTTCAATAGGTAAATAATCATGCAGCTTTTTTTTTTTCCCATCCCCCAAATTTTTCACAGGCACTGAAAGCAAAAGATTCACCATTATAGAAAGGTATTGTTATATGTCATTAAAGATATGACAAAACAATGAATTGAAAAAAATTTCACAAAGCATACAAAAAGGCAGTTCTTGTAAGATTTCCAGACCAGAGGCTTGGATAAGTGTTTGAGCCAAACCTTTAAATGGTTTGAGGTTTGTCATTTCCTCTTTAATACTATGGCCTGAAGGCACAAAAAAATTAATAGAAGATCATTGTGATACCTTCAGAGAAAAGCAGTATTAAGATATGAAAGCATGTTCACTTGTTATTCTCAACAATTCCATAACAAAAAAATCCCATGTAATTAAAACCATAGAGCCCCTCAGAATTTCAGCCTCTCAGAACTTCTCTGGCCATTGAATTTCTGAGCCAAGTAATTAAGAGGTAGTATAAAACAAGAAGTTACATACAAATAAACAATCTGTGAAATGGGAAAAAGACCACAGCGCAAAGGACGTCCTGCTGGCTGGCAGCCACACACACATGCACACTGGCATCCTTCAGATTCTGCTTCCTAGGCTTTGCAGTCTTACCAACTTGCTGTATTCTCTCTCTCTCATCACTGCTCCCCTTAGCTGCTGTCTCAATTCCTTTGTTTCTGTGAGCTTTTACAGCAGTGTCTATGAATTTGTCTAGAATCATGACTTCAGAAGCAACTTTACAGGCATTCAAAGAACTAGAATTTATTTCACCATCATTTTGCTGCCAGGGAACATGCTGCAAAGAATGCAACAACAGTGCACACGTATGTCACATGTGACTTAGTTTGAAACACTGGGTCCTCTGTGAATGGCACCCTTCACATTAAAATACATTTATTCTATTATAATACCATTACCAAATACCTGGGTAAATGAATGTATAATTTGTTTTCTTTATTTACCAAGTCTTTTTTACAGAATCTTGAAATGGCTTTTAGAAGAACTCATCTGGATGCAAAAAAAAAAAAAAAAAAAAAAAAAGAGTCTCAGGAAATACAGATAACCTTTAAAATACCGTAGAATAAATTTTGTCAAAACTAATTTATAGCAATGTCCTTGAATTCCATGGGAAAACAAAGTAGCTTATTAAATCTTGATGTAGCTCTCAACTTCAGTGGATTAACCTGACCCAAGCAAAATGGAACATCACAGCCTGTATTTAAGCTTTAGGTAAAACTCACTAGGTACACAAAAGACTTTAACACACTACTATTTCTTTTTTCCTGTGCACGTACAATTTGTGAAGATGGAAGACATAGCTGATACTACAATGTTACAACAGGATGAGAGCACTAGGTAGCAAAAACTCCTGTCCTGGCATCACATTCAGGCTTTTAAAAAAAAAAGTTTGAGAGGAAAATTTATTTAAGTTTTATCTTAATACTGTTTACATAACAAATTAGCACAAGACGAGATTTTTTCCATTCTTTTAAAATATTTATTCCACAATTTTGTTTTTACCCCTCCACCCTCTTTTCCAAAACCCACACGAAGTCTGAAATACAAGATTATTAAACGAGAGAATTCATACTGGGTATATACAATTATATATCTCTCTTTTTATCCTGCAGTGATGCATATCTGCCAGAATGACTAAGCCTTTGTCTCTCAAAGTTCTGGTATCCGCAGCGGCAGGGGAGTTAAAAATCAGCACAAGAGAGAAAGGTCTGATGGTGTGCCAATGTACAATGGAAGAGAATTCAATAACAAGCTGCAGAGACAGTGGGCTTTTATCAGACACATTCAAAAGTGGTGGTGGCTACATGTCAATGCTGGACCAGAGTGTGTTACTGCAGAGTGCGACTGAGTGTTTTCCCCACAGGCAATACACTATTATTGACTCCCCCCATTAACATGTAGGGTGGATATACATTTATTGAAGGTTCTAATGGAAGGCTGAGGGACTCCTATCCTGAGGCCAGAGCAGAAAGACAGCCTATCACTTCATGTAATGGTAGCCCATGTGTGACAGACCTGACCTACATTTCCCCCCTTTCTTTCTCACAACAGCCTGTCACTGTTTTAAGAAGCTATTTTCTGAGAGGTATAAAAAGAAATGCATGCTAGAGCTGCCTAGTTAATGTGTTATATTGGAATATTATTTATAAACCTGCTTCAAAAAGGCTAGTTTAGACTAGAGATGAATTATGAAAGCTACCATAACACACACACCGAAAAGAATGTATCTTAATGATTCTGAAGTGCTTATAAACCCATACACATTGAACACTAGGTATAAGTGGATTAATACCTGTACCTAAGATACTGCAACAAAATGCAGTACAAGACTTAAAATTAAGAACACTTAATGAAGCTGCCTTAATAAAATAAAAAGGGCTAAGGTCTGTAATTAGTATAAATTTCATTTTCATTCAAATTATTAGGAATAACGCCACCTAATGTTTTGTTGGAAGTAATTCAATGTTTTCACTAGCTAATGTATGTGTAGCAAAAGCTATAAATAATGGATCCACATTTGAAAGTAGGACAAGAGTGAAAGAAACATTTGGTTCAGCAATAAACAGCATTTTAAAATACCATCTAACTACCACTCCCAGACCCTGCTTATTTAAAGAGCTGCTGCCACTACAGCGCTCCTTGGCAGGAACCTACCACGCTGCTGCAGGTCATACTCTTTTTTTGTCTCTTCGTTCCCTAGAATTTTCCACGCTTGATCAATTTCGATGAACCTCTGCACGCGCTCCTCCACTTCTCCTGCTGGCACATCTGCCTTCTGTTTGTCTGGATGATACTGCCAATCAAAAAAAAAAAAAAAAAAAAAAAAAAAGATTGATAAAAAAAGTTGAGGGGAGTGGAAGTGAGGAGGGTGGAAGAGGAGCAATCAATAATGCATTTGATATTCAGTTAAAAGGACAGAGAAAAGGAGAAGGTCTGAGCTAAGGTGCCAAAGGAAGGGAGACAACGATGCTGGGCACAAGAGAAAACTGCCAATTTAATTAGACCACTGAAATGGCAACAAAACCACCAGTGGCACAAATCTCACCATGCGCACTGACAGCATTTTCTGGATAATTTACTGATGGAATCATTGGTCTTATGGACAATTTACCTAGAGAGAATGACTACCACAAACACAAACAGGTACACGCAGAGGACCACAACACGGGAACAAGAAGAGGTGCTGTAAGTGCTAGCAGCTCTTGTAATGTTACACATAGCTGATTTAAACAATACCATGACCGTTCAGTTAAGGTTATTACAGATAAATTGAATGCTGTATTACATGTACCTGTGCTTTTTAAAATTATTTAAATGGTAAATAGAATATACACAATCAAATATAATTTATAATACATGTAATTCTACTTTTGAAAATATGCCTCAACATCTTTAATTTCTTCCAGTCCAGTGAATCAATAGCCGTTCCAAATATTTAAAGTCATGGATCACTGGCTACAAAATTGTGTCATTTTAGCTAAGAAATGGTTATTCAAGGACATGGCTGCAAGAAATCCCACGTTAAATAGGCAATCATAATTAAAATGGTAACATGTTTTCTTTATCATTTGTACTCCAGGTTCTGAACAGAGCATTCTGACTTCTCTGGTTGAAACGTCTACTGAAAAGGAACCCTCAAAGCTCATTATAAGTGATGGACCAACAGGAAACAGCATTTAGGATGATAGAGTTGCAACATAATCAGACCTATCAGCTGTTAACTGATAAATCAAGGTATGCCTTATTCTGGGGCTTCAACTTCTGCCCTTCACACTGTCATCAGTTGGGGCACTGAAACATACAGCAGATTTTTAAGATACCTGTTCTACAAGCGTTATAATTAATTTTGGAAAGAAAAGAATACTAATATCATGTCTGCTTTATAAAATCGAAAATTTAAAAGGACCACTTCTACTGGAGTTTGCTCACTGCGGTATCATTTGCACTGATAGCTATTAACCAGATAAACTCCCTGTATGACAACAAGAGAATGTACATAAGAGCAAAATATTAAGCTTTGACCTCAGTTTTTTTCACAGGTATTTTTTCATACACAGATGAATGTACCTGCAACCTCAACTATGAAGTCTGTACACAAATGTGTATTTTTTTCCACCATATGAGTAAGCACACTTCAAGTCACCTCTGCGTTCAAGACTGAAGACTAGCTTGCAACTTGTTGAAAACATGGCTGAAGCACAGTTGCAATCTGTAAAGGTTTATCTTAGAAATACATTTTTTATCTCCCCGTCTGAAGATGACAAAATTCTCAGGCACAAACAAATAAAAAAAATTTGGTCACTGTGTTTGGTCATTGTATTCTAAATAGCTAATTAGAAAATGAGTAATTATACCTCTATTTGGTAGGCGCTAAGTTCAGTGTTCTGTCTACATGTTGTACCGTAAAAGCTGTTTAAATGTATTACTTGTTTCCAAATCCACTTTTCTGAAACCTTAGCTGTTCCAGTTGTATTTCAATTTTAATAGCATTTTTAACATTGGTGGTTGATTGCATACCACATTTTTGAAAGGTCTTTTTAAAAAAAAATAATAATCAATGCTTAATAAGAATACAAGGCAAAATAGTCAGATCACATTAAAGACTTACATGCTTTCCTTTTGGCAATTTTATTTAACAATTATGCTTGAGGTATGCATCCAGCAGTTACTCCTCAAAGCAATTTTATCTAAAAATGATGCATTATTTTAAAATATTTCAGATATTATATTTAAAATTTGGACCCACCCCAAATATTGTAGGGTTAATTACGATACCTAAAGAGAGAGTTAAATGACTGCTGTGTATTTCAGTCCATTTGGATGATACTGTAAGCGTTCTTCTATAAGATTACAATCCAAAAAGATGCAAAGGCCTATCCAAGGAATATTATACCAGGTTTAGTACCACTGAAACTTAACTAGGCTTGAATAGCACTGCCAGAAAACTCTTGCTCACATTGTTATATGTTTGGATTGGCCATGACCACACCTTCTCAGATCAGTTTCTTACAGATACATAAAAACATTACTGACCAATTGCCCGAAACAGCAGAGAATACCAGCTTCTCTCCTGCCAAGAACATTGAGAAAACACCTCCACGAAACTGGCCACGCTTTTCCTTTGCTACACCAAAACTTTGCCTGACTGAAAAATAATTTTAGACTATATTGGAAGTAGTCAGTGAAAACCAGTAAGAGCTTTGGAAAAATAATAATCAATGCCGAAAAGGCTATTCTGTTCATTTCTTGAATAATACAGAAAGTTAATTATTCTTCAGACTCATCATTTAGCTTTTAACTTCTCTCCTACAGACTTGGAAAATTTAGTATTTGTAGCATATGCAATCTTTATATTCAAAAGACTACAATTTCATGTGACTAATAAATAAACTAATAGTAAGTAGGGGATCTACTAATTAATATATATATCTATCTCCATTTTGGTCTCCATGTTTTCTGAAATTATTTGCTCCTTTGCCTGTTGGGCTTGTTCCTCTATTACCACCCGATGCCTCCAGTAGTCTACATCTACACTAAGAAAAATCCTCAAACCTCTGCTCTTTTAGTCTAATCCTATTTTTTTTTTTTTAACTGTGACCCCATTTCACCTGAATTTGTTATGTACCTGTTCTCATTGACTCCCTTGTCCTCCTCTCCAGCTTGCTAATCAAAACCAGACTGCTGATCTGTAGCAAAAATGCACTCTTGATTCAACTGCCCATACCTTTCTCTTTCATCTCTGAGACAACAAACGAGGTGTCCTCTCTCCAGCTGTTTTAGACCCCATTCACGCAGCTCAGACACCAACCACAGAGGACACCTTACCAAAGTTTCAACCAACCTACTAATAGCTGAAGCTTAAAAACAGTGCTCCAGCATCCTCCATCAATACTGTGGACATTAATCAACCATGCTCCTTTTTTGGTATCTTCTCCCATTCTTGGTTACCATATTCTTGCTTCCAATTCTCCTCCCTCTCCAGCACATCCTTCAGAGGAGCTGCCTCAACACGAGCCAGGGGTTTAGGTTTGGAGGAAGCTGAAATACGATGTACGTTTTTGATCTCCTCCTCTTTTTCCATTCAGCCTGATTTCTAGGTTAATCTCAGCTGCAACCGTGTACCAGCTCCATAATGAAGACAAGCCTGTTTTCTACTTGACCTATCTCCTTCTACTCAAACTGAACTATTGTTCATCTCTCCCTCTGTGCATCCAGTTGTAAGTTCTTACTCCAAAGGTTAGAGCCCCCCAATGTCTCCTGCAATAGCACTTCTCAAAATCTGCAAGTTATCTTCGTGTCATTCGTACCTGTCACCTAAGCACTATTTTCAGATGTATTACTGCACTTAGGATATATTTAAATCTTTCTCGCTGCACACGTGTAACGTTTTTAAGAAGCAATACTTCCATAAAAATAGCTTTCCACTGAGCACTCGTCATGATTTTTGAACACAGTAATAATTTTTTACTAACAAGTTACTACTTAATAGGACTTTATAAAAACAATAAAGAATATTTTCCTGAGTTTGACAGAGGGAAGGGGAAAGGAAGAAGGTCAGAGATGTATGCCCAATCTAGTTTTCCTTTTTCATTTCTCTACTAGAAGTAATTTGCTAACTACTTCCCATTACTAGATACTGTCTGGAATTTATATCACTTTACAGCACATGATGCTTTGTGTTTACTGTGTTAAAAAATAAACTGATGGATAATGGAAATACATTAATTCATCTGTTAACTATAAAAAATACCTTGCACACACCCCCAATACTTTTTGCTCCCCTGATGTTCACCTTAAATGTCACATTGTCATAGTATTTCTAGAGGACCCTGGCTCTTGGTGTAAGGGTTCAATTTTTTTTTTTTTTTATTAGGGTTTTTGTTCGTTTTAGTTTTTACAATCACTAAGAAAAATCTTAAAAAGCTTGAAGTCCAAAGCTGAAATGAAAACCACACTTTAAACATTGCCTGTTGGAGTCCTGGTGAAATTTTTAGTGCTTCAGGGAAACAGAAAAGCAGGCTATACAAACTTCACCTCATGCCCTTTTCAATTACAGTATCATTATTATACCTTTCTAAAGCAACTGTATTAAACTGTCTTATTTTTAATATACATCAGATTGTACTTTTCAGCACTTTGGGTACAGCGGGGACACCACATCACCTGGCAAACATACTCTGAAACACCGATACAGGTTCAGTTCATAGTTATGCAAGTATCCAAGAATATAGACATTTTTCGTGGGAACATCTTAGTTTAGGTAAATGAATTGTATTTCATTATGCTGATCTATCGCCTTTGACATCTACTACAGAATAAAGAACAAGCAAGTGAGCAAACTTTTTCAGTCTCAGAAAACAGGTGCTAATGTTGTTGCATTCACCAAATAATTAGAAGTGTAGACTCTGAAAATTACTCGAGTTCCATCATATTATGTTATTTACAGAGTGATATTTTTATTTATACAGTGTACCACAGATATGGTTTTCACCCACAGGGTTTGTATAAGCATTTGGAACATACTACAGCACATTCAAGTGCTACATTCTTTATTTCTGCCTACTTTATGCTCCATGAAGTTTGGTCCCTTCTGCACTTTAAGAATTGCAAAATTAATCCCTGCACTTTAACCCCTGGAAGTTAATAAAGACCATTTGGTCAGTAACTGTAATGGTATTACATCTCAATAACCATACCAACAGGCCTTAAGAACTCTCATACCACAAGATGAGAAGGTACGATAGCTCGCTGAGCTTTGGTTGAGCAAATCAAGCAGCACAGAGATGACACACCAAGGTCCCTATCCTCCTAACACTTGTACAAGTTGCTTAACTTTATGCAATAAATGCAATAAGGTTGATTGATTTTAATCAAATTCAAATTAGCGAGCAGAAAACCTCTAGTTAAGTCAATTTAATGTACACTTCTTATTGGTGCTCACAAATTTATTTTTCAAAAGAAATTTACAGCACCCAGTGAGAATCAACTTAAATGACTTATTGGGAGGGGAAGGGTAAAGCATACAGGCATAGGTTCTACACTGAATTTGGAATCTCTTGCTAAACTGTGGATTACACTATAACTAAACTGCTTAATGTAGTCAAACTTTTACTCATAACTACGTTTCCACATGACAAATTGAAAAGGCTGATAATTTAGAAAAGGTTAAAGTAGCACTATTCCTTCTTATTTTTTACTTAATACATTACCATGGTTATTTTGCCTTCTGTATAAGAGGTATTCACTTTAAAAACCAAAGATGCGCTGCACCCCTAATTCCATACATCAAACCAGGAAGCTTTATTTTCTATGAAAACTACTACTTCCACAGTTTTAAGTGATGAAAGAGTGCTTTCATTTGCTACTATGTATTTCAGATAACTGTAAAGAACTTCTCCCCCCTAGAATTACACAGCTTTTAACTAAGTATTTAGCATTACTATATTAGCAAGTAAGTATTTAAAATGTAAAGTATCTATTTTTTCCTGAGGAAAATGAAGTAGATCAGCTCTAATTTTTTTCCAGGATTTAAATAAGGAGTACTGTCCACTTTGTACAGCTTTGTGTTTCCTACTTGCCGGTATTTAATGCAAAGCCGTCAAACATTTGGAGAAATCTTCAGCAGCAAATAAAAAGTAATATAAAAAAGATGAACCTGATGTGGCTGCATTAAATCTTGACCTTTCCTCCTGAGAAAATAATTTCAGAGAAGTATTTTCAGACTTTGTAATTTTTATCATATACCTTTTATTATTTTTTTTTTCCCTTAAGGGAAACTATTATTAAGGTTCTAAAATTCAAAAGTAAAGACAGACATAGAACAATGATGAAACCATTAGAGCTGAAAAATTAAGAAGTTACACTATTCTGGATTTACTACCACAAGTCATAAAGTAACCACTAAGCAGTCAGTACTACCAACAGTTACAGCATAGTAAATTTCTAAACTATCAGATTTATTAAAGACTTTTAAAGCTGAAATGATCTAGTCTCATGGAATCTCCTTGCTAAATAAAATTGACAAGTTTAGACAAGTCTTGAATTCCTGCTTTATTTCAATAGGGCATGTGTGCCTGTATTTGAATAAGGGATATATTTAAAACTAGAGCTGTGCTGTAAGCTCCTGAGTAAATCAAGTAGTAAGATTTTAACAAGGGATTACTTACAAGCATTCAAGTACTTGTGCTTTCATAGGAACTACATCTAATGATTAAATCTAAGCTGTAAATAACAGCCAGTGATAGAATATTAACAACTAAAATAAACTTAGTATCTCTTAGCATCCTTCTCCCTTTTTCCATGTTAGGCATATAGTACCTATGATAGTTTTATAGCCTGACAGTATTTGTTTCATGTAATGCAGCTAGAAATAAGATTTCCAGCCGAATACTGATTTTTTTTTTGTTTTGTTTTTTGGGTTTTTTGTTATGGTAAAAGTACAGGAAGCCACAGTATTAATGACCTACATTACAACTATAATACCTCCTGGAATTGTTAAAAAGATCTGTATTTATATTCAAAAAAAGCAGCGGTGAAAGACATTTGATAACGGCCAGGGAAGAGAAGTGCAACCCTAACTTCACAAATAGAGCACTACTCCACGTGTGGTGAAGCTACCATTTTTGATGAATGACAGAACTGAATTAAAATCGCAAACAGAAGAGGTAAAAGTCACAACATGGGTAGGCAAAGGGTCGGTTGAATTAACATTGCAAAAGTGAAAGTCACCATGGATAAGCATCAGATAGTATGAGATAACAGCAGTACACATCCATGACATCCATTTCCGCTGATAGGAGAGTTAGATGGATGACAGCAAGTGGACACAAGAGTTGAATACTACACTGTTCAGAAGAGAAAAAGAATGAGAGGGGGGAAACGTTGGAAGCAGCTAGATGAAGAGAGAAACCCAAGCCATTATTTTCAGATAACACTGCCAGACTCATGGCTGGGAATCCAACAGAATGACACTTTGACTCCTTACCACATTATCAGTATTTGGGGGTTCAATCTATTTGTTCTTCTATCAAAAGCTCAATATTGAAGTGGAAATATATTCAAGTTTCAGAATCAGAATTCTCTCTTGGGAGTCAATATATGACAGTTTATTTGGTTAATAAGTCTAAACTATTATTTTATTTATTCCACATAAGTTAAAATTCTTTTAAAGGCAAAATGGGCATCAGCAAGCAGAACACAAAGCCTAACACAAACAGTCTTGGTCTGTACAAAGTTTAGCAACAAACGTACATGTTGCACTAAGACAAAGTGCACAAATCATTACCAGTATGTCCCTTGCAATATAACAAAGTGCATCTTTTTAACAAAACAACAAGAACAAAACACAGGCGTTAACATGAACATACAAATATCAAAATTGGAAACTATGTTTAAAAACATTTCTCATGCTTTACACAACATTTCTACATTATCCACTGTAATTCTTATTATCTACAGGTAAAGCTAATGAGGTCAGGACAAAAACTGTCAAGTGTTCTCATCTGACAGAAGTATTCATAGGTCCATGCAAATTTGTCTGTAGTCTACAAAGCTCATCATAATACTTCACATCATATTAAAAGGAAGCTGCAAGACAGTCAACATTAAGATGAAAAATATTAACTAGCTATTTCCTATTTAATTTCTGATTGTAGTCTGATTTCTTGTTACATTTCCCTGCTTTTAAAAAAAAAAAAAAAATCTGAGTAAATTTAATGCCAGGCTGTTCTTAGGAGGAAAGTCCTTTCCCCCTGCTTACAATACATGTAGTAAATACCAGTTTTTACTGGGACTTGCCAATAAATCTCACCCTCTGACACAGAGTGTCTGTTCATACGCAGTTTTTGGCCGCTCTGCCACAAATGCCAACAAAGGGACCAATTAATGAAAACTTTCTTGATACATTCCCAGTGGATGAATGTCCGCCTTGCAGAAGGTACCTTGACAACATTCATCTTGCACAGGCCAAATGGTTGCTCTGTGGTAGCAATTAAGACACCACCAGCCTTGGCTAGATTTAAACCAACAACCAAATCTGTGTAGATCTGACCAAATGCTCATAGAAATCTGGAGAATTAACTGCTAAACAAGGGCTGGATTGGGTCATATAATTGCATCCGTTTCTCTGGTTATCTGCAGACCACATGGACACATTTTTATTAGAAAGACATTACAATTTTTAAAACAAGATTCATTAATCTGGCCACATGACCGCAATCTTTAAGCCACATCTATAAATATCTAAGAAATCAACAACTTTTCTAAGTAATTTCAAGAATCAAAATAATATGGTAGGCTGACATTCTCTGTACTTGTACTCAATTTTTTTTTCCTCTTTCCACAAAAAGCCAGTGTTCAGTCTTAATATTCCCACAGCTTTGGAATCAAGTTTGGACAATTAAACTTAGTACAGCATCCCTCCTCTTTCTAAAATTACATTTGGAAATAGAAGAGTTTTATTGCTTTGATCCAGAAGTGCCTATCTGAAAGTCTCTCACCACAGCCTGTGAACACGAGAGACTTGCGCGATAGCTAGTGGAAAAACCTTGCCTCCATTGCAAAGTTCATACTGACTTCAGGTTTTTGACAAAGGGTACCCTTCCTGAAATCTCTGTCCTCGGACAGTTTAGAGTGTGGCTGGTCAAAGCCTCAGACTTCATGATCACATCACAGAACCAGGCATTCTGCTTCTGTTGGTCTCAGGGCTCAATGATTTTATGTTTAGAACTACCCAAGATATTAAACTTCTGTACCTGAAATACTATAGTTAAGCTCTACATGGCATAGGAGAGCAGATTCCCCTTACCACCCCACACCCCAGCAAACTTGCACATTTGCAGTTCCATACTATGGCATTATAAGGCTTGTAGCAATATTTTTAATCAAATTACGCTGCATGTATTGGAAGTTCCAGATCAGTTGATAGAGCACCAAAATATAAAGCTGAACAGTCTCCCTGCTGGACACAGTATAGAAAATGAACCATATAACGCAATTACAACACTCCAGGAGCTACATAATTACATTTAAAGTTAACACTTTTGCTAATTTTACATACATTGTCACACCAAATACTTTAAGCCACAAATCCCTATCAGCACGTAACAGAATTAACACACATATTTGGTACTACCTATGCCATGTATATGACAGCTATATTTGAGCAATCAAGCACACAGACTCTAAATGATCATTTACTCTGGTTATGGGCAGCATGATATACAGATTAGAATCTGTGTAGACTAGCTGTTATGCTTTAGGGCTGAACTCTTTTTCTTGCAGAATCCATTCTGTGATGAATTTAAATTAGAACATAGACTGAATTATAAAATTGTTTAATAAACTGGAATTTGAATTTTTGGATAACTGAATTTCAGAAAAGCACAATTTTCTTGGCCAGCACAGGTGGCTAAAACAAGGTGACAAACATGCACTTGGCCCCCACCCTGTGGCACTCACTGAAAGGTCACAGAAAGAAGCCATTTTCCAACTTCACCAGCTGAACTCATTAAATTAGAGCAGGATGAAAAAAACTCAGGTATTTTAGAAAAATTTAAGTGATTTATTCAATAAACGTATTCTAAACCAGGAAGTGGTTTATTTCAGTAAAACAAAGAAGCTTAAACTGCAGGAGAAAATGAATTCACATTGAAAAAAATGTTTGTTTTAGACATGGAAACATTAAACTTTTGTCCTATCATGGGAGGATTTCTGAATGAACAGTATGAATTAATTACCAATATATTTATAGAAATGGATGGAAAAAACCTAATTACCAGTAACCAAATAATTCTGGCGGTACTACCTTGTTAGACTCAAAGTGATTTTCGATTCAAAATTACTTAATTTTTAACTGAAAAAATATTACAAACTAGTATGTAGCAGAAAACCAGTTAGGGTGGAACCTCAAAGTGTTGTGGTGCTACCTGCTCCTAACTTAGAATGATTTTGCTTGCCATTTTATCACATGAGCCCTCAGGAAATCTTACTACCCTAGTATTTCTTTCTTACTACCCCAGAAAGCAGGAAGAAAAACTACATAGCTTCATTTTTAAAAATATATTTCATCTATTCCCATAATTTGTAGATCAGCTCTTACATAAAAGAAGACCTAAACAAACAAAAGGCTACATGATTTTTAAGAGCAAGACTTGTACAAAACACAGGCTTGATGCTTTGAGACATGCTCCTTCTATAAATTATTTCCAGCTTTCCCCAAGTTACAATGCAGCATTAAGTTTTTCAGCAATGAAGATTTCCTTCACTGGAAGTATGCTGAAATAATTCTTTTTTTTTTTTAGCTTTTCTACAGGCTTATTTTACATATAAAGGCCTTGCATAGGAGCTGCCCTGAAACAACACTACACTCTGGGCTCTGTGGCCTACACGGTTCATCAGGTACTAATTAGATAGCATGTTCTGTCAACGCTTTCTTGCTTTTCTATTAATTGATCATCCTGCCCAAATAATACAATGGAACACCAGTTCCAAACTCCTTGAGATCCTTTACCTGTGAGAAACAAGGATAAAGGGAAAAAACCTCCAAAAGGGTCACAAGATAACTGCACTTGTCTAAGACCTGGAGTGATAACACCACCACTGTGCTGAAAGGTTAATTATGTTCCTACCAACATTCTCTTCAGCCCAAGTTTGTTTTTTTATCTAAGAAAAAAAGAAGTAAACACAAGCATATAAACATACTTCATCTAACAGGCTATATTAAATTTAGAAATGGAAACAGCTAATGAAAGAGTAAAGGCTGCAAAACTAAACTCAGCCATTAACAGTATTTCTCATCAGAATATTTGCAGTTAATATTATCACTGTTAGATACTGTGTTTCAGAAAGTAAGTCATGAATGTTGTGCAGAAGCTACAGTACACTAATCCCACCTATGTATACAAGAGTCCAAACAATGGCTGCCCTTACAATCCCATACAGTCAGAAAAACCATAAATCAGCATTTTATAAAAACTATATAGAAATAAAATGTTTTCTCCATTTATTACACCGCACTACAGATTGCAGAAGATAAAAAACAAACGACAAAGCCGCTGCCAAATACAACACACTACTGCCACCTAATGCTTACTAGAAGGTTACATCAAAAACATTTCATTGTTTCTCTGCACTACACTAGCACGATGAAAAATGGAGACCAAAGCAAATAAAAAAAGTTTTGTTTTTAAATACCTGCTTCACATTTCCTTCCCTACAGGCTTTCTAAATTGAACTGCTGTGATCATAGGCTCTCCTGTACACAAAGACTGTAACAGCAAGATGTATGTTCAGTGGGCTAAATATCAAACTCATTTCAGCTGCAAAAATAGCATGAATTCAATACATTCACTTCATTAATATACTCACATAAATTATATACATTCACTAGATCCCACACTTGTTTACATTTTTGTAAGCTATGCTCTGTTAAGTAACTAGCACAGTTCAGTATTGAAAGACTTCACATGGCAAGTCTTTTGAAAGGCAAAAAAAAAAAAAAAAGAGGTGTGGTCTTATGTTAAAACAGCACAAAACAAAATTACTTTGAAAATCTTATTTCAGTGATTTGCAACAAAGCACTCTCTCTGAAATGTGAAACTTGTTCGCTTCCATAAAAAGAACGATTCTAGGTATTAAACTTGCCTTCCTAGCCCACAATCAATCTTTTCAACATGTTCACTCAATTGGCAGAAGTTAGCAGGGAAGGTGGAAGTAGCCTGCTTGTTCCACTTGCAAAGAGGAGAAATAGAAAGTGAAGAGTTCCTTGTGACATTCAATCTTTTCATACAGAGATTTAAACTTCTCCAAAGGATGTCTATCCAAAGACAGCTGGACAAAAGAGCAAGGAATTTATCTTCTTGATTCATTACTTCAATTCATCTCTTCCTTTTTTCCCCCCCAAACACAAACAATCTTAAAGCTTTTTAACAACTTTAGCCTTCTCCTACCTGATTTTGTTATCTGCTTTGACACCAATTCCAGCCTCCACTGTCCAGCTCCAGGATGATTCTTATTCATAGGAAATGTTCCTCATTTGAGGAAAAATAATAAAAAAAAAAAGTTTCATTCTGGTTATGTTCTGATCCATTATATCTTACCCGTTCTGTGACACTTTTCTAACACTGCTCAGTGATCAGCTAGCTGGTGAAAACTCTGTCCATTCTTCTCCCTTCTTCCTCCTCCTTACAGTCTGCCACAATCAGAAATTGTTATGCAAGTATCAATCTGAGCTTCCCGCACAATATTCAGCTGCTTGCATGTTTTACACACATTATTAGTCTTTTCCATACCTTCAGGCCAGAAAGAACCACTGCTGTACACAACATCCAGCACAGCAAATCTCCAACTTGAGACAAATAAGTACCATCAGAAAAGAAATATTTCAGAAAATATTATTGCTGCTTTAACTGTTACTATAAGGAAATATCTGCTGCGACTCAAGGTATTTGCACAGTATCATTAAGACAACACATAAGAGGAAAAAGGAATTTTTCCGCAACATTTTAGTTATTCATCACCCAATGAATAATTTTTAAAGAAAACATCCTGAAACAACCCAACTTGCTATTTTAAAAAATAGCCAGCCAGAATAAAAAAAGTTAGGATTAAATGTACACAGCAATATGCAAGTTATGCAGATCACATAACTAGCATTCACTAATAGCTGCACAGTAAAAACAGAGGATGATACTATCAATCCAGTGTTGTAAATTCTTGAAAATTACTGGAGTTCTCTAAAGTGGAATTAAAAAAAAAAAAAAAGAACAAATTACACTGTCATAAACTCATTAATTTGCATCTTGTATTTTTTTAATTATCTTGCTTAAGCATACTTTAAACTTCTTCAACCTTCTCTCTGATTAAGCCAAGAATTTCACCACAACATTTTCTTTCACATTTAAATCACACATGTTGATAACCTTAATTTCTGACCAGAGTTTTGAATGGTTCTATTATTCACTGGAAAATCTTTTATCTTTTGTCAAGTTGGGCATGAATCTGAGCTGAGCACAATCTTAAAAATCTGAAAAGACATCCACTTTTCCTCCTCTATACTAAGTATATCCGCTGCCAAAATCCCCATCTTTAGCATACTTGTTTTGTATATTTAAGTGCAGTATCAGCAGGATTGCCACTGTAATTCTGACTATTCTTTTATAGAAGTAAATTTCAACTTCCATGGAAATAGTCACTTTCAACTTGATGTTACTTGTAAAAGTAGCAGAGGGCTAAGAAGTAATTTCTAATGAAAAATACTTTATTCTCTGCAGTAAACTATGCAGCCTAAAGATTATATCTGGTACAACCAGAATCTTTTTCTAATGCAATTGCTATTATCATTGTACTGTAGTATCATGATACTACTATTTTGACCTTACACTCTTTTATTGGTCTTAACTACTGACACTGGATCTCCACTTTGTTCAAGGTAACACTCCATGAATCTGCTGCTTTAAAGCACTCCAGCTCCCTCTGCGAAAACAATTGCAGAGTCTCATTTGAAAACTTTCTCAAGATGAGAAAGATAACCTATTGCATTGGCAAGGGAAATAGACTGCATTTCTGCAGCAGCAATAACTACTCCATGTCACAGAAACCTAACTAACAAACTCTTTGCCCTTTCCCCACTTATTCCCAGTCTCTGAAAGATCTGACCCCATTAGACTGCAAAGAATCCAATGAAACAGCAAGTAATTACCTCACATGACTTTCATAATAAATGTTCACACTTCTTATCCTTTTGAGCTTTTCAAACTTAATGCTAAGTTAAAATGTAAAAGTTTCAGTTCCTAGCAAAAAAAAAAAAAAAAAAAAAAAAAATCAATCAACTGTTGTACAAATAGAAGCAAAGATTAATTTGGCCAATGAAGGTATGAAAATGAGGAGAGGAAACAGAACCTATGGTTACCAGAAAGTACATCTTTAGAAACAGCTTCTCTTTCGTTCTCTTCTGCTTCCGTGGCTCCTTATTTTCCTATGAAGAACCACCCAAGAGCCTCCACAGCTACTTAAAAAAGCCTTTTGGAAATTATGCTACACAGCAGGAGGAGATAAAGCAATAAAAACCCCTCCAAAAACTAGCAAATGAAAGAAGGAAAGAAATGTAACATTTTCAAACTTACAGGAGTATAAAGGTAAAAAATGAAAACATAAAGGGAATTTTAAAAGCTCCTTTTAAAATTTCTGGCCCCTGTGCTCACAATTTAATGTCACATCAACTTTTGCCTAAACAACAGAACATTGTTTAATGTGGCCCTAGTCATACAATAATGTGAATTACACAAATGGTTAGGAAACTAGTTTAGGCAAACGCTACTTTCATGTGAAAGCAAAACCCAGAATCCTGTATTATAAAAAACCCAAACCATCCAGGGTTGCTTAAACTACTGAAGAAAATGGGCATGAACTTTTCCAGCTGACATGTACAGTAGTGGATGAAGGAAAACCCACAGGATGCTATTTCCTGGCTGAGTAACATCTGGCAGAAGGGCAGGGACAGGCAGTTAGGGGCAGTAGCCTTCATCTGGCACCGTGACTTGCAAGATGAATACCGTTCTGCACCAACTACTTTGATACCCAAAACTTCCCAAGATCTCCTGAGCACAAAGCACTTTTTTTTTTTGTGTTGTTCCCCCGACCCCCACTGTCACTAAAACAGTATTCCAAACCAAGGTATACCATTAATTTTCAAATTCATTTGGAATACATAAAAACAGACAGACACCTTTAAGAGGTCAGATTTAAGCATAATGCAAAATAAAGTCCTGCAGAAGTCACTGTGGAAAGCAGGCCTTGAAGAATAGAGGAGTTATTTTAAAAAATTATTCATTAGTGACCACACCTATACCACTTGCATAACATTTCAAAAGTTGCAGGTGTTTGTTTTCTTTAAAATATTTCTTTCAGCCTCCCCTATCTCTAAGAGCAATTTATACAGAGCCTCTACAGTATTTGGAGCCATTCATGATCTCAAGCCAACAGATTAGGCCCCAGTCAAATTATCTTTTAAAATGGACACGAAAAGCTAAATATTAACAGAATTTAGCACTCAGTTTAGAAAACACTTGGGTGCAAAACTCATGAAGAAACTACCTACCTTTTATGAGGCTGCTTAACTTGAGAGCTACACTAGTAAACATGTTACACTGTATCAAAAAAAACCCCAGAGGCACCACAGCCTATGGTACAGACAATACTTTCATATCTTAGGCAGTGCCAAATGAGTCTAAAGCATCTGGAGAAGTTCCAACCCTTAAAATCAGAGGCCCTGAAGTATGCTGTGACCACTGCACAAGCACTCCATTTCATGGATATCTTGCCAGTATTTGAAATAAACAAACCAACTAATCGACCCAAAACACACATCAGCATTCAGGTATTTCAAAATTTCATAGCCATAGTGACAAAACCATTCCAAACATAATCCATAGAATCACATAACCTTTTCATCTTGTTTCAATTGGATTTACTCACACTGATGGCTTAAAAGGATGCATTCAAATCTGGACTGACCACTAGTTTGGTGGTACTTTAACTTCAAATCTGAGGTTGGTGATGGTTGGCAAATTCCACCAGTTGCAGTGTGTCCTCATAACTACTAAAAGGACATAATTTCCAGATGACTCAATGAAATCACACAACAAAAGCATACTCTGCTCACTTAACAGAATTCATTATTGATCTTTTTGCCACTGATATTTAATAAGCACACTATATAAATAGCCTTAAGACTTTACAGAACGTCCCCGTTTTACAAAGGAATAGGCAAGAGATGTAGATGAAAAGATAAAGTCATCACCTAGGAGAGGTCAACAACTATAAAGGAATAATCCCACATTTTCATTACTTGATTTCAATAGCAACATTTACAGAAGCCACAGTTCTACTAAGAGAATCCTATCAAGCCTGTACTTTGCATTGCTCTTCTGTAGCAGCAGGAACTAATACAGAGTTGCTGGCATGCTCTGACAGAAAGTATGAGGATCTCTTGTTCAGCCTCTCCTCAAACACCTAATTATTATTTAAGGTTTATGCCAAGAAAAAGAAAAATGTTTAGCTATGATGCTGCTCAGGAAACTCTTTCATCTTTACCTTCTTTGACCATGGACATTCTTAGGTCATAAATGCAACAGAGACTGTGAATTTTTTCATTAGTGTAAGTTTATTGGGAACAACAACGAAAGGTCAAGTTTTAACATATCTGACTAATGACTTTTCAGCCTTAACGTGTTGCTTTTAACATACTGAATATCAAATGACAGATGGTTTAACCAAATGATTGGCAGACTACAACAAAGCTGAACCTTTTTACTATAATAATACAAGCTATCTATCAAGCATCCTACAAGACAGCCCTTCAGGTATAGAATTCGCTCCTGCATTAAATCAGTTCAAATGAACTTGTCTCCTGACTGGGCTCAACAGGAGATGAGAAAGCATTTCTGATCAACTGAGGCAAGGAAAAGATAAAACATGGAGGGTGGGACAGCTCTTATGTCATTCAGATTGTGATTTTCTTTCTAAAGTATTTAAAGACGAAGGAAAGGAGGAATGTGTTGCTTTTATAAATTTCCATAATAGTTATATTATGGATTTTAAAGATAAGGTAAGAATTACACAGATAATTTAAATGTAAAAAAATAAATATAAAGAAGTCCCTAAACCACAAAGCTTTTCAAGGTACATCATACTACAATATTTTAAAAACCTGATAACTATTTCAGATTCAACACAAATGTGATCAATTTCATTTAACAGCAATAAGAGCTCCTTATATAGACACAGTTATTGCGAGATGATTGATTTTACCCTTACCATTTATTATCCTTCAAACTCATGTTCTGGGATTAGAGCTTCTTTAAATAATTGTCCCAGTGCTTAAAATCTCAGAAGTAGGCACTTAAATAAATAGTCAGATTTGAAAATGTTGAACAACTCAAGGTACGCTTGACTGCGGCTGCTCAAACGTCAGAATAATCAGAACATTTAGTTATGTGAAAACATTATGCCAGTCTTTCTAGCTTCCTTCTTTGTGCTTTAATTCCTATCTTTTGCTACATGTTTTTTATTTCAGATGTCTCACTTCAGAAATGAGATAAAAAGCACACAGCACAACATAAAACTACTTCAACATGTCTTCAAAAGTGCTGAAAGAACACTTGCAAATCTTAAGTAAAGAAACACCTTTGTGGAATTTAATAAGCTAGTGCTTAAAGTTTTATTTTTAATCAGAATCTTAATTTTATACTACCTCAGGACACAGTAAATACTCATAAGTATGGAACACCTTTCACAAAAAGTCTACCAAAGACACTGTAGATTCTGTTTTTAATACATTGTCATGATCAATAACTTACACAATCAGTGCACAAAACATCTGAGAGGCATCAGATTTCCACTTGGAGCACAGATGACATTAAATGCCACGTACACATTAGCTGAATCTCACATTTAAGTTGCCTGCTGCCCATTCTGTTCTTATGTATGTACCTTAAAGCTACAGAGGATGAAGCATCAGAAGCTGCTCATCACAACAAACTATAGACAATAACCTAGTAAGCAAGCAAAGTAAATTTAGAAATAATTTTCCAAACTAACATTACTTTCACAACTGGCTGAATGACCTGGATAAGCCATATATTACTTACTTGCTGGCTTTGTGATGCTACAGGTTTTCTCATATTCTATATCAGAGCTAAAAATAACTCCCTGCTATAGGGATATTCACACTGTCACCTACTTTTTAAAAAATCAATATAAAAAGTTACAACATTAGAAAGTAATCATAAGGAGCCGTGTCTCACTTTTAAAGTGCGATACAGTGGACACCCACCTCTAATAAAGGAGTACTGCAGAGTACGTACCAATATTGTCATATGCCCCTTTTCCTCCTGCAATACCTTACTACACCCTTTTCTTCATCTACATCCATGACCTCTTTTCCCCCATCTGTTCTCCAAGTCAGGATAACCTTCTCAGCCTCTTCTTCTATAGGATGTCTGGAGTACACCTTCCAGCTGGTTGCTGACCAATCAGGGCACTAATTGGTTAATCACTGCATTTCATTTGATTAGCCAGCTGCCTACTTATGTAGAACACACGCTCCCATTGGCCAGTTACCCTAATGAGAGCATGTAAGGCCCAAGGACCAACTGCCACCAGCTTTACATCTTCACACAATTCTGAGTGAGCAAGCAGGAGCTTTGGCTCAGCTGCAGCAACCTGTATCACTGGATGCGGCAGCATCGGGCACCTCCAGAACGCTTGGCTTTTAAGTACCATGACGCATCACTTGACACATGCAAAAAATCTGTGATACCATTCAGACTGATAGAACTTTCATCACTGCAGCACGATCCTTGCCAGGGTAAATATCTGTTCTTCAGACTTAGTACTGAGTATCATAATGACCTCTTCTGGTGTAAGGAAAAAAAACCAAACCAACCAACACCAACACAAAAACCAGGTAGATTAATTGAACAAAAGCTCTCATAGCTTAAACAGCAGCAGGAACATCCACATGATCACGATTTGGCTAATCAAGCTGTTTGAACTACTGACTTCTGTAACACTGAGGTTCATTATCAGGCTGCATAAACTAATAACTAATTTTTCAAGTCCCAACTTGAAAATACATCCCCTTGTATTTTATTAAGGTCATAAGTAGTAAATCAGATGTAAAGAACAGCTCGAAATAAAACTACCAAGTGTCAAAACAATAGTCCTTTGTATTAAACTTAGGGGCTTATCTTTCTCTCTGTTGCAATTATATTAACTTCAGTCAAGCTACAACCAGGCTGTGCTGAACTTGTTCTGTTTATACTGTCAAATTACAAAATCCATTTTCTACAAGTTAACTGAAACTAGAGTTAGCTAAGCATGATGATCTGTTAAGTATCTCTAACAATTATGCTGCTATTCAAACAGAAAATAAAAAACCTGCAAAGGATATTAAAAACAGGCGTACACACATGGCATAATTTTCATTATGAAAAGCATTATCATGATACTTCTGATACAAAGCTCAAAGTGTTTTCATTTTAAAGATTCAAATTCTCAACTTAAACTTGGCATGGAAAAAAGTTCCGCAGTAGGTAACTGCGTTCAGGAGTAACACTGAATTTATTTTGGAACAAACTTTAACACAACGATCACAGAAGCAGATCTTTACACAAATACATTCTGCATTTCTTGTGCCTGCAGAATTTAGATGTGTACATAAATCTGACAAGATACACCAGATTTTTTTCTTCCTCTCCAGAAAGACAGATTTCTTTCCTCTACACAAGCTCAATGGAACTAGATCTTCTTGAAGCTATTTTGCTTCCATCAATTAAATTTCTATTAATGTCCTTTTTTTGTTGTTGTTGTGGAGAGTCTCTCACCTATGCCTGATGCTCTGTTTTCAAATCTACTCTTTCAAACTGATTAAGTGATCACCTTAACACTTTGCACTTCTATACACACACCACCCCTTCTGATAAAGGGATAATCTTTGTAACACTATGTGTTAAATGGCACATTTTATTTCTTTACCATATTAAAAATAAGATCTTCCTGCATACTGCCTGCTCAAATTACATGGATTTTCCTTAAGATTAGGGCACACATTGTAACAGCAGCATATAATTTTCCTGCTCAATAATTTTTTTTCCAGTTGAAAGGTATCCTATAACATCATCAGCATCAACAGGAACAGACACCTGATTTTCAGCTAGACAAAGCTTATGCATTTGGTGACATTATTCCCTGTAAAAAGCAGTTTTCAGATATAGAGTGGCTACATGAAAATCTGAAAACCATCTGGCAACTCATTCTTTGACCACAAAATGCTAGACCAAAAGGAGATGTAAAAATTGTGCCAGTAATAAGATGGTGTAATTTCTTTCCCCCAATATCCAGTTTTTGTCACTCTAATTTCATCCTCTGTTAATTTTATACACATTCAGAAACAGAACATAAGTATTATCCTTCCTAAAAGCTGTATAGAGTCCTTGAAAAATTAAGTATAAAACCTGTTTATCCATTTAGGAATTTTTTTGTTGAAACTACCATGTATGTGACTGTGAATAAAAAGGCCATACATATCCCAAACATCTCATTATCAGCAACATGTTCCAAAGCCAGAAGATTAAAGACCAAACTCCTACTACTTAGACAACATATTAATTCTCAAAATTTCTTGGGATTCCTTTCAGAGTGCGAAACTTCAAGTCTTCTGTGCTTCAGAAAGTACCTTAGCATGAATTTACAACAGCCAATCAAAAAAACCTCTGCATTGAGCTATGCTGGTTACAAAATACACATTTCTAATTTTTTTCTAACTTTTTTTTCCTTTCAGAATTACTGACTGAAGCTCTGTGCTAGAGAAGACACCAGAATATGAGCCAGCACACACACACAAGTTTGATTTTGTTTTAAAAAACAAGCTATTTATAAAATTACCAGTGTCACACACATCTTGTGCCCAAGAGTCTGTCATCTTCAGCTGCTATTGCTTGTTACAGTAATAAAGTATCAAGATGATCCAGGTATCAGTCACATAAGTACACAGGAATTTAAAAGAAATAAATTTAAGTTTCAGTACGTTGCAAGGAAGTTTTATAAATATGAACTTTTACCCAAATATTTAGAAGGTGAGAAATAAAGAAAAAATTTGATTAAAAAGATATCACTACTTTTAGGCCAAACCCATGCTATTTTCTTTATCAAATTAATAGTATTATTAAAGACAGAATTGACATTATCTGTAGCAAAATAATTCACTTAAACATATGTTGTGACCTGACCAAATGAAAAAAAAGCAAAACAAAATATGGCAAAACAGTAACTAAATGTATTCACTCCAGTAGGGTGCATATGCACAGTTTTATTTGTTATGGGTTATTAATGTTTTCCGTCACCAATTTGTTAGAACTGACAAAACCAAGTTATATTTTAAGCTAATTTGGCCTTACGAAATCATACTTACAAACCTAAGATTCAACCATTTTTAATTGCGTACTACTTTGTATTATTAAGGTCAGTCCTGAGATTTAACCACAAATATAGTTATCTCTTGGATGACATATGGCAAGATCTCCAACTCTTTTTAGCTTTGGAAATTTACATCTGCCTGTTCATTCAAGATGCTGAGCATACATGTGTTGACAAATATAAAATAGCAGATGGCAAAAAGCAAATGCTCAACGTGAAGCACTGGGCATCACTTGAAGAAGGCTTGGACTCAGACATTTGCCATTTTTATTTCAACAGCAGAAGTATTTTTAAAAATAAATTCCACCATCTATTATGCTTGATGCTAATGAACATCTGTGATCAGAATATTCATGACTACAGAATGAATGTCATATTAATTGCAATTAATATCCAAGATGCAAGTTGCTTTATAAACTTTTGGATTTTAAGGTAATTAGCACAGTACAGCTCTTCACGAGGTTAACTTCTGCTGCTACACATAAGCCAGAAAACTTCCTATACTGACCACATAATTTGTCATGAAATCTTTTAATAGGCAATACATAGCTGTGCTCACCTGCTATTCCGGCTTCTGAACTGGAGTTACTCCAATAATTGACCACTACCGCAGTACATAAAATACCTGCATGTAGACCTGTTCTCTGCTTACACCACCACCACTACTACTACTTCTACCACCACTATCTCCAACAATGGCTTTAGAAAACCCAAATGAGCACTTCGTCAGAGGTGTGAAGCTACCAAGAGCTCTATGTACAAGCTTTAGTTGGGGAGCAAGGGAGTTATTTTATCTGAACTGGACACAACAGATAAGATGAAAGGTCCATCCAGTGCCACACTTTTTACTAACAATGAAAAGTGGATGCCTAGGGAATGGTATCAGCGCAAGACAAACATACAGCAACACCTCCCTTATATATTCTACCAATATTCAGAAGTCCATAGCTCATGAATCTCTGAATCAGAGAGTATTTCTGGTGTTAACGTGCCATAGCAGACTTTTCTTTCATGAAAATCTTACAACTTTTTCAAGCATGGAACCCCTTGGACACAACATCATCCGTGGCAATAACTTTCACAATGTAACTATGGGCTATACAAAGACCTTTTAGCGAAGGTATGTACTGTAGCCTCCAAGTCACTCCTATAGCCAATGAGTTTTTAAGGTGCATAAAAATAATTGTTATTACCACCATGCTTTAACAGGCTTTAGACTAACTGTGCTAGATGCTGTATTAGTAAGCAGACAGACAAGTAGAGTCTTTAACAGTTCAGCTACAATAAAAAGATGAATAGACACAGGACATATGGTAACAACAGACAAGAAGCAGAGGATCTGCCTCGGAGAAAACACCTACAAGTAAACATCAGTGTGGCTTTTTAGTCAGAAAGAGATCATCACTGATAGCAAAAGAATTCTGAGCCAAACAGCAAAATAATAATAATAAAAAAGAAGTATCTTTGTTTTCTCTAACATTTCTCGCTAACTTTTCAAATAAAGAGCACTAACCATTTAGTTTGAATATACACAGGCTCTAAAGAAAAGCTTCTATATTAAAATAATCTTTTAATTTCTAAAACTACAGACAGTTACAGACTTAAACAGATAGTTGTAATCTCCAACAATTCTTACTTCACACTCTTCAAAAGAATTACATAAAAGTACAGTGCTATAACGCAAAGGGTCAGTTTCATTTAAAAAAAAAATTCATGCAGGAAAGGCACTTTGTAGTTTCAGTTCTGTGGCAAACAGCTCTGAACAATACATATGATTTTAATTCCAGTACTATACATAGATTCATAATGAAAGAAATACATTAATTCCATTACAGTATTCAGTTTAAATTAGCCTTCTATCTGAAGGGAAGAGGTATTTTACACTGCGGTTCCCTATTGTTTTCATGAAGAACAAATAGATCATTATTAATATTTTATTCACATTTCACTAGTAATTCAGTAAAATAAAAAAAACATTAGGAGGTCCAAGAAAACAACTATTACTGTTAGGAGTGGAACCAAGAAGTTTAGTTTCCAAGTCAACTCTCCTGCATTGATTCTTCTGATGTTTAATAGTGAGGACCAGAGGATTTATGTCCTACATCTGCATGCAAACATCTTGTAAAGTGTTAAAACTTAAGACTCTAAGTACACAGATCATTTTCAGACAAAGAAATAAGTTAGCAGGAAGCACCATGAAGGAGTAGATGTACAGCAGTAGACGTACAGCTTAGCTAAGTCAACTGAAGAGCACCAAAATATGTAAATTTGGAAGATATTTCATACTTGTAAAATGCCGTTTAAAACAGTTTTCACAGGGGCTAGAAACGATTTTTTTAAAAAACAACACACACACACACACACACTCTCTCTCTCTCCCCACCCCACCCCAAACCAACCCATGGATTTATTTCAACTCTAACAAAATTCAGGCTCCTGTTGACAGGCATCATTCTCTTTACCTCACTTAAAAGTCCCAACTTCTAATCACGTTCATTCGGACACCTCAAACCAAGCAAGATTAGCTGCACATGCGCTCTCTAATGCTCTGCCAATACTGACAGTCCAGCTAGCAACTACCTAAAGGAACATATAAAAAAACTGAGTTTCACTCACCTTCTTCCATCTTCTCTACCAGGTTGCCAGTTTTCAAGAAACTTAGGAATTTAATTATCTTGGGACTTCTAATTGTCTATCAAATTTGGTTGAAAATAGTCAACAATATCAAAAAAATACACCCCATTTTCCTCAGAAAACCAGGCCAAAGCATCTTTTGGGCAAAAAGCCTGAATTCAGGGGAAGGAGTAAAACAAGAGAGGCAAGAATCATATGAAGTAATCTGGTAAAGCTCTGAGATTCTTATACACGTATACCAGGAGTACAGGAAAAAAAAATCAAGAGAATACACAGAACAGCAAATCTTACTGTATGACCAAAAGCACGGCTCCACAAACAAGCACCAGAAACTTTCAAATAAAATTTATATTAAAATATTTTCCTCCTATACATTTTCTACTCCATAACTGCAGGCTTTCAGGAAGAACTTTTTGCTCTTTGCATCTGGTCTTTATACATTTAAGTGTTGCATTCAGTACACTGTAACTGCACGCACGATAGTAAATAACACAAGTATCAATTGGCACATTTCATGACTACGTGCTACAGTTACTTTTTTTTTTTTTTGACTTATGTACCTGATTATCCAGCACCTGATGAACAAGTATTTGGCACAGTTAATTCATAAACGTTTAGCAAAGCTGGGAGACACATCAGTGTTTTGGAACCAGAACACTTCAAGACCTCTTTGCAAATTATAGTAACTCAAACTCCAGATGTTTATTTGAAACTTAAACAAGCCTCAGTGAGCTGATGTTATAAACACACTCTGATTAATCATATTCAAAAAGTGTAAAAACAAACCCCACAATTATTATCTTCCTGGTTTATAATTTTTTTTTTTTGCACATCTTAAAAAACCAAAACATACTTACTAATAAAGCAAGTTTTTGGTACTTCCGTTTTAGTTCTGCCAGACTGTCCGATGGCTTTGCACCCAGGATTTTGTACCAGTCCTTTTGTGTTATCCTTTCAAAGGCCATAGTCTGAATGGCTTTGAAATTACTTTCTTAGCACTGTGCAAAAAATTTAAATAAATATAATTACAATTTGAAAGAGAAACAGTTAGGAAAAGCAAAAATTAGGAAATGTGACAAACTACAGGATCATGAAACAGACTGCAGCCCTCAAGCACATCTACACCCCTACATAAGATCTACAGGGCAAAAAACCAGCTTCACATGGCCATTCCATCCCATAGGTTGTCATATGTGATTTCAGTTATGCTGCGTCTCCTGTTCCCATTCCTTAGCATTTCATATTTCAGAAGCTGTCCATACTCCTTTAAAATCATTTTGCATTTTAACCGTCTGAACCATTTTGAACCTACCCATGTCATACACACACTTTTAAAAATATGCCCTTTTTATAATGTATATATTATGTATAACTTTTAAGCAATACTGTACTTAATGTATTAAAAAATGAAGTACATGAAGTGTGACATTTTGTCAATTCCGGAATAAGATACATGCAAGAAAACAAAAAGGTATGGCTCCGGTTTTAGACAACGATATTCACAGTATGGACCATCCTTTGTCCTGCTGGGTAAGAAGGCTTAGCTTTTTAGATATTCAAATATTAGAGCACACAAACCCAAACAAAAGTATATAAAGCTTATCTAAGCAGGTTGCTAAGTAAAACTCAACTAGTTGGGCGCTTTTTATTTTTGGCCATCTGTCATCAAGCTCATAACACAGAATGAAAAAAATTAACAGAAAAATTAAATGTCAGTAACAGCACAGTAATGCCTGAGCTTCAAGCAGGTACTTCAGTATACTGAAACCCCAAGCTTGGAATAGCTGATTTGTCATGAACTTTCTGATAAGAAATAACACTGTCTCTTAGTAGGAAAGAGCTTTGCCAAGCTCGCAAGTTTCATAAGTCTTTTTTTTATTGCAAAAGCAAGAAGGTTTTTTTTTCTTTTTCATTTCAGCACTAAAGCTGGTTTCTGGCGACTACTGTCACACTTCCGAATAAATCCTCTTTTCACAGGAGAGGAAAAAGTACGCTTTTCAAACTTCGCAGAGCTACCAGCAGAAAGAGGGCCCGCTCGACTGCGGGGCAGTCCCCCCCCGTCCTTCGGGGAGGCACCACGCCCGGCCCTCCCACTCCACGCCTTTCTCCACGAAGGCCCGCTGCCCCCTACGG
>NW_009259177.1:1489736-1528942 GCF_000687185.1 Egretta garzetta | reverse complement strand
CCCCGGGAGGAAGCGGAGCCGTGGCGGAGGCCCGACGCCGTCTCCATGGCGACCGGCGGCGCCCCGGAGCTGCGTGGCTCAGTAAGTGAGGGCCCCGGCCGCCCTCCAGCGCTCGTTCCCGGCCCGGTACGAGCGGGAACACCTTTTCACCCTCACTTTCCCCTCAGGGATTCCATCTCCAGGTGCGAGAAGACACCGGGGTCCACCTTCCCCTCCCTCGCTACGCGGGCGTCCGGTCCGCCCGACACCCCCTCTCCCCTCAGGGACTCCACATCCAGGCGCGGGAGGACCCGGGGGCACGGCGCTCACTTTGCCTTCCCTCTTTGCGGGCCTCCCCCCCCGTGCCACCCCGGGGTCAGAGCTTGGCTCCGCCACCGGGGCACCGCGGGCCCGCCGGCGCCCCGGGGATCGGCTCCGGCATACGGTCGACCCACGGCGTCGGGTTCTCTCTGCCCGGCTGCTCCGGGCAGCGTGTGTCTGGGGAGAAAACCGCGGGCGTAAACGTGACTATCCTGCCTCCTGCTCGCCTCCCTTACAAGTTGTCCCGACCCAGAGAGCGGAGTAAGAGGACGGTTTCTTTCTAGAAAGTACTTGTCCTAAAGGGGAAGGAAGAACATTCTCTTAATGAAAAAAATCAACTCGAGGGAGCAGATTTTTAATGATGTAAAGGCGTTTCCTCTTAAAAAAAAAAAAGCTTAGGTTGGTGCTGTAGCCTTCAGTTTCTGTAATGTCAGTCGATTCCCTTTAGCAAAATCCCTAAATACTAGTTTAGACAAACTCAGTTCACACTATACCTTTCAATGCGTAGCATACTTCTTTAAACACTTTAAATACTTTAAATATAAATATTAATAAGTATTGAAACACTTTAAATGCAGTATACTTCTTTTGACAATATTTTTGTGCAGCATGTTAGAATTAAAGCAACTTTTTGTCATTTTTCATACCCTTTGAACTGAACTGGCAGCAGCCAGGCTGTACACGCATTAGTGGGAAGAACTGGGGGTGTTGTTCTTGGCATATTGTTCCCATTAACTACCAGTGCAGGAAGGGTGTGGGACAATTGGGGCTGAAAAATATACATAGAGAATTTATTTAAATTTTAACATGGATGGTAGAGAAGCAAGAGACTTTCTGGGTAGGTGAAAAAAACATCTAATCTACAAAACTACTCAGGACCTGTGCATCAGTCTGATTTTTGTCTATCCTGGTCATCAATGGCTCTACAAAATAGTCCAGTAGGTTAGTATTTTGCCCTTTTCTGCACTTTTGCAGGTGAGGTCAAAGTTGTAAGATGAGTGTCCATAGCTGTCAAAGGGGAGAGAGACTTGTCTTTGCACTTGGGCAGTACATGTATGAGCCCTGGAACAATCCAACTTCCTCTGTCAACGCAGTGTTAACTTCTGCAGCACCAGTGTGAGTAATTATATATTTCACTGAAATCATTGAATTATAGATGAGATGTATCAAGTGTGAGCTAATTTACATAGTCCCTTTTGAAATTAGTACTTACCTCTCAGGCAAAGTTACAGGACTGTTCTGAGTCCAGTATGTTGTCTGACTGTCAATATTAAAAGATGGAAAATTCCTCACTTGTGAGGCGCCTGCTTCAACAGCTAATCATCCTACTGTTAAAAATCATCACTTCTATTCCCAGCCATCAATTCTTCTTACACCTTTCGCCTTAAACTGTGGTGTTTTAGCATCTGATATATACCGATGTAAACAAGCACTGAATATTTCTTTAGTTTTGATGAATTTAAGAGATTGAGCATGTTTAAGTCATACACAAATAGATATTTTGTCTTAAATCATTTTTGTAGTTGTTCTTAATTTTTCCAACTTTTAAATGTGGCAATTAATAAGATTAATTAATGTGTCAGTTAATAATACAATATTTCACTATGGGGTCTCACTGGCACTCCTGGCATACTGTTTTCACTCTGACTTTTTAAGTCAGTACAGTGATAAGAAATTTTCAGATGAAGTTTTCTGTCAGAGCTATAGTAGACAGCTGACTCAAAAGAATGGTGTAAGTGAAAATTCTGAATGCTGTCTCTTGGGAACAATTGTTATGTCCATGAAAGATAAAACAATTTGTTCAACCTTGAAAAATGTTGGGCTTTTTTTAATCTATATATCAAAAATCCTTGGAAGAGATAGGATAATTTAAAACGGATTAATTTTTTTTTTCCTTTTTTTTTAAGAGAAAGGTGTCAGAGATCTGAATGTTAAGTTCTTCCAGAATTTGTTTTAATTGGGTCAGATTTGTCAACAGTAAAAAGACAACCAAAGTTTTGTCTCCCAGGAGATGTGGGTATGATAGACTAAATGTCATAATGATGTGAACAAATGAGATGTAACATGCACTGAAAATATATGTTTTCCATTAAATTTCCACAAAAATGATTGAAAACGTCTTGGGAGTTATTTAAGCAATTTACAATATTGTTTAAAAAGGTACATCTGGGCACACTGAGTACAGTCTTTTGTCGTTCATTAGCAATGTATTTAATGAGGGTTTTTTTAAGTGATAGATAGTTAAGGTAACAGACAAGTGACAGATTGTTTGTCTTTAACGATTTCCCTATTTCAGGCCCATTACAAAGCAATTAGAAACCTGACAGCATTTTTACTCTGCATTACTGATCATCTAAAGTGATGAGAAATGAGAGGTGATGAATATTAATTGTATATTTTCATATAATTATCATAAATTATTACCTTGTCTAGTGTGCTGCAGGTGGAGTAAAATCAATGGATGAAAATTCAGTTAAATATGATAATTTGAAAGATTTCATGACTTAGTTTTTGTCTTTAAAGTGCAGTGTCAATCAGTCTAAACTAGGCATAGATTAACTGAGGGAAAGACAAAGATACTCATACCTTTCCTCGCTTTGCTAGCACTGATCAGCATGGCATTTACTCTTGTGCCCTGTGACAAATTATTTATCTCTCTTCTGTAGCCTGCCATGTTTACACTGGAGCTATATCTATGCCTCTCCAATCTTCTTCCATAAACATTTACTTAATGTTCAAACATTAAAGCAATATCAAAAGCTGTGCACTTAGCAGAACCCAGAACCAGCCATTCTTGTCTTTTTTTCACCCACTTGGTATATATGCATTGTAACATATCAGTTATTTGCATTGTGCTTTTATTCTCAGGTGACCTTTGCCTCTGCCAAAAATAAGGAGTGTTCGTATGACTTGTTTGTTTAAAGTATGGACCTTTATTCAAATTTTGTTCTGAAAATGCAGTCATCAATAACAAGCATCCATAATAAACAGACGTGACAGAATCTTACTTGTTTCCACACTTGAAGTAATAAGTCTTCATGACACTCGTATCATTGGTCTTGAAAGTTCAAAGGATATCATCAATTCCTTTTCAGACAGGGAGAAAGGAGGCACAAAGATTGAAGTGTCAAAGTAACAATGAATTTTGGTGTTCTGTTTTGGAATATGAAACTCCTATAACTTACAGCACTTATCTTTATAACGCATGTCCTATGTTCAGAGCAGACTTCATTTGTAGTTAGCAGAAAAACTACAAAACCAGATCACAGGTACTCCAAACTGGGTATGTAGAAGGTGTGGCTAGCGTTTGCATTTTTCCTGGGAAATTTTGGTTGATATGACTTATTCAATATCGCTTTAGACACAGACAACAATGATATCCAATTTATCTGGGGCAGCAGACCTTAGCCACAAGACAATTCTCTCTTTTCCTGCATTTCCCTTCACATTTCTGGCTCAGTGAAATGATTGAATTGGATGAATTGTAAAAACAAATGATTATGTCACAAAGTCTATCAGAATCCATGTAGTTAAAGTCAAATAAAAACTGCATGTGCAAATTTGTATTTCTATCTTGATTTTCAGTGCTTGACTTTGCAAACCTGATAGTTTAAACACATGGCTTTTGAAAAATCACATTAGCATTATTGACATAATATTTTGGCTTCCAATATTGCTGTGTTAGTAAGACAGCCTAGGGAGTTGAGTGTTTTCTCATGGTGGCAAACTTCACAACAAGCTACTGTCTTAATTTGGTTTGGTCTATGAGTAGAAGAACTTAAGAGCAGCCAAAGAGGGTTAAACACGTACTTAGCCTTCTATCTCTGATAGTGGCCAGTGATGGAGCAAAAAGATAACAAGGAACAGCACTAGTGTAGAGAAATCCTGCAGGTGTTAAATCCTCCGAGATGTGAATTTTTCATATATATACAACAAATTACTCCCTGGGCTAACAGTATGTGCTAACTGGCTCACTATTGTTTGAAGTTAAGGGTCTCCTTCATCCATAAACTAACATTACTTGGTTACACTTCAGTCATTATTGTCAGTCAATATACAGGTCAGTATGGTATATTCTAATCCCCATTTCCATCACAATGGGATTTCCTTTGAGACATTGCCATGCTATAAAAAGCCTCATTCCCATCCTGATTGCCTGCAAATGAAAAAGGTAGCATGACTAGGCTCGTACCACGATGTTCTCACTGCTGAGGCCTCATGGTCATTTTAATGAATCTTATTTATGAAGTACGTAGTCAAGGTCCAACTTTGTTCCAGTTTAAATTACACATACATAAAAATCAACTTGATTTTTTCCCAGTTATATGCCAGTACATTATATAGTAAACTTTTTCATGTGTTGTCATTTCAATCCCAGTTCTGTCATGTAGTCTCAGTAGGATTAATAATTGCATCATGCTCCGTGAGATTCTAAGAAAGGAATCCTTCTCTGTGATACACATTATCCTTGATATTCCACTGCAACTCTGAAAGAGTGCCATTTTATGGCTTTATTTTTTCATTTCTGTCATAGAACACAGAACAGTTTTAATACCCATCCACTCTCTCAGTATCAACACTGCAGTTATGCCTGGATTGCACATGGATTTTTCAAACAAAAGGATCCCTTTTCTTCCTGTCCCCCTTGTACATATGTTCACATTCTGCATAGTCACATGCTGCTAACCATGTGTATAAAGCCACATGTTATGTCATATTTCTTCTTTAATTCCTGTAGTGAAAAGGCTGAATAAGACTCCTTTTGTTGATATACCTTGACTTTTATGCTGATATACTTAAACCAAATATTCAGATGTTTGAAAACCCTTATCAGAAACAGGTGTGTGTAATGTCACTGGTTACTTGCTAGTGCAAACTGCAATATACACAAAGGCAGCGGAGCAACAACTGTGGTGTCTAGAAAGCTTGCAAACATGACAGATGGACAGTATTTCACAGTTTAGGCTAAAACCAGCTTCTTCAGAAAGGTAATTATAAAATGAAATATTTAGCCCTGGTATTTAGATTATTCATTTTATTTTAATTGGCTTTTTTCAAGATAATTGGGTATGTTTCCACATGTTTGTTGAAGAGGAGCATTGAGCTAATTGTCTTTTTGCTTATTTTCTTTAGAGATATGGTTTATAATTTATCATAATTTGATTAACATTTTTCCATTATGTGGATTCTTTTAAGGACTAGAGTACTTTCCAAGTATGGCGACAAGTAGTAAAATGCCTTTTAGTATTAGAGGAAAAAATATAGTTGATGTCCTTCAAATACCATTTCATTATATATTCCTATATTACATATATTTTTCAGTCTTAGCTTAAGCAAAACTCCCATTGTCTTTTCAGTTTGAACTGAAAGGTATAGTTTGAAGACATGCTATGCTGATCTAATGACTAATTGCCACTGAAACTGGTAAAATTCTTCTGGCATTCCTTTTTCACCTGCTTCAGTCACGTACATGAAATAAATGAGCAAAAATCTAATTCTGCCAAAAGAGTTTTAATTTTCTGGTGATTTAGCTCCACTGGACAGATTTGTCATGCGTCAGTGTCAGCACAGAGAAGGTGGCTGGAGAATTCGTCCAGGACAAGGGGAAGAGGGGAGCAAATCTGCCCATTTTGATGTCACCTAGCCATTAGATCATATTACTTCATCATCAAATTGCATTGAGCTAGACGGAGTAAAATTTATCAGAGCACGTGGTAAATAAAGCTGTTTTGAGATAATGCATATGACCAATGAATGTTTGAAGTTTAAGAAATATAAAAGAGGACTAGTACTCAGTCACAGAAGATTGATCTAGTCAAATGGAAATAAATGTTACTGAAAAAAATTTGCATTTTTTTCTGATTTTTGTGACTGGTACCAAGATTCATCTAGTTTAATATTAAAATTATATTTCAGCAATATAATTGGCCTTTTTTGGCTCAGTATTACTTGGTCCTACATTATAACCTTATTGTTACATTAACGTTTGTTTGGGGGTTAGGAGGGTTGCTGTCCCTTGATATTTCAGGCAAGTTCAGGGCCTGTTGTGCTAAGACATTGTACAGACATATTGTTAAAAAAAAAAAATCCTATCACCAAAAAAAAAAGTAAATCTATTTAACAAAAGATCTGGAAGAAAGAGTTAATTCAAGAAATCTGGGAGGGCCATGAAACAGCAACCTGTTTTGCATAACTAGTCAAACAGATCAGTTTGTACGACTAAAAGGTTTTGTAGCTGTTTTCAATGCATGGAATGCTTCAAGTTTGTCATGGCAATTTGTAGGACATGGTGTCTGCATTTTGTAGACTGTAAAAATAATAATATATACTTCAAATGCAAACATTCATTTAAGAAATGCACAACAGGGCTTCAGTCCTGCAAAGAAGCACATATACTTCTATTTGCACTGAAGTAATGTACACTTTGATGTGCTTTATATAAAACAACTGCGTAAGTATTTGCAGGAATGGTCTCCTAAACTGTAAAGGCCAGCTTCAGGTTTGCTTTAGCGTTTACTGCTACTGTTAGCTTTGCTGGTAACTGTGGTTGCTACGCCATTATAGGTATCAACCCATAAACTCTTGTCTCTGAAAATAGTACAGCTGTCTCTGTAAATTGTATGTTGATTCTTTTCATTAAAATAAAACATATATTCAAATGTTGATCTTCATACAATATTAAAGCAAGCACTCGCTTTAAGAGCTTACTTTAAGTTTTTGTCAGCATAGCTTTTGCAGTAACACCATGAAAGTTTCCTTCTCAGAGGTAACTTCTTCATGAGATGGCAGATCTCATGCATTAAAAAATATAATTTAAGGGTTTCTCTACTGACCAGTCTGTCTCAATAGGTAAAATATTAGACCAAAATATATGCCCAAAAGCCAGCGATCTATTTTAGCTTTATATGAATTCTGACCTGGATTCAGGTGATTTTATCTGAAGGTCTATCACAAACTTGTTTTCCCCTAAATTAAAAAAAAAAAAACAAACAAAAAAACTCTTCCGTGAAGAGGAATAAAATAAGTACAAAGCTCCTGAGTTCTTGATGATTGTTGTAGAAACAACTTTTGGAACACAGTAGTTGTTCCATTTTAATAGGAATAGAGAAGATAGGGTACAGCAGGGAGAAGACAAGAAGAGAAGAGGTGGTTTTATTGAAAATCTGTGTGACTATTTCAGGTGTTTCTCATTTTATTATAAATACAAATAATCAGGTTAATCTAAGTCCACAGGGAATGTATTTTCCTTCTCTATTTATAGCTCCAAGTTTCCCTTTCAATTCCAAATCTTTCTACTCTAAAAAGAAGCAATATGCAAACTATACATGCATCTAAATGAAATTCCATCTAAACCCCACCATGTTCTCACAAGCTGTAGAGAAAATTATGATACAAGATTGGTTTGATTTTCTAATCACTATTTAATCATCAGACTTAACTATTAACAGAAAGCTTATGCTTTTGTTTTAGTTACGATCTTTTGTACTGCTAAACAGGAAATGGCAAGCAACAGAAGTCTAATAAGTGCTCAGGAAAAATGCCATGTGGCATGTGCATCATCACAAAAATACGATGAGCTCTTAACTTTGCAAATGTCTTCAGGCCCCATGGATGCACAACCTACATTAGCAAAAATTGTGTGAGTAAAGCCATGGCAACTTTTCAGTCATTTGTTAAAGTAAGATGTTTCATTTGCTGCTCTGTGATAAGTTGTAAAAATATAATTGCGTAAATATTTTGTTAGCATCAGTCTCAGAGTAAAGACGAAGTAAAATGTTTAAAATATATTCATAGTTTCTCTGTACAGTTATACTCTGTTTCATGCAAGTAAGGGGAAAAATATCTCAAAACCCTAAAGACAAGTTGATTTTCAACTTTTGTCTTTATTTAAAATTTTAGTCCTTTCAGTGTTTGTGAATCCTTCACTCTGCATCTGTCTGCAGCTGACTTAGTGGTCCTGGAATCTGTAAAATCATTTTCTTTGTCTTATGTTTCTTTGGCTCTTTAGATATCAGTTCTTCCTCTTTGGTCAGTTGGCAAACTGGAACGCAGAGTCATGGTGTTAATAATTGATTTCAGTCAGGAGGGTTGATGATTTTGTACCAAAGAACATATAAGAAGGATTAGAAATTACAAGATACTGTATCTACTTATTGGCGGGAAGAGATCCCATTGTGTCCTGAAGGCCCTCGCCAGAGCGCAGGGAGGGTTGGCCGCTCCCTGTGGGTCAGGGGGCTGGGGGCCAGGCCTGACAGCCCGGCTGCAGGGCAGGGGCTTTGCCAGGCAGGGCTCAGTGTCCCCCGGCAGCCGGGGACAGCCAGAGCCTGGGGCATCAGGCAAGCCCGGGGTGACAGGGCAGGGCCGAGGCCAAGCCAGGAACATGAGTCAGTAAGCTAGGTTCCAGGTCAGATACAGCCAGTGGTCACCAGGCCAAGCTGGGAAATCAGCCCGTGGGCTGGGGCCTGGGTGCAGAGCAGCGGGGCCTGTGGCTGGGCGCGGGTACAGGCATGGCCGCTGCGTGGGTGGGGCTGCACCTCAGGCAAGGCCAGGCCCTAGAGCTTCAGCTTAAAGGCAGCTCCCACAGAAGGGGTCCAGCCGCGGCTGAGGCCACCCTGCAGAGCTGTCTGGCAGCTCCCCACAGTGACCAGAGGGAAGGAGGGGCAGCCCTCAGCTGTGCTCTCTCTAAGCTGGCCCTGAGCCCAGCAGCCACATCCCTGGGCGGGGGGGATGCAATCAGGGCCCTCACAGCCATTTAAGATCCCAGGGTGCTGCTACCCCTTTTAGTCTGCTTCATAGAAAGGCATGGGAGCAGATGGTGGCCACTTTAACTCTGCAAGTATAAGTGACACCGAAGTTTCAAACTTTTACAGCTTTTTATTTGTCTTGTTGTCTATCTAACTTGTAAAACCATGCTATGATGACTGAATTATCAATTTCTCTGTAAGTGCTTATTTGGGTCAAGGAAATGTATATTTTCATTTTTTTGTGCTGATTTCTTTTCCAAGGTGCGGTAGCTTCATTCCTCAGGTATTGAGTAGGCTTTGTCTCTTCCAGGCGCTGAAAGCAAATCCCATTTCTCTGGCATGTGGGGTGAGACAGAAGGGGTATATTGGGTGCTGTTTAGTTTCTTGGCTAAGTAAGGTGAGATAGTAAATGATGTCAAATTACTGTGTTATTCAAAAAGCATTGTTTAAATATTTTCTTCTGCATTAGGCACCAGTTGCCTAACTGAGTAGTATAGTTTCTTGTCTATGGGGTACTGGCAAAAAATCTTTCATGGCCAGAGGTCTGTGGGATGCCAGGGTTTCAGTGGCAAAGTGACAGAGAAAGGAGAAGCAGTTGCTTTCTATTCATTGACTCAAATATCCAGGATAAAATTTTCCTTCAAGCCTTTGGCAAAATTCCCAACAATTTTAGTGGGACATGAGTTTCACACACAGCCTGTACTTCTTAGGTTATTACTCAGGGTGTACTCATTTAGAATAGATTGTAATTTTGTGATAGACTGTAATCAGAAAGAGTATTAGAAGAGGGGAAGACCTGGCTTTCCTAATAAAAGGAAAACTATCATCACTTTTTCTTTCCAGCTGCTATATGGCTTGAGAACAGTTTCATTTATTTGGCAGATGTGAGGTTTGCAGCATTATTTGTTGAAGGAGGTCCTTCCCAAAGTGATACAGATTATGTGTGTAATTCTGCCCTTTGCTGGGTAAATTATTACGAAGGCAGTTTCCCAAACATTTATTTTTTATCACATAAATGATGTATATTGTGCGTTTCCTGTATAAAAAATTAAATTCAGAATTTTCACAAGTCTTACGACGATGTTAATGCAAGCCTGTACCAGAAAACATTTCAGGACCATAATACATGAACCATTATGTTCTCATCTATCAATATAAAGATATATTAGTATCTGGAGTACGTGTGCATGTAGTTTGCAAGTGCAAACAAATAGGAAACATATGATGGCTGGAGAAAAATACTTTAAGAATGCAAAACAATAATGAATAAATATAAGATTTGCTTAACCCCTCCATTGTGGTTACGATCTGATATTGCCATTGTTTTAATTTTTAGTAACTTTGGTAGATAAATAAAATGCGTTTGCTGCACAGATAATGCTTTCCTTGAGAAATCCAACACAAAAAAAAGAGGTAAATTTAAATATGTAAATTTAATAGGAGAATATTAAAATAAATCACTATATCTTTTGAACAACTACTGAAAAAAATAAAGCAAAGAATACATGCTTGTCAAATATGCAGTATAAATAAATAATTTACGTGAAAATGGATGACTAGATATAACAAAGAGACGACCAAATAATGAAGGGCTAAAGGGTGGTTGTTACATCTGATGTACTTCATTGTATATTGTAAGTAATTGCTATCCATAAAAAATTCCATGGCTTCTGTATAAGAAAAAGAGACAATTTGACAGGCAACACTAGTAGTAAGCGACAGCAAGTACAAATCCTTGGCAACTGTCATTATCCTGCTGTTGAATTCACATCCCAAACTGTGTGATAACTTTGACCTGTGTAGCTGTTACTGAACCAACATTAAACTAACTATATTTTTCACTTATGGAAAAAAATGTTAGCCACATGCAGATTTATGTCCTAGAAAACTGTGTGGACTATTTACTTTTCTTTTGTACACAGTTGTTTTCTAGTTAACGAAGAAATATGGAGAAATGTGCTTTAGTTAGACAATAATGAATAATTAGAAATTGCACTAGAGCAATAGAATAAAAATTTTGATCTGATGTAACTAAACAATTTCAGCATGTAGAACTAACTGGAAGTAAAAGTTCATTTTGTAATAATTACAAGACTTCCGTGCTTTGGCCATGAATAAACAGCAGTTTAATTGCTTTTAAATGGGGAAAAATTTGTTAGAGCTCTTTAGGTTTTTAGATTTTTTTTTTTTGTTTTTTTTTTTTCCCTTTTAAATTTCTTGTTTCAAAATCTTTTCTCTCTATATCTCTACCTGGGCATCTTTACTGTGCCATAAAAATAGGATCACAACGTCTTGGTGTTAGCAAAATTTACTGTTGACTAAGAAGAAATTTTGCTTTAATATGGAGTACATGCTGTTTTTTCTGACTAGTGAATGCCATTTCACATTGGCTTTTTCGTGAGGTTTCCACATACTAAGACTTTTATTTTGTGGCATTTAATCTCCAGAAGGACGGGCACCAAGGTTGCATCTAAATTTGAGTTTTCTTGAGGTATAAAATAGCTCAGCAGTGCAAGAGTAAGATTACTCTTGGTAATTGCATGCTTGTGTTTTCTGTTTGAAACCACCTCAGTTAAGGAATTGGAGTGTATGCAGAAGTACTCTAAGGTTTACATACACACGTACGTATAAATAGTTGTTACGATGGTGGGAAATTTTAAAAAGAAGCTGGACAAGGACTGGGGATCAATAATAGTAGTATCTATTTTCCTTGCACAGTGTAGTTTAGTGACAGGAGGTTTTGTAGGTAGTATATATTGTTGAAAAGTAGTAGCCCTTTGCTACACCAGACCACTTACATAATAGTTTACTTGTCATGTAAATAAGATAGTTCCTAGTTAATACTAACAGTACAGTCAAAATTCCATCAAAATAGTTAATGAGCAGTAAGTAAGTACATTACCTGCTAAAGAAGGAAGTTATCTACAGTATTAATAGTGGCAATTAATAGTTTTTTATTGTTTAAAGAAAGTTGTTTCTGATTTTGTAGTTCTTTTCTCTTCTTTAAGTGGGTAACAAAATGATCTTCTAAGAAAAAGAGTATTTACAAAAAATAATGTCCTCTTGCTCTCCCTAGTCAGGATTCAAAACTCAGCATAATGTGTTCAGACTTATAATACTAAAAAGAGTTTTATTTGACTGCACTCCAATATTTAGTATTCCTGCGATAGTATATTAGTTCAAGGAAAGGAATTCCTAGGTGAACACACTGCAATCCATATGGACAAATTTGAAGTTCACATTTGTTGTGACATCATTTTTGTAACTTATAATGGGAATATCCTGACACTTAAGAATTATTTGAAAATGAAAGAAGAATGAGGGCTTGATCTCATACGATTTCTTTCTTGCTTCTTCTTGAACTTTGTTTCTGCTGCTGGCACCATTATACTCGTGCTGATTTGGATCTTCCAAAGATGGCATAAAATTAGATTGGGTGATCTTCATATAGGTGAATATTCCATCTAGACTTTTGGCCTAAGGTATAAAGTAATTTTGTGTGATTTATAGTAGCTTCAAATTGAAAGTCAAAGGCTTTTGTTCTCATTATTTTTAATGTTTTTATGCAAATAAAAGCTTTTTTTTTTAGCTTTATGAGGTCATTTACTGTTCACTTTCTATGGAGGAAGGCTAGCACAGATTCAGTGCTATTACAATATAGTATAGCTGAAATAACTACTGTACTTCACCATAAACCTGTCTACAGTACTTTATACAATTCCCATTCTGATCCTGGCTTGTGCAAAGATTAATTGAGCTGAATTCTGAAATAATTTTATAGTTTGCAGAAATAAGAATAAGGATGAAACTATTAACACAGTTTCATAAGGTGTTTTCTAACTTTAATTAAGTTGTTGTAGACTTTTCTGAACTCCTCACAGTCAATCATTACTAATTTAAAGTAGTTGAAAGACCAGAGCAAAAAGATAAAATTTTAACAATATTTATCACATTTCTGTTTCAGAAGATGTTTCCCTTGCTATGCAAAAATAGCTGTTAAAAATATTGAAGGGAAGCAAAGCTCTAGACAACTTCTATTTGCCCATAACATTCACCTGCAATCAGTAATGGTATCAAGAAGGTCGAGACTTCAAGACTGTTGTACACATCAAACAAAATCAGTTCAGAGCTGTGATGGAGTATCAGACATATAGACAGCTACGAATCAAGCGGTACAGACAATTTCTGTCTTATATCACCATCCAAGAGCAACAGAGCTGAAAGTGTTCCCACAGGTCAACGAAGGTAATCAAAACTCTTCTCTGTTGCTTTTAACCATGACTGCTGCAGTTCAGTCACCTTATAACAATGATTCAGTTAATATTCTAAACCAGACCTTGCTAATTTTTATTAAGATTTCTTAAGACCTAAACATTTCTCAGAGGGTATCCTTTTTAAAGCTGTATTGATTTTATCAAACATTTCTAAAAAACAAATAAAATGACAATAAACCAGACATCCCAGTTTGCTTTACACATTTTTGATAGACTTAACCATAGATAGGTAATATCCATCAAGTTTTCCCTCTGTAAAGAAGAATGTAATTATCCGTAATTAATCTAAAATGAGTTGATTCTGTCTGTCTGGAAAATCCAAGAGAACAATTGGATTTTGCAATGAGCCATAAAGGTGATTAAAATGAAGACCTGGTGAACAAAAGTGTATTTTAGTGTGTTTAATTTAGATCTCCTCATTAAAAGCTTTTTGTTGTTAGTGTTTTCTATTTTGAGTAGGTAAATTGTTGTAAACTGAGACAAACCTAGATGATTATAGTTATCATGGTATCCCTTCGTTTGCCTGCAGATGTGACCTCAAATGAGATACAAATGGCTCCTCTTTTTTTGTAAATATGTTCTAAAAGTGCTTTATCCAAAACCATTAAAGTATCTGTAATTGCTAATGTTATATGATAAGACTTATATTTTAATACACTTGTCCCCTGGTATATGAAAGTCTTAAACTCTAAAATCAAAAAGAAAAGATATAGTTACTTTTCAAGAGGGCCACATTCTGGCTTTCTTATTTATATGTGGTAGTACTCAACACTGAAGTAGCTACACTGATGTAATAACATGACTTGCTTTAGAAATACTAAAAAGAATACTAAAAATCTAGGATTCTTATGTAGTTGTTTTGTCATTCAAGAAACGTGGAAACTGTAAAATACGTGAGATTACGTACATGCCACTATGTTTTAAGTGAAGTATCAGTTCAGTGTTAATTGAAATGAATAGAAAAATTTCCAAGGTTTTTCATGGGAGACAAATTAAAATCTTAGGCCTCAAAGCAGTTTTGAGTTCTGTATGGGAACCTCTTGTTGCAGACTAGGATGGAGACCGTATGTCACAAAGGTTCTTGCTGAAGTATGGTATCTTGTTATAAATCTGCTTTGCTCTCCCCCCCCCCTTTTTTTTCTTTTTACTGTGATATTATTCAGAAGTTGTCCGTGGTATGAACATTTTAAAATAGTATTATGATTTTTTTTAATTGAGTATCAGTTTATTTAATTTTATTCTGGCAGCTCCATTGAATATATTTTGCTATCTGGGAAACAGAAACAATTAACAATAAGCCCCACTCTGCAGTCACTGTACAGGCATAATTGCTGTCAATTTGATTGAAATTTTGCCTGAGAACAGACAGACATCGGTTCTTACTTTTTAAACTAGAAGCAATAATCTACACAGTATGCACTGAAAGCACTCTTTAGTTACAAGTTTTCACAGAATCAACATTTTTTCCTGTATTTATTCGTGCTGATAGATTTTGAAAAATACTTTTAAAATTAGGTGATTTATTTTCTTATGAAATTCTTAAGACATTGCATAAAAGGACTTCATAGTAGAATTAAGCAGCTGCTTTCCAAGTATTCCAGAAGTTCTGAATAAACTTAATTTGGGATAGGTTAAGTCTATTTTGCTTACAACAGTCCAATTTCTCTGTATTTTCTATACTTGTAAGTTAGGTGCTGTGAACTAAATTCTTATAATGTGAAGAATTTTAATGACCATACACTCAGATTGTCTTTTCACTCTGTTATAAAAGTTCTAAAAAACAAGTAGATAAAAAAAGACAAGACAAATATCTTGGATTGTTTCTTTAATATCCTAAACTGGATTTTTTTCAACAGAATTTACAGTGCTCTCTGTTTCAAAACTCCAGCATGTCCAGAGGGCATTTGAAGTATCCAAAGTTATTAAACAGCAGCCAAATGTAATCAAAGTCATAGCTTACAAAAATGGCACAAGAAATATCTTTGCTAAAGTTTCTGTCTCCTTAATTAAGCCAGTATCCTCTAGTAGAAGTTTTCTTGCGTGCATAAAGTTTGTTTGTAGCTTTTGCTTCAAAGCCTAACGTAAATACTTTTTTTCCTTTAAAATAAATCTACATGAAACTCTTCTTCCTTTGTACACTATTCCTATAATGTGTGACTTGTTAAAAATTCCTGTAAATGCTAAGAGAAATAAGTTAGTTACAACATAAAGTATAATGTTATTTGCAATTAAAAGGCAAGAACATGATACTTTTAAGCCAACGTTTTTAGGGTTATATGTTTTTCTCATCTTGTTATCTCATGATTTCTAGTAATAATCACTAAAATACTAAGTGACTTGTAGTGCTGTTACTATGATTGGTGAATTAGTTGAGAGTGGATTTTTTATTTCCAATTTTATTTTTTCTGACTAAATATGTTTCATAAAATAAATATATTTTTAATCAGTATTCCTTACCTTTTGTATTCATTTAGCTGCTGGAGGAGCGCTCTGAAAAGCTGAATCTGAACATGGCTGCACGATGAGTGTTCTTGGCAGACAGCACTGAAGCACTAGAACCTAAAGACATACCCCATGATGCCGATGTTTATATTTCAACTGGAGAGACCTTTTTATATCCATTCAAAAAACTAAAAGGTAAAAAAGCAAAAGCAAAACTGAGAAACTCCAGCAAATAGCTTAAGGGGTGCAATTAAAAATTATTTTCGTCCTGTCTTTTTGCATGGTTTAACAAAACTAATGTTTACTCATTTACAGCTCAGTAAGAGGATAATGTGCTTAATGAAAGAAAAATCTACTGACAGCCACATTTATTGCCCTTCATTAGCATTGGTACTTAATTTAATATAGATCTGAATAGACATTAGGGAGCCTGCAGGAGGTTAAATGGTGAAAATGTAAAGAGATTATTGAATTTACTGTTTAGTTTCAGTGACATCAAACAGACATAATTAATTAGGCTTATTCCACTAGCAAAAATAATCTAGAATGTAAGATTGGAGTCATTAATGTCATTGTTTAAAATTTTTTGAAAGTTTAATACAGCAATATGGAATATCTACTTTACTATGCTTTATTAATTTTAGATTATTTGGTAGGACCATTATTAAAATATTTCTTCTTTCCTTCTCATTTTTTTACCAATCTGGTAATTATGTTTTATTATTTTACAAGGGGGGAAAACTATTTCTGAATCCTTTACAGTTTAAATATGAACGTAAAAGTTTCTCTCTGTCATATTTTAAGGTCATGAAGTACATTGTGCAATCTCTGCAGCAAATTTGTGGTAACGTTTTATAATATTAGCTTAAGTAGGCTTCAGTATCAAGTTCAAGATACCAGTTGGGTATTTTATTAAATTATTAATTCAACCGGCATTTGTGATCAAGAACTTTTAACTGATATAAACTAACGTATAATAAAAAGCAAAATTATTATTAGGATAGCGTATGATGTGTAGGTAGGAATCTACAATTCCAGTGTATGATTCCAATGAGAAATGCAAATAAGATAAATTGTTTAACATTATGTGAAACATTCCAATTTTTTGCCATTCTTGTAGTAGTAAACTGTGATCTGTTTTTTAAAAAGTTAGGGATAGCAAAGAAGAAAAACAAAAGACAAATAATTCAACTAGTGTGTGTATTTTATATATATGTTGTATATATTTTACATAGATATTTCTTCACAATTTTGGGCATTTTTTCTTACGTACTTTCTTTAGAAACAAGCCTTAGGTTTTATTTTTCTAGATAGCTTTTAAATAGCATTTGTTATCTTAGGAAGTAATAGGAGACATACTTTAGTGTTAAGTATTGCATTCTGAATTTCAAAATATTCAAATGATCTTTTGCTACTTCTTTTACTATTGATGTTACTTAGTACAAATACATTTCAAAATGATATCTGTATAGTACTCATTGCTGGCTATTTGCCTAAGAAAATGACTACTACATAGCTCTCTCTAGACACGTAAGAATCTAATATTAATTAGTAGAGCATTTATGATATAAGTCCTGTAATTAAAGGTATGTTTACATATTCATGGGGTATTAATGAATAAAACTTGTGTTAGTAAGCCCATGTCTTACATAATCAATTTTGTATATGATAAACTGTTGTTTATGACATAAAAATTATTCTGAGTATGATACAGGTGATCTATTCACTGGAAAGGCTATAACGACTGGCCTATATATTCAGTAAAAGGCACAGATCTTTGCATTAATTCTTGCAAATGTGTATGATAAAACTGCTATTGGTACTGTATGAATCATTGAAACGATCCTATTATTGCAGTATTTTTATAGGGCTACTGCTATAATGTGTTACAAAGTCTTCACTGGTACCCTTATTATAGTTTCTCTATGCATATGCCTTGAGTGTTATGGTAGGTTTTCAAATTCATTGAGCGAGTCTTTTTTTTCTTTCTCTCATTTTCCTCTTGTAAGCCAAATTCAAAACAAAAACTTCTGTGCTTTGTCTGCATATCTTTGGCTGTGTTTCATTGTGACATGCACTGCTGTTCTTTTAGCACCAAAATGTTGGCACACATTACTGAAAATTTCACACCATCTCTTGCTGGATCAGCAAGCTTAACCTACCAAAATCTGGTGTTGTTGAATGGTTTTTGACTGATAATCAATCTTTTTGCTGCTCGACAGTTGTTGCTGGGACACAGACTAGAGCAGGTGGCAGATGTGCCTTGTCTTCTGAGAAAAGAAAGAGTAGGTGAGCTTGGGCACAGAGTAACATATTGTGTGTCCATTAAAAGGGTAAGTATAACAGGAAAAAGTCAGTGCTATAAGTAGAAAAGACCCCAATATCAGAAAATAGGCTTTTTTACACCCCTGTTTACAAGTTTAATAGAACTGGAAAATGACAGTTAATAGTGTAGAATTCCATGTGCTCAAAAATCAGAACTGATGTTAAAAACATTCATAAATTCTCTGTATAACAGTCCACAGTACTTTTTTTTGCTTGTATTTTTCATTTATACATAGTATGAATGAACAATGTATACCTTTTAAAAAAGCTACAATATACTGAAGAGAGATTTTCAACACAGATAAAGATATAGTGGTAGACAGTATGTATTTTATGTTTTCTTTCTCTAGCCTATGACTGGGAAGAGAGCATGGAGTAGTATGGCTTGTCAGTATAAACATACTGATTGCTGCATTTCAGTCCTTAATGCATAGATAACAAGGTCAAATGTCAGTAGCAAATCCTTTTTGCATGGGAATGGAAGATCAGTGTTATACTGTAAAGCCCCATCCCTGCAAATATGTGCAAGTGATCCCATGGAAATCAGATAGACTTTTTACATGTGTAGTTACACATAAATATTTGCAAGATTGGCAGCTTTGCAGAAATCTGTATTTCAAGTACTGTAAAAATCACAAAGTCTGTCAGAATTGTATCATCTTGCATATACTTTCATTTCTTCAAGTGATATAAATACCTGGATAAAATATAATTCCCAGTCATGTTGATGTCTCGGTTTATTTGGAATTATTCACCTTCTCATCTTTCTGCCATATTAAAATTTAATTTGAGATTTGGATTAAATGAATAAGGATTCAAACATAAGTTGTCAAATTGCATGATCTGGGATAAAAATTGAAAGCCGTTGCTTCTTTTAATTTAGTTCAATATTTAAAATAGATACATGTGGCATCAGTTATAAGGTGCCATTCCAACAGAAGTTTAGCAAACAAAAATGTATTAAGTCTCAAGCATTTAAAATGTATTTTTTGAGGACTATCGTGGAATTAGTGTGTTGCAGAACTATGCCAAAGAGTTAATGCTCTGTAGTATGTTGTTCTTCCATGTAATTTACATATGGTGACAGGCAATGGTTGTATTTAATTAATTGTTTATTGGAAATATACGGGAGACCATGTACTTCAGTATTTGCTTGCAGACACTGATATATTTATCAGTTACTGAATTTTAAAATATATCAAATATTCTTATTTATTCTTTTTAACAACTCTTTTTTCTCCTGTCAGCCTAAATTGTATCCCCACACTTCTTTGCAATTGAGTTTCAGGTGTCTCCAGTGTCCTGCTTTGTTTTTTTCTTCATTAGTTACCAATTTCTTAAACTGATACTAATTTCTTTCTGTTGAATTTAATTCCAGTGACACTAACAACCTTGCCCAGTAAAATCATCAATTGACTATCACTCCTTCATAAAAAGTTTATGCCTTTTATCAGTCATGCTATTGTGGAAACATGGCTTCTTCTAAACTTCACCTTCACTTCATCTTCCATTCAGTAATTTTTCCATTTCTGTGTTTGCCATTTACCTTGATCTTGCTTTAGAGTTATTAAGTTGTACTAAGACAAAGTAGTTTTGGCTGATCAATCAACTGTGGACTTAGACTGCAATCCAAACCCAATTATGTTCAGGTCTAATTCACTGTACTACTGAGAGTAACATCGGTTGTTTCTGCAGGAACCTTCGGATTAGTGAAATTAGGGATTTATACAGATATACAGCTATACTTACTGGAGCTCCACTGATTATTATGGGAACTAAGATGTCTAGCTCACATATAGGTAATTTACAAGTAGACATCTGATTAACTGTGCTGATCTTAAACTCAATCACTTCCTAAAGACAGCATTTAGGCCAAAATGCTGTTGTTGATATGCCATGCTTACATACTTTTTGTAAGTCATGTTGACAAGGATTCCTTGCATGGAGCATGGTCCGCTTTGCTGATCACATAGATGCCTCATCTGGTTAATAGATCTTATTACCCAGGTGCAGAACATTGTTTATGACCTACCTCCAGCTCTCATTCTATGGATCACGATAGTAAAAGAACACTAGGTGTGGAAACAATTAGTACATAAACATTAACTTTTTTACTACTTGGACAAAATGTCTGTACTCTTTCATTTAGAGTTATATTTGTAGGATGCATATGCTTCCAGTACTGTGTTCTAAAAATAAAACTAAAAATAATGAATAAGATTTTGTGTCTTTTATTAATGCACTGTGACAAGGAGGCCACTAGGAAAAGTTATCCATGTTTAGTGTTCTTAAAGCTGCATTTCAGGCCTGTATTTAAATGAAGAGATAAAGATTTTTTTTTGTTTGTTTGTTTAATGACATTTAGATATCATGTGATCCACAAAATGAAGTAATTTACCAAGACCAGTTCCAATTGGCAAGAATGTGTGTGAATACATTTAAAAGAGGATGTCTTTTCTACAAGGAGTAAGTATCAGTGAAATGATGGTTCTTGCCATTCTAATTATTGACTGATTTGGAAATGTTTCAATTCTAAGCAGCATTCTAAATAATATAGGGCTTTTTCTGATCAACACATAAAAATTAAAGTTGTCACATTTTACTTTTCAGAAAAACTGCATCTCCACTATGAACTTGAAATTAATATACTTTATTACAAATTTTCATGTAGTTACTGTATTATATGTTATTATTTCAATACATTTGTAGTGGAATTTTGATCTGAAAAAGGAATATGCTATAACAACTATCCATAAAAATATGGAGAAATATGTATATCATGATATATTATGAGCTTATCCATTTTATAACAGATGTTGAAAATCTCAAGATATACAACAGAGATTTGTTGTAAGCTATGGAAGTTTTCTCTTGAATCATCACATATCGAAATAGAATTGAATGCTTAGAAAATAGCTTGATCGTATCCTGAAAATTAGAATGACAGAAACCTGGTCTTTGAGATGGATGCCAGTAAAACCAGGATTAGATTTTCTTTTAAGGGTTTCTGACAGAAAAACAATTTTATTGTTTTACTACAGAAAATTTAGATTCAAATTATTATTACAGATTCTTACAGCCCCTTCCTGTTGTGGGTACCTTTGCAAAATTTTATTTATGTATGCCCATTTCTGAGCTACTTGGGAACCTTTCAGAATATTGATGTCTCCTTTCTAGCCACTCAATGGCATTGAAGTCTTTAGTGTTTTTTATACAGGAGTCTAGTGGTAAGATCCCACCTTTAATATGCTGTGTCTTTTCCTCCTTTAGATTTCTCACTTAGCAAACTGTACTATTTCTTTTGGCACCAGAAGCAAAGGCACATATAGTGTATCCTCAAGAGCTTTCACAGCAGATTTTGATAAATACATTTTTCCATACACTATATGGAGTCTTATTGATGGCACAATAGCCATAGCAAATGTATGTTGTCAGGCTTTAACTTTCTTACCTGGTCTTAGGCTTCACTCTCCTGTCTATTAAGTTTGGTAGTTAAAGAAATATGAGAAACCTTGTGGTATACTTTAGCTTGATGATGTTACTGCTTTGTAAAGACATTTGCCACCATGATGGATTGACCAGATGCATGATTTCTGGGAGCAACCAATAGGCTTTATGGAGTGAGAGATGACAACTTAACTAGAACTTGTAAGCTGATAGCCAAAAGTGATAATACATTTACACCCCCCCACCCCACCCCCAATTAAAACCAAGTAAGGCAAATTAGGGTACAAAAATCACCAAAGGGAATGTTTTTTCAAGAATAGTTTGTGACTTTTTTAACAATTAAAAAGCTATAATCCAAAATTTACTTATGTGTAAGGTTAATTATAGAATTGTTTAGATAACCAGTAAACACCCAGTATAATATGCTTCTAAACAGAACTCTGTATATAGCCTCCACTGTTAAGGAGAACAGACTTTATGAAATGATAGCATCTACTACATTATATATATATATATGTATATATACACACACACACACTTAAAATGCCCTATTTGTTACCCTTTTATTACTGTTTCTCTTGAACAACTGTGTTTCATATCGGATTTTTGTTCAGGGCAGCAAAGAGTAAGGTGATGCCGTATTACTTAGGTTATTAGTACTGTGTTTTGGGGGGACACAGACTCTGATGCCTTACCCAGAATCCACTTGAATTTAGAGAGATACAGCTACCTCCACAGACTTCTGCATTAGGTCCTTAGGCTATAAAATGCCTGCATATGAAACAGTATCTTTCTGTATGTTTTTATGATCTCTACAGCAGTGGGAACATAATCATGGTAAAGAAGTCAGCAATTCTGTAATAAAAAAAAAAGAATAATGCTATTTTCTAGTCTGTAAAAATACTTTCTAAATATGACTTAAAGTTGTGTTTGAATAAAAGAACATGGAAAAAGTAAGGTACAGCTGAAACAATGTAAATTAAATGTGAAAAGTACAGCACTGTTTAATCAGTAGTTGAACTTGTCCTAACACCTCCCCAACAGTATCCTGGAAGGCAAATCCAGGGTAAATTTTGAGACATCCCTATGTGTACAAAGAACCAGAAGTTGTAGGAAAGTTTTGTCCATACCTTTCATATAACAACAGATAAAGATCTTGGCCTGTAGACCCTTTGTCTTAGTTCCTTTATTTGCACTAAGCATGAGTGCTAAAATGAAAAATTCTTCAAGAAATGCAGAACATTGAGATCTGTATTCCTACTAACCTGTAGATTGCAGTAGGAATCAGTTTGAAGTAATTTATTATTAAATCTCTGACGCGTGATATAAAAAACCAAAATTGATTGCCAGCAGTGCAGAATGGAGAAATTCATCCCAATCCAGAAAAAGAGGGACAGTCTTTCAACCACTATCATTCTAGATCCAGTGAATGTAAGGTCAAGAGAAAAATTTTAGAGGAATGGAGAAGGTAAACACAGAGTACTGGTGACTAAGAGGCATGCTCTCTCTCAGCCAAATGAATGAAAACTGTTTGCATTGTAAACTATCAACAATTGGATTTTGTGCTGAGGTGCAGAGCCAGACAACCTTTCACACAGTCTCTATATGTTTTTATCATATTACACAGTTACTGCAGTCTCTTCAGGGCTTATCTTATTTCTTCCATTTGGCATTTACACTTGTTTAATTCCCCAAATAATTTCAGGTTTACTTGAGTGTAAACAAGGGAAGAAGTCATACAAAATGATATGAACAATTATTTCTTTTAAACTGTACCAACACCAAATTTTTGATTTATTGAAACAATTTTCATTGCTTCTGGACTGCTCAAGTATAATCATAGGAGTCTTTAGTATTGATTCCCTGTTTTGTTAGACTAATATTAGCAGTTTTAATTGCTGATCTTTTACATATTTTCAATTATTTCCCAAAGCAAAATATAAGTTTGTTATTTAAAAGGAAATGAATATGATCTTTGTAAAGTAAATTCTAGGTTTCAGATTGCTGTCACACCAAAACATAGTGAAAACCATTCATCATCTTTTGATGAACCTAGATTTTTATTTGTGTTTTGTGAAAGGCATATAAAAGTCTTTTCACAATCTGGGGACCTTTTTTAGTTTAAATGGACAGTAATACCATGACCTTTATTCCTGAAGAGTTCATAGAAAAGTTCAGGGCAAGGGGATGAAATACGTTGATTGACAGAGAAGATGGGATGTTTGTAATTTTAATCAAATTTAGAATTAAGACATACTTCAAATAATATGTCAGACTAGTGTTAGTGAGTTTAAAATCTAATGACAACTGCTGTCATTATTAGTTAAATATAGCCATTCTGCCTGTGGCAATAAATGATGACACTTCAGAACAAGCAGAAACAAAAAACTCTCAAGTATTTAAAGAAAAGGGAGTGACTGTAAACTTAGTTAAACACAGGAATGTGACCTGAGCATAATATGTTTCCCAAATACAGAGGTATCTGTAATTAGAACAGAGGACATGATTGAATGCAACATTATGTGTTGTTATTACTAGAGTGTTTACATTTTAGGATACTTGGGCCTTTCTTCCTATTTCATAAACATATATCAGGGAGTTTCATATTTATTATATTAACATTTAATTGTATCAATATATAAGATATGTTTCAGATTCATGTCTCTGTTACTGTTCTGTACCCTTTTAAACATATCACTCAATTTTCAGGTTCTTAAAAGGTGGGAAATGAGAAAATCATGTCCTGTTTTTAATAGATTAAAACATTTTTTTCAGACAATACATTTTGGATTCATGAGGTTGTGAAGGTTGTTTGAGGCATTGGTTGGTATTTGTTTCTATCAAGGTGAGGAAAGGGAAAAAAGTAAAAGCAAGATGTGTCTGAGTACATATGCATAATATAATATATAGCATCAACATATTTGTCATACCATATGCTAGCCCCTTTAAACCCATAAGTTTATTCCTTTTTATTATCATTTGGAGAAAGTTTCTTACAACACTGTAAATCTCGTTTCAACAATGACAGTATAAAGTAGTTGTGAATGAAGGGGATAGGTGTTGAGAGAATAAGAAACCTGAGTTTTTAAATAAATTCAGTATAACAAGAACTGTGTGTAACACACAAACCTGGGCTCCAATCAGAACAGTATAGTCAGCACTTAAGGAATGTTAAATAAAAATTTAAGTGCTCTGTGAGTTTATATTTGTTACTCTGCAAGTGACATTCTTTATTCTTAATGGTGAACCTCTATGTCATCATATTATTAAGATATTCCTTGGCATATGACTTTGAACTGTGATTTTTCTATCTTGGCTGTAAATTTTAATCACCTCACTTTGACTAGCAGTAGTAGTGTTACTGTGTGTTTTGGAGGGGTTACTTCCATTTAAGTAATATAGTCTGCTTATCCAGGGTTCTCAGTTTAAGTTCAATTTGCTGAGTTAATCTTCACTTTCTGTACCAAATTATTGACTAGTGTTGCTGATCTTGTTTAAATTATTTCAACAGCTAACATTAAGCATGAACCCAAGCATATAATTTAATTTTTGAAAATTATGGTAAATTCTGGCATAAAAATTTATGTAAATGATGCTTATAAAAATTAGGTTAAGATTTGTAAATTTGCAGTCTCAAGCACTTAATGTTAACTTAGTGATTGACAAATTAAGGTACATTATGGTTGGCAGTAGCATGTACAACTATCTGCTACACAGTGGCAGATTAATGAAAATAACAGAATAATCTGCCTTGAAAGGACCTCTAACTTCAAAGGTAGGACAGGTTTCTTGGTGCATTATCCAGCCAAGTTTTTAAAATTTCCGAAGATGGAAATTCTCCAGCCTCTCTGGGCAAGCCATTCCACTGCTTAACTATTGTCAATTTTTTTCCTTATATTTAACGGAATTTTCCCATGCTGCAGCTGTGACTGTTTCTTCCTGTCCTTTTATTGTGTTCCTTTGAAATCTCTTTCTCTGTCTTTCCTATAGCCATTCTTTAGGTAGTTAAAGATTGCGGTTAGACCTCCTCTCAACTGCCTTCTCTCCATGATCTCTCAGCCTCTTCTTTTGCAATAATGATGCTGCATTTTATTCCCAAGTCTGAAAGTGAATGAAATCCACTTGTTTTGTAGCAATAGTAGTAGGTCCTTGTAGACAATCTTAAGTATTTAAGCAATGCAAGAAGGATTTATATGCCAAACAGCTTGTCTCTTTTTTTCTTATTGTAGTTGCTAGTTTAATAGAGTATAACCTCTCTCCCTACAAACCTTGGCAATCTTCTACATTCCATTGTCCATATTTTTCTGTTTCTGTCGCATATCCTGGGCATGTAAAGACCTCAAAATATTTTTAGCAGAGTTAGAAACTTCCTTCCAGCCTCTCATCAAATCACTTCTCTTACGTACAACATTTTCAGTTATAGCATCAATGTGAAGCACAGGGTAGGTTTAAGAGGAGGAGCATTTACAACAGATGCTAAGAAATCCTGAAGAAAGGACTGAAGCTGAAATCTCATCTGATGCCTCTGCTTAGACATTGTGTAAGACTGGCAAAATCCTTACCCTAGTTCCAAATAAGTACTTTTATTATCAATGGTCTGTAAAGTCCAAAGACTCCCAAGGCTATTCTTTCTTTCTTTCCTTCCCCAGGAGTTTTGTATTATTGCTGCACAGTCCAATAGCAACAAGAGGCATATCTCAGTCCAGCCTGCATACTGGAGATTATGAGCACTCTTCTGGGAATTGTGAAATATGGGACTGAATCCGTCAGACTGAAAAGATTATAGAACCTGACCTCCCTCTACCCAGGAAATATAAACACTGGGCCACTTCTATAAATGAAACTTTACCACCATTCTTCAAGTAATTTTTTGATTTAAATGCTCATGTCTGGTTTACTTTGTGACAAACACAGTGCTACCAGTTTGTCTCTGCACTTAGTGTATCTGACATAACCCCTCAGTGAGGGAATTTTGCTTTGGAGGTTCCTGGTTTCTGAGCCCCAAAAGATTGGTAGCTGCCAAACTTCTCAAATCAGATAGGAGCATGGTTGCTTAAGGATGCATAACAACGTCAATGTACAGATAATTTCAAGTGGCAAGAGTAATCTATTGCTGAAAATAAGGGAACACAAAGACACTCAAGTGCCTGTTTTTATGTCTACACTGCTCTGAAGTGGCAGAAGTATATTCATTACCATGTAGTGCCTGCCCTCCATGCATGTAACAACCTCATTGACATCTTGTTCAATCAAGGCTGGGAGCAAATATTCATGCTTAGCATTTTTGGCTGTGCAGATTCCTAGAGGGCTTACTCTTATTGCGCTTGAAGCTGCTTTGCAGGCTTATGCTATAGAATACAGACAAGCTTGACCTTCAGAGCAATTCTCCAGCCACCCTTAAGGGGTACTCTGGATGTAACCTTAAAGGGTGGGCAAAATTTTTCTTTATCACATTCTTTCACTTAGCAGCTATAATCTTCCTAAATTTGCCTTTAGGCATCTACTTGCTCTTATCAATCAATGCCAAGCGATCTCTAAATTTCAAGTTATGTCATCTTTTGTTATAATCTAAATCAGATGCCACTTCTTTTCCAAGTATCACTCTGCTCAGGAGGAAACCAAACTACACTTAAACTGAAAAACATCCTTTTGCTGTTACCCAGCCAACTTTTAATACTTGCTTATATGGGAAATAGCACATAATGTATGTCCAATAACTATATAAATGAATACCCTACCAAATTAAATCATGCACAGACTTAGACTAGATTTGTTAATGCATGTTAGAGCCCTTTCTTCCAAGGCTGAACCACCTTTGACAACTTCTCTGAAAACATGCCAGTTTCAAAAATTTCCAGATGATAGTCAGTCTGTCTTAATATCTGTTTTCCAATTTTAGTAGAGGTGTTTTTCAACCAGTAGTTAAACTGGTCTTGCAACCACCTCTTTACTACAAGATCATTGTTGTGATCAGAAGTGGAATTCATGGATAAGTCAGGTGGTGTGATTCAAGATATGCTGTTCATATGAATTCTGAGATGCATCTTCCTTGTTACTGTGGTCGCATATGACTTGGAACCTGTATTGATTGAGGGACCAAGGGATAGTCAAGTCAACCAAAATACTCTTTTCACACAAATGGGAGTTATTAGCATAAAAAATAGCATCCATAAGAAAAATGTCTTCATAAACTGTTGTTGTTCATGAAGTAAAAAGTAACTGTTCTGCATGGATAAGTGGTTGACATTTGAGCATGTCTTTTTAGAGAGGAAATTATTTCAAGCTCTTCCGTGAGATCCAGTACAACTTTTCAGGGATCCTATTTCTAAATTGGATTCAGTAAAACTGTCATGCTTTCTAAACAGATAATAAGTCAATAAACACTTCTCAATTGTTTAATAATAAGGACTGTGAAACACACAAAATTGTTGATGCTGTTCAATGGTCTCCCTGCATTTCCCAGTCTAACTTTTTTACTTTTAGCTGTGGCAGGTAAGAACTAATGCTGTTCACCCATCTGTATCCTACCTGGCATTTTTATGTATACTATGTAAAGGGCTATTTTGAGCCTAAGAGTCTACTCGGTACAGCGAGTGTTAAAGTCCTTTGATACTGGAACCTGATCAGTGGTAATGGGAACATTTAGAGTTTTACCAGCAGATTTCTAACAAGTTCATCCCAAGCGCACATGCCAATTGTTTTTCACAGCAACCACAGAATACCTTCCTGACAACTGCATGTGCACATTTGTGCTGTTGCAAAAGGAAAGATAAGTCAGAATTCATAACTTCTACAAGTAACAGGAAGAGCTCTGGAGAAGGCAGCAGGAAAATTAAGCTACATCTGTGTTAACAAGTTGTACAGCTCCAGACAAACAGATCTGTGGAACAGAGCAGTTAGTACAAAGGAACTTTATGTCCCTACTATATGCATTTTAAGAGATTTTACTCTGGGCTAGCTCTAGGCTGTGCAGTGGACTTATGGAAAGTCTTTAGGTACACCTCTGGAGTGCATCCATTGGTTTAGTTTCATCCAAAGGATATCAGTTTGCATGCTTTGAAACTGCTCTGTGATATGAATCCAAGTGCATTAAGTGGAAGCTTTAGGTTCCTCACTTAAAAATTGCAGTCTTTGAACTAGAATGCTAATGTAGATGCATCCTCATGGAAGAAAACAAACCATAATTTTTCAAATGTAAATTTGAAATTCACTTACTTGTTGAGAAGTAACTTTGGTTACAAAATGACCCCTACTAGATTAATAGATTTGTAAATGCACATTCTCAATCCTGGTAAATTACTGTAGCTGTACTGAATTCAAGAAGGTTAGCTAATTTACATTCATTGAGGATCTAATCCATGGACTTTAGAACCCAATGTGAAGTTCCATAGGTAGACAGGCACTAAATATATTCAGTTGAGAAACTAAACCATGGTTTAATGAGAGGGTTTTTTTCAAATTCATTGCCAATATCAATGTTGATGACAAGATAAATTTTCTTTTGTCTTAGAACTTTAAATCTCTATGAAAAACTCAGGCATTTACACTTTAGAGGGTTTGGAGACACTTATTAACATAATCAACACATGCTTTATATTTCATCATAAAGTAGTCTCATGATATAAAAATTTGTGAATTGAAACCAATTTTCAGAAGAACTGTCATGCATCTAATGTAATCCAACTGTAATAATAGCAGTATGAGGCTTACCTTTTCGAAATTATGTGTGTAGACACATTCTGTTAACATTATGGCAGTTACAAGGCTAAGGATCAAACTTTTAACTGAGTTAATCCTCTAACTCCCAGTGATTTTAGTGATCTTAGATTCCTAAATAATTTTTAAAAGCCTTCAGCCCCTAAGTTTTTTAATATATCCATCTCATACTGAATTTTTATCAGTACAATGAGTATGTTTATTGGCACAGTTTTTATCTGTAGCTAGATAGCTTCTGGTTATATTTCTACATGCAATGTACAACATTTTGTGCAGAGGCAGTACACCATTTAGAGGTCATTTTCTAGCATTTGGAAAAAGAAAAAAACTAACAGTTGAAGTGAAATAATAAAAATGTCATTTATATGATGCAGTGCCAGATATGGAACTCAAACAATGTACAAAAGGTTCAGGCTTAATTTTCCTGAAGCAGAAGAAATGAGAAGCATTTCATTTTTGTAGGTGAGAAGTGAAACGTTCCTCTCTGCTCACTGATAGAGGCATGCTAAGGTGAATTTTAATTATGACTAAATTGTGGTATTACTCTTTCATACCCTGAACATCTGTTCCCTTCAGGAATGATGATTTATGCAGGCTATCACTGCAGACAGCTTGCTACAGCTTATGTCACGGTTAGTAGGAAGCTGGTAGTAGTATTTCAGAAAATACCAGCCTCTAAGTGGAGACAGGCCAGTGTGTATTTTTAAGGTAATAGGGAAAGGGGAGCATGATGTGTCCATCTTTAATTTTGAAGCCAAATATTGACTTTAATTTTTTTTTTTTACTTTTTTGTTTCAGACCATCTGTCATTAATGAAGAAAGGATCTTGGACAGTGAATGGCCTGGTTCTTCATAATGGTGTCAAGTAAAAGAAAACCAAGCCTGTCATTTCCAACTGCATGTAGAAAATTACTGAGGACACCTCTGACAGAATTTTAGTGTTTAAGAACTGTACAGGGCAGGATAACTATTGAGACTACTGCATCACCAAATCAAATTGAAAAGGTAACTTTTGTTTATCAGCATGTTTGAATGAATGCATCTCTAAAGTACCTTCATTTTTACCGCAGTTTTATTGCTTTTGAATAACTATAGATTATTCTTTAAAAAAAAAAAACCAACCAAAAAATCCCTTAAATTACAAAGCCTTGGAATTCAACAAAACTGGGGTTATATGTATGTTCAGGCTAGATAAGGGGAATTTTATGTCTGTGTTCCTTCTTCCTGATATCACCCCCGCTCTTTAATCTGCTTGTCTTTGCCTAATAGCCACCTTGCTTCTGATTATCCCTATTTCTTCTCCTAGTTTTGTGTGCTAACAGTGTGTTATCTGAGGATTTATTACCAAGATTATTTGAAGCATGGTTTATCTGTTTGAAAATAAGGTCAATTTTGATTAGGTTAGATATTTAATCATAAATATTCAATAGTTAAAATATTTTTCTTAGAAGATATGACACTGTAACCATATAACAACATATTTTTTCTTTTTTTCATGTATAAGGCATTTTAATATTTTCTTGACAATTCAGTAGGTTTTAGAAGAATTGATACACTGTCTTTTGTTTTCAGGTAATTCTAGAAGAGTATATGCATTTGTCCCAAAACAAGTATGGCATATATACTTTATATCACCTCATTTCCGTTATTACTTTATGATACATTTGAAATAAGTTTCTAAAAATAAATTTTAAATACTTTTCAAACCTAGGGCTGATTCACTTTGCAAAGATTTCTACTACATGTAAGGTATTTTGAATGCCTGGTATATTAGCATTCAGCACTCTCTGAATTGTGTAATCCATTTTTTTTTAAGTCTGTAGGACAACTATAACTGTCATACACTAAAATAATACCCAGGAGTGCTATATCTGGGTCAGTTAACGAAAGGTCCTATGTCTGTCAGTTTTCTAATGTTGCCTGTGATAGATATCATCCCTTATTTTGCAATATAAAACTAATTTTATTACTGTCAGCATTGGTGCTAATATACATCAAGAAATTGCATGCAAATATGAATAACAACACTTCTGCAATAAATGTTCTTAGAGCCTGTTGTCTAACTTGAACATTCAGGATACTTTCAACATGATAAGGATAATCAAAACACACAAATCAAACTTGTCTGTACCTCAGAGCAAAAAAAGCCAGCAATAATTTTTGAACATGCAAAATCAGTAGTTTGATACAGCACTAATCTTTGCTTTTTTCCCATAGGGATGTCTTGACCTAGAACATTAATTATTAAACTGATATCTGTGAGGCCTTATAGATGTGTGCACTGCTTGTAAAGGGTATCCAAGAGTGACCGAGGCCACAGTTTTGCGTACGTTTCAAGTCGGTGTATTCCAGCACTGTTGCTAAAAGAAGCCTCCACCACTTGACCCCTGTCATTGTAGGACTTCTGCAGCTCCCTTGACAGCACAAGGGTTTTGTTCCATCATTCGGAGAACAGCATAGGGAAGGTGACAATGTCAAAAATAAACCAGTTAAAATAGTCAGATTTAATCTGGAATGGTTTCTGGAATCTGATTCACTGAACACCCACCTAGATACTTTTGCCAGCATGGGAGTGGAAAGAAACAAATGAGTCCGAAAGAGAAAAACTGTTGGGAAAATTCTGGCATGTACATACCGCTTGGTGCAGGGAAAAGAGAACTAAGGCCAAATGAAAATTTGTATGTTTATATGCAATTCACGTTTGAATTTTATGCAGACATCTGATCCTCCATGATGAATGTATAAAGTTCGACACATTTAAAATAGACTGAAAATCAGTGTTAGGTATTAGTACAACAGTAAGTATAAAATAAAAGTATTTTAAAATCTTCAAAATGGTATTTCATCCAGTCTAGTGATTTAAAAACAAAACATATTTCTTGGTTATAAATTGAAAACAAAAACAAATTACCATAAAAATTACAATACTGTGTCAGACTGGACTTTCATCTTGTCCAATATCCTGCCTTTGAGTGGATGTGTAAAGAAAAGTGGAAGAATAAAAGCAACATATGGCACATATGGTGCATATGTTGATAATTTCCTAGCATACTGCCCTCATCTGGGACACCCCAGTCATGGTGTAGTCAAATCACAAATAATATATCAGAAGAAGAGCATTTTCCTTCAATACAAATATTATTTGTTATTTGAATGGGACATTATTCCTCCTTTAGCCATTCACTTAGCATGATCTAAAAAAAAACAATTGAAATGTGTTTGGTTTTTTTTCTTCTATATATAATAAGCAAAATGCTCAGCAAATTGTTGCTGCTGTGTGAAAAAGTGTGTTTGTTTCTTTGTAGTCAGTAACTATTTACTTTCAGACTTCTACCTATTAATGAAAAAGTCAACCAGCTATGCAAAGTGTGATGTGAATTTACCAAATACTGGTGGTATCTTGGCAGGAAGGTCTGAAGCGCAACTGAAGGATGCTTGACTTTTTTTATTCTGATATACTGACAAAAGTGGTAACATTCTCACTGCAGTTATGCTAGATCCATATCACTGAATGAATGAGCAAAAAGGATGCACTGAACGATTGCTGTCTCTGTTTCAGTTCTCAAAAAGGTAGTTTTACCAGACTGCAATCTTCACAGCCTTCCTCCCATATCCATTTAGTCACAGTACAGGCTTCTGATGGAAGATCTGCACATCTACCATACAACAATCGGTATACTGATGTATATCAAATAGGATTAATAATTCATTGAAGGAAAGTATTTTTTTCATGCTGAAAATGCCTATTCTTATGCAACTAAACTTGGAAAGAATGATAAATATGTTTAGAAAATTTGAAAGAAGAGACAAGATAAATAGTGATTTTTGTTTTCTATTTGTTTCATATTTGAACTAGTATGAAACAGTTTTTCTATCCTGCCAAAGTTTAGAAAATGTCTAAAGTGCTCTTACTGAGCTAAGATCTTTCCAAATATTTTTTAAGACAGAGGTATGAGACTAGAATTTGATAGGGGAGATCTGGGCGCAGGTCCACGTTCTGTTTGGTTCTGATTAGCTGTGAACCTGGTTCTCCCAAATCTATTTGAGATGGGTAATTTCAGCTAAACAACTGCCAAGCAAGCTAAGGAACCTTTAGTGGTAAAGAATCAGAAACTACAGCTATTGGAGGACCTTGTCTCTATTGTAAGGAATTGTAATATATTTGCATGTTTTCCCATCTTCTCCCTTGCCAGAAAACATGTTCTGAGTTAGCATAGAACTGGGTCAGAAATACAGCATTTGGGCCCAAATACGGCAAATATGTACAAAAATGGGCAAGGGGGAAGGAAATATGTTGTATTTTAGCAATCCTAAGTGATATACAACACCTTCAAAAGAGTTCTGTGTTTGTGCATGTTGGAATGGCATCAAAGCTACTGTAATTACAGTTGAAAGTGAAAAAAAGAAAAACAATCAAACCCAACGAAACACAAACCGTTATTGATAGTGTTTTCTCTTTGTCTTATTTTAAAATGTATTTCTTTGGAGAGGCAGCATCTCTCCTAAGTTTGGTGTGCAATGTCAGTTGTGGAATGTGGATTCTGTTGAGGTAGGAGATGTGTTTTTCACACTTGAGCATGTGTTATTGCAGTTGAATGTAGGATTTTTAAAACAGAACACGTTCCTCTTTAAATTTACAAGACTTATAAAATTTTTCTTCATACTTTGGCTCTGTTTTCTATATGAGCACCTTGAAATAGACAGCTTAGCATATTCACCTGACTGACCTGAAATAGACATGATGGGTGAATAATGCCATTGGTATTTTCCTCTGCCTTTTCTTTTCAACAGTTCTATGAACACTGAATTTCTCCTGGTCAAAGTATTGCCATTCCTGTCATCAAAAAGTAACTTGTGTGCTATCTATCTTAGACTTTCTTCCAGAGAATGACAGGTAATTTCACTAGCATCATTTCAGTGACAGTTTCTGCTTTAATCACACAACTCCTATAGTGATGATTCACCTCTTTCATAAAATTTACATTCACTGAATAGTATTGCACAATATAAAACCAGCTACTGTGTATATTCTCAAGTATTATGATTTCTGTATGAACTGGAGAAAGGTAAGCTAAATGTTCAATAACCAATTATTTTGAAGTATGTGTAGCAAGCAAATAGTATTTAAAAGGATGCTATCAAGAAGTACATGTTTTAAATTGCTTGAGATATATGACTTTATGTTCAATCTGAAAACCTGGTTCAGCATAAAATCCTAATAGTGGGGGGCTTCTCTCTAAAACAATAGCTGTAATGCATGACTAGGAAAAATCAGAATGATGTGGACATGAACAATAGGCATAATTTAGAATTTGACTGTGGGCACAAGAAATGGCTTGTGATAAACCCTACTGGATGGTATACAACAAGCCAAAACATTATTAGATTTGGGGTGTGTTCTTCATGTTTCTAAAGGAGAGTTTCTATCTTTGCTAGCAGAATAAAAAGTTATTTAGAATTAAACATTTAAACTGATACAACATCATGTATTTCTATGTTTAATAGAGGTTAACCTAAGCAATTGTGACAGTTCTGGAATTTAGCATATCTTTTTATTCAAAGCATTCAAAGCATGCATGCTCTAGTCAAAATATGCACTTAGCATAAAAGTGTAGCAGGGAAAATCAGGCCCCTCTTGGTCTTCTGCAGCACCCAGTGTAACTCAAATGTGTGCTAGTAGGCCACACACTTTTCACTGCCAAGGAGTCTTTTGCTGAAGTCACTGAGTAACTTTTTAGACATTGCTACTTTATATTGTTTTTCTACCATGACCATATATGGTCTATGAATACACATTTAAAAATCTTACACAGCATATTCATCTTTTTGTGTGGCTAAACTGATTAGAATTAATAATAGGGGTTTTTTTTCTGCATCTTACTTTGTCTAAGGTGAAATAGAGCTTTCTGTTATGTGTACAGTGTCTGATAGAAGTAGATTAATTTTTCACAGGTATCTAAATATTTCTTTTTCATACTATTTCCGTTGGTAAAAAATACATTACGTTTTGTTTTACCTGCAATTACTTTTTTCCCCAAGAATAACTTAGAATACTTGATTTCCTGGATTTCTAATAAATTTGCATATATAGAATGCTGCACTTGGCAATGTGTGTAGTCATAACTGGAAATCAAAGGATCGACAGCTGTATATTCTGCCTTTTATGGGGTTATAGACAATATTGTAAAGGCTTTTGTTCTCTAAGTGGTAAATATTTAATCTGTAGATGTTTAGAGCATATTTACACTATGGTGGGCCTTTTTTGGATTTCTTAATTTCTTGTTAAAGAACTAGATCTTAATTATTTGCAGTAACATCTTTCTTTTTTTTAAAGTTTCAGATGATTGCACACTGAGAATGAATCTTACTTCTCCAGTGAGCTACTAATACAAAGTATGTGGAGGAAAAATTGGCAATATTCTAAGTGGTAAGTAGCATTTGTAGGACAGGCTTTCTGTTTGCTACATGTAGGACTTACTTAGAACTGAAAAGCAAATCTGGACTTATTTTTTTAATACTTTGTGTAGATTGGTGCCCTTAAACTAAAAATGGCAAATAAGGTCATGAATAAAGCTATTGTTTTATGTAATTCTAGTATTTTCATATTTGCATAATTTTTCATCCTTTTTTTCAGTGATTGCATGTCTTTTTTTTTTTTTCTGTAGGTACTTTAGTCTGAGAGCTTTTTATTACAGTTTCAGTGGGATAACACAGACTCACAGTTTATCTCTTCTATCCATGTATGTTGTCTATAAATAAGACATCATTCCAAAATCTGTTGGTTAAGAAGGCTAAGAATTATTTTTTTGAGCTTTCCTGCGGGGCTGTTTTCTAACGAAGAGCTATAACTTTGTGCTATAAATTTAATTAGTCATTTAAGTATATATTCATATGCATTTTTTTCTTTATTCCTGAATATACCTCTTTGTTTTTCAGACCAAAGATTTTTAGTACAAAGTTTTAAATAAATAAGGTCAAGAGGTGCCTGTATCTATAAATAATCCTCCTATGGTGGGAGAAGTATCCGAGGAAGATGTAGCATTTGTAAATCATTAAAAGGAATCTTAAATTCTTTGGGTCGTTTGCTTCCACAGATGTCTATGTAAGTACTCTGCTTCCTTCTCTTCTGGTCCTAACCACTTTCAGAGAAGCAAATCAGATTTCATACCAGCTAGGAGTAGAGTTTTCAGGGTTTTTTTGACTCTAGTCATGAGCCAGATAGCATTTCCTGGCCACATTGTAGAAAGAGAGAAATCTCTCCTCATTATGACCATTTTCTTGATATTCCAAAGTTTACACCTACTTTCAGATCAAAGATACTAAAAATAGATTCTTGATTATTAAAAATATATAGACAATGCTCATGGAGATCTTTGTAATAGCTAAATATCCCCCAAGAGTGTCTGAGGTGAAACTGTACATCTACCCTGTCAGTACTGTTGAAAAAAGAACCCACTGATATATTCAGAGCCGTCCTACTCTGTGTGACAGAACTATTTATCTCTTTGGTGGTACTTTCGGTTTAAGGTACCAGTGGCATCAGTGGCACATTGGATAATAAGCTATGGATTAAGCCTTTGTGTGCCTCATTTTCTTTAATCACAAACTATGTAACCGCACTTGAAACATTTGTATATAAACATAAGTTGCTACTAAAATATTTCCTTCAAAACCAGCATTTAGATATAACCCAGTCACAATGAAAACACTCAACCCTGCCTTCATTGTGAAATCCTGTGCTGTGACAAAAGTATGTTTAATGCAATTACATGACCTGCCTAAGAAGCAACCCCGATATTTCTTTTCTGCACTTCATCCTAACATTTAAATTCAGATTCAGCCTAACTTTTCTATCCTCAGGTGTGGAATTTAGCAGACACATCTTGTCTGCCAGATCCGGGAAAACTAAACTGTCATTGATCCCTTAGCTAGGGAAGTGTTTTCATTCTTAATCTAGCTAGGATCATAATTCTGGATTTGGAAGCACATCTCTGTGGAGTGTGCATCCTTACTTTTCCCATAGAACTATAAAAATTAGCTCTATGCCTACTATTAGGTACTGTGTGCTCCATAGTATTTTTCTCCTTTTATATGTCTATTGCTTATTCTTAAGGGAGTATATTCATTGATTTGTCAGACCAGTAAGAATCTGCATCAACAGATGCAGCTAATTAATTGCTCTATTCAGTCCAATTTATAATAATATATGTAGTGTCTAAAATAATATAATGGAATGTAATAAAATACAGTATAAACTATATATTATTATATGAAAAAAATTATTATTATTAAATGCTCAGTCCCACTTACCTAAGTGAAGCTCTAAAACTCCATTGGAAAGCACAACTGAATCTATTGCATTTATTTGACATACAGTGTGTAGCCCCTTGTACATACCTTATTCTGTTTAATGTAGAAAGCACAGTATGAGAGGGGCAAATAAAAAAAATATTTGAATTGGTCTGGTAAACGGTAGCTGCTGACACCATGGGATGTAACCAACAGAGCACTGAAACAGCATTAAGTTTCATTATAAATTATCTTTACTTGACTCGGTAAATTAGAGTGCAAAAAAATGACATGACATCAATTTTTCCTCCTTCTCCTCTCTAGCAGTATATATAATTTGGTTGAATGGAGATCAGCAGCTTTGGTTTTTAAGGAATATTTTTTTAGAGTAATATCTGGAGTTGCTTGCTAAGAATTCTGAATGTATCCCTTCATAGGTAGTATTTTTTTAAACTGTAGTCCATTTGGAGTGAGCCTTTTGCCTGAATGAAATTAATATCTATGAGGTCATAGTTATGAAGGTTAACCCTCATTTTCTCCAGGACCTTTCTTCTACCTTCTACATAAATTATATGCTTGTTGAATTAGGCAATATGTGGTGTTCCTTTTCTTTCTTCTTATAAGTATTAAAGAACTTTTGCCTGTTGGAGGAACTGCTGAAGAAAGAATGTATCAATAGGCAGACAGGAATCCCATAAAATTCAACAAAACGAAATGCTAAGTCCTGCAGCTGGAGAGTTATAAACCAATCCACGCATATAGGCTGGGGTGGGGTGAGTAAAGAAGATGGATCCTGATTCTTCTCAGTAGTATTCAACGAATGGATAAGAAGCAGTAGTCACAAAGTGCAGGAAATTCCACTTAAACATAAGACAAAAAAAATTTACTATGAGGGTGGTCAAACACTGAACATTTTGCCCAGAGGTGTTATGGAGTCTCGTGCTTGGACACATTCAAAATGCCACTGGAGAAACCCCTGAGCAATCTGCTCTGGCTTGAGCCTTCTTTTAGTGGGGAGCTGGACTAGATAAACTCTAGAGGTCCCTTCCAACCTCAACCACTCTGTGATCTTGTGAAATTACCAGGTGGACTGGGAGCTAGTATGAGCCCTCAAACCATTGCCCAGCAGTGTGCCAGGGGCGCTGCAGCGAAGTTGAAGTCTGGCAGAGGTGAGCCGGAGGCTCCTGAGGTAGTAGGAGCCAACAAGGAAAAGCCTGTGAAGCACCTCAAAGGAAACGGGGGGTGTTCGGCTGTGAAGGTGACGAGGCCGACAGCTCAGATGAGATGCCTCTATACAAATGCACGCAGCATGGGAAACAAACAGGAGGAGTTGGAAACTATCGTGCTGCTAGAAAGCTACAACCTGATTGCTATTACGGAAACTTGGTGGGATGAATCCCATGACTGGAATGTAGCTATTGATGGCTACAGGCTGTTCAGAAGGGACAGGCGAGGAAGGAGGGGCAGGGGCATTGCCCTTTACATCAAGAAATCGTTACAGTGCGAAGAGCTGACCCTGAAGAACAGTCACGAGCAGGTCGAAAGCTTATGGGTAAGAATCAGAGAGAGAGGCAACAAAGGGAACCTGGTGGTTGGTGTCTACTACAGGCCACCAGATCAACAGGAGCCGACTGACGAAGCGTTCTTCCTCCAACTCCGGGAGGCTTCG